>NC_032011.1:15680117-15686224 GCF_001865875.1 Lupinus angustifolius
TCTCTAGTGGATCTCCTTAATGTCACTTCTACTTCTTGAGGTTGTTGAATTTGTTCTATACGTATTTGATGGGGAACCTCATTGTTGTCTTGTTCTGAAATATTGTCAGGGACAATATTCTGAACATTATCTTCTATTACCGAATTTATTCCTTGAATGGTAATATGCACAAGAACTTGTTCACCGTTAGTGACATGTTCTTCCTCAAAGACAACATTCTTTATGTTCTCTTCCTCCCAAAATCATCTTCCTCAAGAAATCTTGCATTTCCCGTCTCAAAAAAAAAAATAGTCTTGAAGTGAGATCATAAAATTTATAGCCCCGAGAGCGTTCAACATAGGCAACAAAATAATAGCTAACAATTCTTGAGTCCAGTTTCTTTTCATACGGCTTATAAGGTCGCACCTCAGCTAGAAAACCCCAAATGTGCAAGTATTTTAAGCTTGATCTTTATAAATCCAAAGCTGATATGAGTTTTGTTAACTACTTTACTTGGCTTCCTATTAAGGATGTAAATTGTGGTCTTTAAAGCTCTCCTCTAAAGAGACTCTAGCAAGGAAGAATGACTAATCATACTTCTCACCATATCCTTAAGAGTTCGGTTTAATCGCTCAACAACACCCTTCATGCTAGGTTTGCTTGACATAGTGTATTGCAAAACAATTCTACATTTTCTGAGGAAAACACAAATAACTCTTTCACAACATCCTTATTGTTCTTTCTTTTCTTATTCTGAGAGGTCATAGCTAAGTGAGCGCTTTCAATTGTATCTCTTTGCAGCCTCTCTTCCTTTTGCACATAGTCCTTCTGAGTGTTATAACTCACTTTGAATTGTCCAAAGTGTGCAGGAAGCAAGATCAAAACAAAGTGCACGAGTAATTCATCACCAAGCTCTAAATTAAGTGACTTGAGTTTTGATGTGAGATTAGACATCTCCATAATGTACTCTCTTATGCTCCATTTGCCTTTATACTTTATGGAGATGAGTTTAGCCAAAAGCTCTGATACCACTTGTTAAATATTTACTTATGATTGGTGAAATACCAATCCTAGGATCTTGAATATCATGATTCTCATACATATATATGAAACAATGATACAATGTCATACTTGAATCCATGTTCTATAATCTACTCCTTTGATATACCTTTGAGAGAGTTTTGGTATAATGACCTGAATCCATGTTCTCTAATCTGCTCCTTTGATATACCTTTTGAGAGAATTTTGGTATGATGGTCTTCCTCAACAAAATCCTGAATTCTTTTTGGGACATTCGTTTTCTCTTTGATGGAGAGAAGTGAAAATTATTTGTGATTTGGTGTATTGGGGACCACAACTGTTCCTTATGTGTTAACTTATAGGGTTCTCATTATCCCCTATAGGCCAACTGTTTGGGTATCAACTCATTAAACTCATATCCGTTATCAATTTCAGAAGTTCTATCGGTTATCAGAAATTAGATAACTTATTTTGTAACCCAAAATAATATAATTGTATTAAATATATGATGTCCATCTTAATTAGAAATTATTAATTTCCGACATAGATTTTATTCATATCTATGCACTGTCTATGTAAAGATTTATATACAATCACCACATTATATCAATCATTCATTTCTATTACTTGTTTTGAGTATTCAATAATGATAAAATATGAATAGTAGGTAATGCAATGACAGTATATAAAATAGTGTTGTGAGAATCAGACCGTACTGGACGGTCCGACCTGTTTGACCGCTGACCGGACTTGAAAACGACTCTGGTTTACCGTCTTAATCGAGTGAGGGTTGGACCGCTTTGAACTGGAGAAATTCCGGTCTGACAGTGCTAAACTTGATTAAACCGGATTAACCCGAGAAGTAAACCATACAGTTCACTTAAAAATTAAAAAACTAGAACCCTACTCTAATCTTTTGTTTTACTTCAGTCCAAAAAAAGATAAAGAGATGTTACTTCAATGTAATTATACATGATTATTAATTATTATATAAAATTTTACATTTATATATAATTACATATCTATAGATAAAAAGTATTAATTATGTATAAAATCATCCTTTCAGACCAAATGGTTTAACCGGTTAAACCTAATACGAGACATCTTCCGGTTTGACGTCCGGCTCAGGTTTCACAACATTAATATAAAACTTATACATTGTGATTTCATACGTACTTTTCTCTTGTATCTGTTTTTGATCCCCTTCCTATAGTAAAATCCTCAATTAAATACTGATTAGATGAATTTTGAGGACAAATGAGTGGGGGCAAATAACCAAATATTTCTAAACGTGTATGATTTTTGAAATAGAGAATCAGAATTTGGAGATTACGTGCGGGACTTGGAAAAAAATACAATGCAATTGACATGTTTCTTTTATTTGGTCAGGAACATATTGAGGAACATATTCTATGTGTTCTTAATTAGTAGGTATCATGAAAATGAAAAAACCTTACAGGGAGTACATATTCTGTGTGTTGCTGGCATCAATTCACATCCGTAGAGCTCATCCAAGAGTAGTACGTAATGAACGTCCTAGATTCTAGATCAAAAAGTAGATATTACATCAATTGGCCAATTTATGTAACATAAGATACCTTCCTTTTAATCTCCGAGAGGAAAATATTCTGAAAAAAATTATAATAACACTCATATCTTTATTTATAATAAGGATGATATTTTTACCCTTATAAGTAAAAATAAAAAATAGGACTTCTTTTCCAGTAGTGGAGAGGATTCCAATTTCCGCTCTTGTGTATAGGACAAAAGTTGTACAATGTATGTTGTGGTCCTTAAAGTCAGTTGATGTAAGTTGATCCTATATAGCCAGCCATAGGTGAAAAAACAAACAAGTGGAAATGATATTTTTGTATGCAAAAGCTGATGCCAACTATGTCACAATTCACTATCTTATCTAAGTCCTTGAATAAGATTCTTACTGCCTAGTTGAATAGCATCAGCAATGATAAACATCCAAAAAGAAAAAATAATGGGTAATGACATACAAATTATTATATCCATTAGAAAATAACATATATTACTTATAATCTAATCATTAATAAATAAGATATTACTTTATATATCATGTTTTGAAATTTTTTTATTAAAGATATATTATTTTCCTAAAAAAATGTATAGTAGACATTGACACAAGCTCCAAAAAAATGTAGTGAGATTCTTTTAAAATCAACATATGTGCTTATGTGATGCAATCAATCAAGTCATTAATTTAATAATATAAAAGGATTATAAAGTCCTTATTACAATTATATTCTGAAGTTATCGAAAGATTTTGATTGGTTGCACTCAATAACTATATTATTTCACAAGATTCACTAAAAAATAAAAAGAATTTCAGATAACATTCAAAGTAAAATTTAGTGACAGGTTCACTTCAAGATTATATATTGAGACAAGGGAATGAATTCTGTTATATTCTTTTTCTAGTCACGTTGTTATATGAAAGTGAGAGATAAAAAAAGGAATAACAAGAAAATTTTACTCATTGAACCAGAAAACACATCCACTTATTTTCAGCTTTTATTATATTTCTTTCTTTTTCAATCTTATCAAAATCAACAAATAAATCTAGCTTTTCTGAGCAGTGAACTAGAGTAGAATTCAAGCCATGAATTTGTGAAATTCTCACCATTGAAATCCTTGTGACCAGATGAGTTTTATTCCACACTCTAGAAGTTGTCATCAAAGGTTAATTCAAACTCTATTTGATGATACATGCATTAATGAGAATAATAAAATTCTAGATTTTGCGGCAAGTTAAATCGGATTAATGGATTCGTCTAATAATATAAACTATATGTTATGTATCCCAAAAAATATAAGCTGTATGCTCTATTTAATTTTAAAGAAAAAGTTGAATCAGATATAAAAAAAAAACTGCATCAGTAAATATATTTACCCATAAAAAATTACTATTTAAAGTACACTAAAAACTAATTATGTATAATAAGTTAATAACATTAAAATAAAAACTTTAAATGTCACACATAATAAGTGAAGATATAAGAGCAATAAAAACATTTTAATACTTAAATATGATAGACTCTTGATATATACGATCACCCCAGTGCCATGGACATCCCAAGTACAAAAACTTCACTCCCAAGCTTTGATTTAATTTATTATTGATTTATGTATTTTCTTATTTGTTTTATTCTTACTTTTGGACAAGGAGAAAAATCTCTTTCTCGAGCAGAAAAAATGTTTCTTTCGAGATTTGGAAGTCTTGGGACTTGGACAATAACGTATCCACCAATATAATCAGGTTAATCTGCTGCTTGCCTAATAAATTTCCCAATATTTATAAAGTGGGGCCACATTATGAGGAGCATATTTTAGTAATGTTTTAGGAATCAAAATTCTATATACCAGAAGTTTTGTATGTCTTTATACTAACTCGATAATATTTTGTCAAATACTTAAATGTGTTAGTATGATAATTAATGAGAAATTAAATGAGATGTGTTATTTATTACTAGGCAAAATCTTATCGAGTTGATATAAAGACATAGAAAACTTTTGGTATGAAGAATTTGAGTTCATGTTTTAGAACAAAACACATCACTTGTGCTCAAGGATGTCTCATTCCTTGTCTCAAGCTAATAAAATATTGTCACATAAATAAAAAGGTTTAAAAAAAAAACATAACATTTGTTGGTGCAGTGGAAGCGATTGTTGCGTAACGTTGGCCACAAGCAATCTATTAAATATTGACTAAAAGAAAAAGATGACGAAAAGACTTTCTTGAGCCAAACAAAAAAGAAGTGGCTAAAGATCATTTTGAAGAAAGAGATAATTCTAGCAAAGTAAAAAGAAGTGACTATTGTGAAACCAACATTAATATTTTTCCCTTTGGCCACATAATCTTCAAGAGTTTTGGCTATAAATAGGAGTGATCTATGCCATTGTAACACACACCAAATACTTAGCTTAGTGCATATTCTCTCTTCTTGTTCTCTTGTTCTAATTGTGTGAGAAATATTTGAGTGAGAGTGAAATTAGGTGTACTTGGATTTTGGGAAGTGAGTGAAACACTTGGAGTTCTTTTTTATCATAGTGAAATAATCATTGTTGCTCTTCAGCTGTGGACGTAGGCAAATTACCGAACCACATTAAATTTTCGGTGTCATTTTCTCTATTATATTTTCTCCATGGGTCTTCCGCTCCAACAAATTGGTATCAGAGCTCGTAGAGCTCTTGGATGCTAAGCCGTACGATCTAAAAGAAAATTCTTAGTATGCTCTGTGTTTGCAGCATTGTCTGATCTTACACATTAGAAAAGAATTGTCCTTGTTACTGGAAAGGTATAATAGTGTGAAAGTGCATGTCTAGAAAAGTTCTGCCTTAGGAAAGATCTGGTATTTAAGCGTGTCTGTTAAGACCCACCTCTCTTTCCTGGGAACTTTCCTGGTGTATGTTCACAGACTACAATATTGTTCCGGTATATGGTTATCATGGCGAGTTCTAAATTTGATTTGGAGAAATTTAATGGAGAAAATGATTTCAACCTTTGAAGATGAAAGCTCTACTAGTTCATCAAGGCTTGGGCAAAGCCTTGGAAGGTAGAAACAAGTTACCAGAGAATCTGACCGAAGACGAGAAGGATAAAAACTTGGAAAAAGCACATAGTGCAATTTTGTTGTACTTGGGAGATGAAGTTCCATGAGAAGTGTCAGATGAAACTACAACTACTTCATTATGGTTGAAGCTGGAAAGCCTGTATATGACGAAGTCACTCACCAACAGGTTGTATTTGAAGAAAAGAATATATACTCTTCAAAATGCAGGAAGGAAAGCCCATAAAAGATCATCTGGATGAATTTAAAAAAATTATTCTTGATCTAAAGAATATTGATGTTAAAATTGAAGATGAAGACCAAGTAATTCTTCTACTATGTTCCCTTCCAATTTCTTACGAGCACTTCATCAACACCATGATGTATGGTCGAGAAGATCTAACCTTGGACGAAGTAAAGGCAGCGTTGCACTCAAAAGAACTGAAGAAAAAAGTATCAGATTCGAGATCTGAAGGCTCAGGTGATAGTCTTTTTGCTAGAGGAAGAATAGAGAGACGAAATAAATTTGGT
>NC_032011.1:15686324-15695873 GCF_001865875.1 Lupinus angustifolius
CTGATTTCCTTGGGAACACTGTAGGAGGGGCATATAAGAGAGAATTTCCAAGGTGGAGCTATAAGAATATCTAAAGGCGCTACGGTTGTAATGAAAGGAAAGAAAGAGAATAGTCTTTATATGTTACAAGAAAACACAATCACGAGTGTTGTTGCTATCTCCTCAACATCTGATTCTGATATCACCAAACTATGGCATCTAAGAATGGGTCATGTTAGTGAAAGAGGTCTAGCTGAGTTGGACAAAACAAGGATTACTATGCGGTTAACAAGTCGGGAAGGTAGACTTTTGTGAACATTGTGGTTTTGGAAAGCAATGTCGGATATAATTCAATGTTACAGTTCATCGAACAAGAGACACATTGGATTATGTACATTCTGACTTGTGGGGTCCTTCCCAAGTACCTTCTCATGGTGGTAGTAGATACATGTTAACATTCATTGATGACTGTTCAATGAAGGTGTCAATCTTCATTTTGAAACACAAAATGAAGCATTTGTCAAGTTCAAATAATGGAAAACCTTGATCAAAAAGCAAACCGAGAGAAAGATCAAGAGACTGAGAACTAACAATGGTCTAGAATTCTGTAGCAGAGAATTCAGAAATTTTTGCAAGGATCACGGTATTGTCAGACATTATACTGTGAGACACACTCCACAACAAAATGGACTTGCAGAACGAATGAATAGAACCTTACTTGAAAGGACAAGATGTATGTTGTCAAATGTTGGATTGCCAAAATAATTTTGGGCGGAAGAGATGTCGTCGGGTATTTCGGCAAATTATGAAAATTTGAGGATATTTGGTTGTTCTGCATATGCTCATAACAAAGAAGGAAAACTTGACGTACGAGCATTGAAATGCATCTTTCTTGGATATCCTGATAGTGTGAAAGGATATAAGTTATGGTGGTCAAGAAAAGAAAGTGCATTATTAGTAGAGATGTTACTTTTAATGAAACTGAAATGTTAAAGCCTCATACAGAGTCATCAAGTGAAAATGAAGATCCTAATATCTTGGAGAACGTGAAGTTTGAGGTGGATCCAACAAAAGAAAAGACACTTGATCAAGAAGAAGAAGTCCATGATGCATGTGTTGATACTGATATCTCCCAGTTACAACATTATCAGTTGGCTAGGGACAAGCAAAAGAGACATATAAAACCTCCAGAAA
Organism: Lupinus angustifolius; assembly: GCF_001865875.1. NCBI lineage: Eukaryota > Viridiplantae > Streptophyta > Magnoliopsida > Fabales > Fabaceae > Lupinus > Lupinus angustifolius. The sequence goes on from NC_032011.1 coordinate 15,687,498, forward strand.
AATATGGCTATGCTGATCTGGTGTCATACGCTCTAAATGTTGTTGATGATATCAGTAATTTTGAACCACAGTCATATGAAGAAGCTATCAATAACAAAGAAGCTTCCAAATAGATTTCTACCATGACAGAGGAAATTGACTCTCTTCATAAGAATCATACTTGGGTTCTTGTGAAGCGGCTGAAGGTTCAAAAGATTGTTGGATGCAAATAGGTCTTTAAGAAGAAGGAAGGAATCCCTGGGGTTGAAGCTGCAAGATTCAAGGCGCGATTAGTGGCCAAAGGTTTTACACAAAGAGAAGGCATTGATTTCAATGAAGTTTTTTCTCGTGCGGTAAAACATAGCTCTATTCGCATCCTACTTGCAATTGTAGCTCATTTTGATCTAGAACTTGAGGAACTAGATGTCAAAATGGCATTCTTGCATGGTGAGTTGGAGGAACAAATCTACATGAAACAACCTGAAGGATTTGAAGTTCAAGGGATGAAAGATCGTGTTTGCTTGTTGAAGAAATCATTATATGGCCTAAAACAATCTTCCAGACAATAGTATCAGCAATTTGACACCTTCATGTTTGAAAATGGCTATTGTAGAAGTGAACATGGTAGTTGCGTCTACTACAAGAAACTTGTAAATAAGTCATTCATCTATTTACTTTTATATGTTGATGACATGTTGATCGCATGTAAGAACATGTCAGAAATTAGAAACTTGAAAGTTCAATTGAGCTCAGAATTTGAAATGAAGGACTTAGAAGCTGGAAAGAAAATTCTGGGATGGAGATTCAGAGGGATAAAAAAGAGGGGACAATCTTTCTGTCACAAAAGAAGTACATTGAGAAAGTGTTGGAACGCTTTGGAATGCAAAATGCTAAACTAATCAGTACTCCATTGGCGACTCATTTCAAACTTTCAATGACCTTGTGTCCACAAACTGAGAATGAAAAAGAGGAGATGTCAAGTGTACCTTATGCTAGTGCGGTTGGCAGTCTCATGTATACCATGATATGCACTAGACTAGATATTGCTCATATAGTAAGTGTGGTAAGCAGATATATGGCAAATCCTAGTAAAGTTCACTGGAAGGCTGTGAAGTGGATTATGCGCTACGTGAAAGGTACCACAAATATAGGGATTTTGTATGGTAAAGTCAAAGATGTTGGAAACAAGATCACTAGAAATGTTGACTCAGATTATGCTGGAGATCTAGATAAGCGAAGATTGCTCACTGGATATGTCTTTACACTATGTGGTTGTACTATTAGTTGGAAAGCAACACTACAATCAATTGTTGCTTTGTCTACAACTGAAGCAGAGTACATCGCAGTAACAGAAGCTGTAAAGGAAGTCATTTCGAAGAAACAACCATCTATTATGATAGTCAAAGTGATATACATTTGACAAAGAATCCAATGTATCATGAAAGAACTAAGCATATTGATGTTTGGAAGCACTTTATCAGAGACATAGTGGAGAGAGGAGTTTTTAGAGTGGAGAAAATACCCACTACAGATAATCCGGCGGATATGATGACGAAGCTAGTTCCAACTACCAAGTTCAGACATTGTTTGAAATTGATTAATGTCCAGAATTTCTGATGAGCATGAACAAGAGTAGCAGGAGAATAACTATGATAGTCTTTTAGCCAATGTGAAGATTTATTGAATATTGGCTAAAAGAAAAAGATGATGAAAAGACTTTCTTGAGTCAAGCAAAAAAGAAGTGGCTAAAGATCATCTTGAAGAAAGAGAGAATTTTTAGCCAAGTAAAAAGAAGTGGCTATGGTGAAACCAACATTAATGTTCTTTTCCCTTTGTCCACATAATCTTCAATAGCTTTCGCTATAAATAGGAGTGTTCCATGCCATTGTAACACACACCAAATACTTAGCTTAGTGCATATTCTCTATTCTTGTTCTAATTGTGTGAGAAATATTTGAGTGAGAGTGAAATTGAGTGTACTTGAGTTTTGGGAAGTGAGTGAAGCGCTTGTAATTCTCTTTTATCATAGTGAAATAATCCTTGTTGCTCTTCAAGTGTGGACGTAGGCAAATTGCCGAACCACATTAAATTCTCGGTGTCATTTTCTATATTATATTTTCTCCATGGGTCTTCCGCTCCAACACAATCAAATAAAGGTCATAGAATAAATATAAGAGAAGAAACAAGAGAATTTGTTAACAGGTTTCGATCAACTGTGCCTACATCCCCGAGAGCGCTGAGCGGCTACCAAGATATTTTCGAGAATAAGGATTACAAACCCTAGCACACCCATGGGCCTACCTGCCCATGGGGTATTTCTATTTGGTGCTTATATCTGGTACACATTAAAACAAGGGACTTGAGTCCAATATATAACATTGATATTCTACTTTATTATAATGTTAGGCAATGTGGGACTTTATATAATAACATATTTAAACATCCCCAACAATCTCCATCTTGATTGATATAGACGAATATCTCGCTTCCTAGGAAATCTACACAAGAATCAACACCTTAGCGAATATATGACTCCACCTTTTTCAATGTTTAATAATTCTCTTTAATTGCTCCCCTACAGCATAGACCTTATGAGTATCCTTGACGATGTTACCAAGATCCTAGCTCTCTAAACTTGTAGTGCAGCTTCCCATACCGCCATCAAATGAAACATGTCGCCTAGCCACCTATTGCTAGGAAGTCTTTTGATATGTTGGAACCTCTACACAAAAGTTCACCAACAATCGTCCTCTTCAATACTCAGTCAAACTGAACCTTGGAGCTTCCTTGGAAAGCCTCAACCGCTGCCATCATTGTCTACTCCGACAATCCTAGTTCAAAAGAACTATCATACTCCACCATAAGGAGTATACCCACAACACACACCTTGCGTCAATGCTAACTAATGTATGTGTCACATCTTTGCATCCAAGTCAATGCCCATGTCACACCTCTGTATCTATACCAATGCTTGTGTTACAACTTGCATCAAAGCCAATGCCCATGTTACACTCTACATCAGAGTCAGTCAGCACCTCTATGATTTTGTGGTTATGCTAACAATTAATATCATTCTCTATGACGTCTTAAACACGCCATTAGGATATTCTACTTCTCATCTCAAATGAGAACGTTCTCTCAACATCTAGAGAGATATTGTTAGCACCCGTCTCTGAGTCAAACTCAACACATGAGTCCTTATCTCCACCTTGATCCTAATCTAGCACAAATTTCTAGGATTTTGGATCATCATATATCGCCCCCCCCCCACAACAGTTTCGCAATGTTTTCTTCTCCTTCAACTCAACTACTCTATATTTGCCACTACCTTTGACACACATTGTCCAGCCATTACGTCTTCACCCTCTTTAGCCATTATGTGTTGTCTGGGTTAAGAGCCATTTATCAATTGGCTCTGATACCAATTGTTGGTGCAGCGGAAGCGATCGTTGCACATCGTTTGCCACAAGCAATCAAATAAAGGACATAAAATAAATAGAAGAGAAGAAACAAGCGAATTTGTTAACGGGGTTTGAGCAGCTACCAAGATATTATTAGAGAATAAGGATTACAAACCCTAGCACACCCATAAACACAAGTGGGTTGGTTTCTTATGAAGATGATCAAGAGCAATCAGGATAGCTTCCAAGCAATAGTTGTATTAATAACTAGGTTAAAATATATTACTTGCATTCATATTCACTTTTACTTGAACCAATTATTAACATATAAATGATGAATTTTATATTGAGAAAAGATATATACACAATGTATGAGTTTTATACACTGATACTATAAGTTAACGCATAACGAAAGTTATGGCCCCTAATACACCAAATCACAAATAGTTTTCACCTCTCCTCATATGAGAGAAAACAAAGGTCCCAAAAGGAATTAAGGATTTGGTTGAGGAAGACCATCATACCAAAACTCTCTCAAAAGGTATATCAAATGAGTAGATCAGAGAACGTGGATTCATGGATTCAGGTATGACATTATATAATTGTTTTATATTATGTGTGAGAATCGTGATATTCAAGATCCTAGGAATGGTATTTCACCAATCATTAGGAAATATCTAACAAGTGGTATCAGAGCTTTAGGTTCTGAATTTTATGGTTCTCCATTAACGATGTTTTTCCCCAATTTTTTATGAACCCTAATTCTTTAAATTTTGGGGTTTTTATGTTTCCGCTATTGGTTATGAAAATTGGGTATTTAGGATAATGATGATAACTTTTATCTGTTTTCGCTTATTTGAATTATGAGTAATTTGTATTATTAATCCTTGTAACATGTGTTGAAGTATGTATTCAGATGTATGCACGAACATAGCATTAACCTTTATGACTTTGTTATGCAATATGTATATTATGTGTGCACTAATGCCTCACTATTGGACATTGACTTTTGTTACTTTCAATTTTGCAATTTGTTAAAATATATGTATAAGGTATATATGTGTTAAGATGTGGTTTATTTTGTATATATACAATATGGAATTTATGACCTTATATATATTGAGAATTAAAATATACATAGATACATATGTAATTATTTTTCAGCTTGATGTTGTTGTGATGTTTGAAATTACTCATTAAAGTTAATATATATATATCTTTATATATATAATGATTACAGTTAATGCTTAAAATTATATATGCATTACTATGTTAGTGTATGAAAGTGTGTATATATATATAATGTTACATATATGTTTTAAGATATGCAAGATCATATTTGATTTGGAATTTTGATAATGATTTGTATCTATTTTTATGCTTTTCAATCAAGATCTATTTTGCATTTGATTAAGATTGCATCTATTTTTATGAGTTGATATATATGTAATATATCTTTTTTGATTTAGAATTATATTGTGGGATTAGATTTGTTAATCACAAAAGATATCAAATCTGAAGGTTTTAATTCCAAAATTATATTTTTTATAATGGACTCATATTGTTTACCTTTTGTCTGATAATTATTTTTGAATTAATTGATGCAATATGTTGCCAAAGTAACCTCTTTTGTAAATATTGATTAAAATTACACAGATGAGTATGATATTATTTATGCGAATTGTGTTCGGCCCAAAGGAAGACACAATTTGACCAAATAATAACATACTTGTGATGAAAATATGTAACAATTATAAAGTTTTTTTTCCATGTGAATAATAGTCGGGCCAAAAAAAGACTATTGTTTGATAGAACTAATTGTTAATATTTGATCATTATGTCGAGAATATCACTTACAAATTAATTTCTCTGTCCAAAGACTAGAAAATGATGTTGTACTATGTATCTTGTGTTGGGTCTATTATATGAACATGTATTGTTTTATATATTACTTGACTTGTTTATTTAAATGATTGCAACACTTATGATTTATTGTATTGGTTGGTGGCTAATTGCATTACTAAGTGATTCCTATTGTTGAAGCATTGTTTCTGTTTGGATAGCTTGCCTTGCCATGTTTAAAATAATGATATATGTTTTTATGGAAAATTCAAAAGGACCATTATTGGAATTCGAAATGCAGTTATTGTGATGAGAATGATACAATGCTATCAATAGACTATAATGAATATACGTATTTATATGTGGATATAAATAATATATGTTTTGGATTAAGGTTATGTTGAATCAAAGTCAACTAAATGATTTTTCTTCAGGAAAATAAAATTGTTTGACATTTTAAGTGAATCTATTAAATATGAAGTCGTGAAAGTGACATATTTTCTGTGAATTGTTCATAATAAATGTCAAATGCTAGTGCATATATGTATTCATGTGAGTATTAATCGGTCCAAAGAAAGATTAATATTTGGCCGGATTCTATACACGCATGTGATGATAAATATGTGATTATTATAAAGTTGCATATGTGAATGATAAATTAGTCCAAAGAATTATTTATTATTTGACATGCATTACGATCAATGTTTGACCATAAACAAGAATATCATTAGTGATTGATATGAGATATCAAGCCAATTGTATGTTTGGATTTTATGTGAATAGTGATCGACTCAAAGGAAGATTACTATTTGGCTCAAATTACAAACATATTTGTAGCAATAAATATGTGATAATCAAATGGTTTTCCATGTGAATAGTAAGTCGGTCCAGAGAAAGGCTTATTATTTGACAGGACTGATTATCAATATTTGATTACTATATTGAGTGTATCACTTTCAAGTTAATATTTTTATCCAAAGACTGAATATTAATGTTGTGCTAGGTAACTCATGATGTGCCCCATTATCATTTGAATTTAAGTATTAAAGTTGAATGTGAGTTTAATTGCAAGAATGATTGCAATTTATTTTGTTCTTTTACTAGTGTTGTAAATATTTTTGCTAAAATTAAGAACATCTCATTGCTAAATGTGACAAACTTTAAGGTCTATAAGGAAGTCGTAGAAATTATTCTCGGTTGTATCGATTTAGATCTGACACTTCAGGTGAAGAAATCCATTTCTACTATAGAAATCTTCGATGAGGTTAAAATTGAGAAATTAGAACACTCTAACCGAATGTGTCTAATGATCATGAAATGATCTATTCTAGAAGCGTTTCAGGGCTCTATTTCTGAGGGTCAGAGTGCAAGAAAGTTCCTTGAAAAAATAGTATCATGCTTTGCCAAAAATGAAAAGGCAGAGACGAGTAGCCTTTTGGCTAAACTCATCTCCACGAAGTATAAAGGCAAATGGAATATAAGAGAGTATATTATGGAGATGTCTAATCTCGCATCAAAACTCAAGTCCCTTAAGTTCGAGCTTGGTGATGACTTGCTCATGCACTTGGTTTTGATCTCGCTTTCTGCACACTTTGGACAATTGAAAGTAAGTTATAACACTCAGATGGACTATGTGCAAGAGGAAGAGAGACTGTAGAGAGATAGGACTGAAAATGCTCACTTAACTATGACCTCTCAGAATAAGATAAGAAAGAATAATAAGGATGCTATGAAAATGCTATTTGTGTTTTTTCCTCAGAGAATGTGGAATTGTTATGCAATACACTATGCTAGACAAACCTAGCATGAAGGGTGTTGTTGAGCGATTAAACCGAACTCTTAGGGATATGGTGAGAATTATGATTAGTTATTCTTCATTGCTAGAATCTCTTTGGGGGAGAGTTTTAAAAACCACAATTTACATCCTTAATAGGGTGCCAAGTAAATTAGTTAACAAAACCTCATATGAGCTTTGGACTAATAAAAGACCAAACATAAAACACTTGCACATTTGGGATTGTCCAGCTGAGGCGCGACCTTATAGGCCGCATGAAAGAAAACTAGACTCAAGAACATATAGCTGATATTTTGTTGGCTATGCTGAACGCTCTCAGAGCTATAAATTTTATGATCCCACTTGAAGACTCTTTTTTTGAGACAGGAAATGCAAGATTTCTTAAGGAAGTTGATTTTGGGAGGAAGAGAACATAAAGAATGTTGTCTTTGAGGAAGAACCTATCACTAATGGTGAACAAGTTCTTGTGCCTATTACCATTCAAGGAATAAATTAGGTAATAAGAGATAATGTTCAGAATGTTGTCCTTGACAATATTTCAGAACAAGACAACAATGAGGTTCTTCCTCAAGTACCTATAGAACAAATTCAACAACCTCAAGAAGTAGAAGTGTCATTAAGGAGATCCACTAGAGAGAGGAGAAGAGTAATTCTTGATGATTATATTATATTTCTTCAAGAACATGAGGATGACATTGAGTTAACAGAAGATGATCCATTGAACTTCTGTCAAGCCATGAAAAGTTCTATCTCTCAAAAGTGGATCAGTGCGATGAAAGATGAGATGAAGTCTATGCTTGATAATGACGTTCGTGATCTTGTCGAATTACCTAAAGGTGCGAAACCTATTAGTTGCAAATGGATATTTAAAACCAAGAGGGATTTGAAGGGTAATATTGACAGATATAAAGCTCATCTAGTAGCTAAATGCTTCACTCATAAAGAAGGCATTGATTATAAAGAAACCTTCTATCCATTATCTTCGAAGAATTCTTTTAGAATAATATTGGCACTAGTGACTCATTTTGATTTAGAGCTATATCAGATGGATGTTAAGATTGTGTTTCTTAATGGTGACATTAAGGAAACAATCTATATGGTGCAACCAAAAAACTTTGTGTCAGTTGGCTCAAAGTCTATGGTATGCAAATTAAAGAATTCCATCTATTTGCTGAAATAAGATTCTCGTCAATGGAATCACAAATTTCATCAAGTTATTACTTCGTATGGTTTTGAGGCAAATAAAGTTAAAGATTGTGTATACCATAAGTTCAGTGGGAGTAAATTTATCTTCCTAGTATTATATGTCGATGATATACTGCTTGCTAGCAGTGATATGAGACTATTGCATGAGACCAA
>NC_032011.1:15695973-15707772 GCF_001865875.1 Lupinus angustifolius
ATTAGGTATTCGGATACTGAGAGATCGCTCTCAAGGTATCCTAAGGTTATCACAAGAAAGCTATATAGATAAAGTCCTAGATAGATTTTATATGAAAGACAGTAAACCGAGGGATACCCCTATAGCTAAGGGAGACAAGTTTAGTCTTGAACAGTGCCCCAAAAATGACCTTGAAAGATACAAGATGCAAAAGATTCTTTATGCATCTACAATAGGAAGTCTAATGTATGCTCAAGTTTGCACATGTCCCGATATAGCATTTGTTGTGGGAGTTTTGGGCAGATATTTGAGTAATCTTGGAATGCATCATTGGAAGGCAGTCAAATGTGTTATGCGTTACTTGAAGAGAACAAAGAAGTACATGCTTACTTATCAGAGCTCATATGGGTGTTGTTCCTTAGGGTACCTTAGTTCAATGGGAGTCTATATGTTTTATGTTTTGCTTTGGATATTATATACAGTTTTTTATGCATAATAAAGTTGATGGTGTATTGTTTCATTTTGAAATTGTGCATTGTAACAATTGTGTTACAATTAAAGACTTTGGATTGATCTCACTAAAGAATAAAGAAGGACCAGTTGAAAATAGACATGTTTGAGATCACATTGCATGAAATTTCTATGTCACTCATCCATATTTGATCTATATCATTGGGTATATTAATATGGTGATCATTGTGGTCGAGTCACGCTTGCATGTGATGAAAGTCGCAATGGTTCCATAGTTGATATATGAGATGGATCAGATTGTATTAAGGAGAAGTCTAAATGTAAATAGCATACGGATGCGCGCCTAAAGAACCTGTGATATAATTGTATCAGGAAGATATGAAGCCCAAGTGGGAGATTGTTAGAAATTTAGAATTTCTAATTAAGGTGGACATCATATATTTGATACAATGATATCAACTATTTATTTCAGGGGTTACATTATAAGTGATCTAATTAGTGACACCTCATAGATTTCTAAAAGATGATAACGGATATGGGCTTAATGAGTAGATACCCATAAGGTTAACCTATAGAGGATAATGGGAACCCTATAAGTTAACACATAACGAAGGTTATGGTCCCCAATACACCAAATCACAAATAGTTTTCACCTCTCCCCATTTGAGAGGAAACGAAGGTCCCAAAAGGAATTAAAGATTTGGTTGAGGAGGACCATCATACCAAAACTCTCTCAAAAAATTTATCAAATTAGTAGATCAGAGAACATGGATTCAGGTATGACTTTATATCATTGTTTTATATTATGTGTGAGAATCATAATATTCAAGATCCTAGGATTGGTATTTCACCAATCATCAGGAAATATCTAACACTACCTACCCATGAGGTGTTTCTATTTGGTGCTTATATCCGGTGCATATTATAAGAAGGGACTTGAGTCCAATATATAACATTGATATTCTACTCTATTCTGATGCTAAACAATGTGAGACTTCATATAATAACATATTTCAAACATTCCCAACAATATTTTTATATTACTTATTAAAATCTGATTGATATGGGATTCTTTAAAACATGTGGTGATTGCTATAATTTTTAAAATTGCGGACCGTATAACATGATACAATGAATATATTGTGGTTGTAATCATTGCAATGTATGAAATACAAAGATGTAACTACATTGTGACACGACATAATTGCATTGGATCGGTTTTAACTGCATGGAATTGAAAATCATTTTTTATCATAAAAAGATTTTACATTGCAACGCCACAACACAGCTATACCAAAATATTCAAAGATAGCATAAAATACCAAAATATTCAAAGATACCATAAAATTTCACGTGAGATGCAAGACATAGGTAAAAAATGAACCCATATAATATTTGTGTCTTTGCTTGTACCATAACAGTTGCCTATAAAATTGGAGGAAAATATAATAAATTAATAATATGAGGACCAAAACTATAAACTAAACTATTGTATGAAGCTAGTTGTGGAAAAGCTTCTCAATTTGAACAAAGTTTGTTAAACACATACATAGACACTAGACAGCACTTACTCATATCTCTCCTTTTTCTTACAACTGTCAATATGCTGTTCTTATATTAATTCCTGTTATGAATCTTCGGACAATATTTCATGGACAATATATTTACACGTCAAAAACTACATAACTATTTTTTAGATACTAAAATAATAATACATGCATTATTTTATTACATTTCATAAATAAAGAGTTACACTGATGTGTATTATGTTTTTAGGGAAGAATTCCTATTCTACAATATTTTTATTAACTTCACTTTCACACCTACTTTATATTCATCAACCGAAGTACTTTGATTTTGAAAACCATAAAAATATTTTGATTAATCATTATCAGTGTCCTAAATTGTGCTTACATTCGCGATTAAGGTGATTGTGAATTTGTGGCTATTATAATGTGGATTTTAGTCCTTACGATATAAATTATTTTGTGATTAAAAAATATTTTTAAATTCAATGTGATCTGATATAGTTGTGTTGCAGTCCGATGCAGCTGCACCATTATAATTAAATATCACACTGTAATTATATTATGATGTGGTTTTAACCGTCACTATAACCATAATATTATGATCATATGCAAATCAGCAATTTGAATAACTAGTTATTATAAAATAAGTTAAAAAAATGGTATTGGCAATACTAGTGTAAAATTGGTCTAGCACCCCACTAGTTTAGCACAAAACTTTATCCTAGTGGGTTATAAATAGAGCACCCTCAAAGTTATTCTTTGCAGTACACAATCTTCTTCGTCTCTTCTAAATCATACAGCATCATAAAAACTAAAGATGTCAGAAACTCTTCGTTTGGGTGTTGCTGTTCTTGGTACTTCTTTCTTCATCCCTTAGTTCCTTTACATTACTATGAAGCTCTTCAATAAAAGTGACTCATTTATGTTTTAATTTCTTGCAGGCAATGTTGCCTCAGTATCTCTTTATGCTGCACCAATGTAAGTTACAATTACACACACCTTTACTTGGTCTTTTCATCTTCACCTTATTAGAGACTATGAAGTGCTAAACATTTTATATGTTTGTTATTGTGTAGAACCACTTTTAAGAGGGTGATAAGGAAGAAAAGCACAGAAGAATTTTCATGCATTCCTTACATCATTGGGCTGTTTAATTGTCTCCTTTTTACTTGGTATGGTTTACCTGTTGTGAGCTATAAGTGGGAGAATTTACCTCTTGTTACAGTTAATGGAGTTGGAATTGTGCTTGAGTTATCCTATGTTCTCATTTATTTCTGCTATGCTTCTGCCAAGGGAAAGGTGTGTTACATGCTCTACCCTCTTTTAAGCCTTATCCCAAGTTCACCTTTTCATGTGTTAAAAATTATGGATATATTATCTTAAATTATGTCTTAAATCATGTCCCAGACTAATAATATTAAAACAAAAATAGAAAAAAATAAATTTTTAATTTTTTAATTGACATGACATGTTTTTATTTGTTAATCATATAATTTGAAACACATTTTAAAATAACTGATCCTTGTCCAAAACTAATAGCTATTGGTACACTTTGAATCAAAATTCAAGACCAATATGGATCAAAGTTTTCATCATCTTAACTTTGTTCCATAAAAAATACTTGTAGTTACTACTATCTTTGTTTTATTTAATTTTAATATTTCCCTTGACACAGAAGGACCACTTGCATGCATGAAACTTTTGTCTTTAGAATTCATGTATTTTTAACTATAATAGCATAAAAATGTGACTTTAGAAGCATGAATATAGCTTTTGGTTTCTTGTGTCTAAACCATTTCTTTCTGTTCTGAATCATATATTGTAGAACAAAGAGTTACTATCTCTTTTTTATGCAGAAAAAAAGTTACTCTCTTTACCTTAGGCATGTTATAGATGTAAAATGATATATATGGTTTCTAAGATGTATGATTATTTTTGCAGGCAAAGGTAACCATGGTAGCAACACCAGTTTTGCTACTATTCTGCATTACTGCTATAGTCTCAGCTTTTGCCTTCCATGATAATGCACACAGAAAACAACTTGTGGGTAGCATTGGCTTAGTTGTTTCAATAGCCATGTATGGATCTCCTCTTGTTGTAATGGTAAGTCCAATAGTCACATATTATTGCTTAACTTATATTGAGAGAAAACAGAACTGTTCAATCATGTAATCTAATCTTCATTCAAAGTAACTAAAATCGAAGAAATGAAGATCTTTTGTCCCACATCTTGTCTCATGTTATCCTGACCAATGATAATGAAACAAAAACAACAATAATAGTGAAGGTTTAATTTTTTTAATTTACTTGACATGCTTTCATTGATACAAGACAATATATGAGAAAGAATTTCAGTCATTAGTTCTTTTTTCAAATAGAAGTGTCTTAATTATTATTTTGGTAAATAAGAAACTCAATTGAAGCTATGTTTGTCACAACTATTTTGTTTTATGGTATTTGAATTTTTTTATAACATGGTTTTATTTTGGATATTGCAGAAGAAAGTTATACAAACCAAGAGTGTGGAATTCATGCCACTACCCTTATCTTTGTGTACATTCTTAGCTACTACTCTTTGGTTAACTTATGGTGCTCTCATTCGTGATATATTCGTTGCGGTATGTATCTTAGAGTATAGTTCATAATTTAATAAATATGAGAAAAAAGTGTTACGAATATTAATCAATATATACTTAATTATTATTGTAGGGACCAAGTGTTGTTGGAATTCCATTGGGCATTCTTCAGCTTGTCCTTCATTGCAAATACCGAAAAAAGAGTGTTTTGGAAGAACCAAACAAAGGGGACATGGAAAAGGGTAACTTAGAGAAGGTGGAGTTAGAAAAGGTGAATATGGAAATGGAGGATGCTGAAAAGAATGTGTCAATTCATAAGAACAGCAACTTGTGAATGATGTCCAATGAAAAAGGGAGGGAAAGGTTGAAGATTCTAGCAGAGTTATACTTAGATTCTTGCTTTTTTATGTTTATTTAATTTCTTTTATTGTAATACAAAAATGATCAACTTACACATGATGTACTCATCTCTTAACCTATTACATGTTTGGTTTGTTAGTATTTGTTATGTGTGAGACTCAAATCCTTAGTCTCTTTCACTCTATTTATTCTTTTTAACTATTAAACCATTTTATAATTTTTCAATTTATTATGAATGATACTTCAACTCATAATCTTTTTCACTTATTCCTTACATCTTTTCACCTTAACTATCAATGAGACTCTGATTTACTTTAATTATTTAATGACAAAAAAGGAAACATATATATCCGAGTGAATATACAATCTTAACCTAACCTACATTTAAAGTTGTAATGTTATTGGTCAATATTTCTTAAGTTTAATCCGTGTCATGGCCTCTTTGCGTAACAGTATTATTTTGGGAAATAAGAATTAATGGCACTAGGACAAATTCGGGTCCATGTTCACCACTAAAACTATTCCTTGTAAATATGCCATTTAGGATAGGCAATGTGATAGATTTAACCGATTTTTTTACTTCAAAAGGAAAGCTCAGAATTAGCTTTAATTTGCTTATTTATAAAAAGTGAAAACAAAATTATTTCAGGTAGGGCATTTGAGTCAATTGCGAAGGCCTTAATATCTATGATATTTGCTACACCTTTTCACTAGATATGCCATTAGGATTTAGGAGAAAGAAATCAAATAACTAATATGAACTCTTAGGGTATTTTTGTGGTGAGGATACAATATAGTGAAGGATAAGAATATAATAGAAATAAACTCTTATCAAATTTAGTGATAACTATATACCCGATAACAATGATATTGATATAGTGCTGGTGGCAATAATGTTTAAGTATAAGTATATCAAGAGAAAAGTTCCTAAATTATACTATGTGAACAAGATATTATATATCAATAAGATAGTTTTATCCTACTAGCTCACCAAACTCTAAATTATAATATCTAATAAACTCTTATATCATATCTCAACCAAACTATTCCAAAGTTCTATCTCCTCAAATGTGTTATATGGAGCAAACGTGATTTGGTTTTACTACCCCAAAAAACAAGTAATAAAATAAAGATGAAGCACAAATATATAAAATAACTTTACCCTTAACCTTATGGGATAAATAATTGATGTAGAACATATTATGGCGTAACCCTTTCCTTCAGTTTTTAGCGCTCTCCCAATCGCTGCTGTGCTGTTTTTCATTAGATGAATTTTAAAAAGAATGATCCCATCAATGTCACATGGAAAGAACAAAATTAAAGCTGCACCATTTAGTGTAGTAAACAAGTTATATGTTGTACACTACAAAATATGTGTATTAAAACATAATAGAGACAGTGTCAGTGAGATATATATATAATAATAAATCTTTACCCGTTTTAGAAATCACTAGAAATATTGAGAATGTTAAACAATAATTAAGTTAACAGATAGAATAAGAAATATATAAATTGATCCCCTAGCAACAAAACAATCTATTTCTCTCACTGTGATCTTCATCACAATGACACAATCTTCTACAAGGTTAATGTTAACCAATAATTTGCATGACTCATTGTATGTTTGAAATTAAGAAAAAGTACGGAACTATATTTCTAAGTGCTAACTCCTTCACATGATAACCCATTATTATGCTAGTAAAATTTGATAACTGTATTGTAGTCCTGCTTCTATCTAATGATAGTACATAGCACTTTTCATGCCACATTGCTAATTTATTATACTGTCATAAGTACTTCACATCAAGAGAAGATAATTTATTTTATAACTTTAATTATGCAACATTTGTTTGATCACCTTTTTCATACTTGGGTGAAGAGAAATACATATGGAAAAGCATATTTTTCTTATTTTGTCATACTTATAAAAGAAGTATAACAATTGGATAATATTTTTTTTATCCGAAAAATACAATTTTATTAAAAATGTATTTAAATATATAAAATATTACAAAAGTCAGATAAATTAAGAAGTAACAAAAGAAGAACATAAGGGTATGTGATTAGTGGAGGTAAGAATGGTAAAGAATTGTAGTAGAAATGTAATAGAATTGACAACTCATTATAAGCGGATATTGTTGATATGCTCCAATGATTCAGAGTCAAAACTTTACTTTAGCTGCTTCTACTATCTGTTGCACAAACGTCTAAGTTGAGTTGAAGATGATGTTATTCTAACAAGTCAGATAGACTAAATTGTTGCTAACCATATGATACTCTAAATCTTCCAACTTTTTTTCTTAAAATAGTACGATGCAAAGATCCAACCAATTGTATATTAATTACCAAACTAAATATGTAAACATATAAGAAGATAAAAGATATTGAAAAGATTCTTGTTGATCATTATATAATCTCCATAATAAATTTCCTCGTTAAGATGGAACAATTCCCCTTTTAAGTAAGACTTTTGTAGTTTGCAGTCTATTCTCTAAAAACTGACCTAGGAATTAACAAGAAGAATCCCTTATTTTGTTTGATTGTCTCTCTCCTTACTCTATATAGAGAGTCCCCTTCATTCTAAAGGTATTCACATCAGTTTCCATTTGCATTCCACTACTCAATCCAATCAAGTAGTGAAGCAACCACTCTTCCTTCGAATAAACAATTACCCAACACCAGTTTTTGTTTTTAATCATTTCACAAACAAGTACTATATAAGCAAAGATCTTATCAAAAGTGATAACTTTAGTATTCTTTTTTTATACGTGGCACCCTTAGATTTCGGGGTTGGAAAAATTATACGTATATTCTTGTTCATGCAAGCAAATGTCTTTTTTAGCATTGGCAAGGGTTTTGTAAGCATGAAGGTTGATTCGGGATCATGTCTTTAATAGTATTTTATTATCTGTCTCAAATCAATTACATATTGACAAGTGAATAAAATAAAAATTTTAAAAATAAAAAGTAGTACTCTGATTAGCTTGGAACATAAAATAAAATACCGTTTGAGACATATAATCTTTGTCACATTCTTTCAATCAACCCACCATTCCCAAAGGACACTTACACCCTGCAAAATTGATGTGTCCATTACACATGGGTATAGCGATTCTTTGTCGTTTGAAATTTTAATTAATGCAGTTCAAATTATGGTTGGTGTATTATACATAGACCATGAATATAGCTAGGATCAAGGTATTAAATCTTGTTCCAGATTTCGATTTTGATTGCGTGGTGAATATTAAATTATGAAATATTACGAGACAATGTGACCGATGTAATGATGAAGTTTCAAGAAACTACCAAAATGTGACTGATGTAATGATTAAGTGTCAAAACCTTGTTCAAGATAAATAGATGTGATATAGATACAATAAACTTTAAGAAATAAGATATCACATTTATGGTGTTATGTATATTAGGTTTACCTTTTGAATAGGAGATTGATCTAATTATTCTAATATATTAGTGTTATGGGTTATTTCAAAAGAAACATAAAGGATCATACTAAACATTAGATATAAGATAAAATGCCAATTATTTTAGATTTAGTTTCTTTCTATATCACTTCATTCATCTCTTCACAGATTCATACCAGTATAATCTGCAGATTCTGTGTGAGATATTCAAAAGTATTTATGAGAAAAGCAGAATGACTCATGGTCTTCTCTTTCCACGCGGCACCTACTCAGCCGTAATCTCTTACAACATCTATTTCTTCGTTAAATCATCTGACAGTTGTAATGTATAGTTTGTATTTTATATATTCAAATATAATTTTTTGCGCTAAATTTAAGGTTGAGTTTATTCAATTGGTCTAATATTCAATTTTTTAAATACACTTTTAAAATAAGAAGATAATAAGGATAAAATAAGAAAATAATATTATATGGTTTTTTAGTAGAAATAAAAAGATATTGAGGGCAAAATAGGAAAACACAAATTACACTATAATGAGAGATTATTTTATGTTTTCCCTTTATTAATAGTATAAATATATTAATTCAGAATAAGATTGAGGACATGATTTAAAACAAGATATCTTTTTATTCTAATTATAACTCTAGAGGAGTAACGTGTATCACCACATGTCACATGGCAATCTATCCATGCCCTATAACATATTAGAGTTTGTTTAATGAATACACAATTAAAACTTTAGAAGAGTAATAACGTGTATCCCCCTCTCACATGACATATATGGACAGGTATGACATTCAAGTTAAAGTTATATTAATTATATTCAATTTCATTTATTGATATGAACCAAATGAGTTAAGCTTAAATGTCATATAAGATTCATCTTTTTCTCTCTCTCACTTGTTTCACTCACTCATTTGGTATGTTAAATTTATAAAAATCAAGGGATGAGATTAAGTGTAACTAATGTGTAAAATGAATCACTAATATATATATATATATATATATATATATATATATATATATTTTACACTCATTTCAGTTACATTAATTACACTTAATCTCAGTTATTTATTTTATTAAATTCAACGGACCAAATGAGTGAAACTTAAAAGTTATTTAAGAATTCTCTCATTCATCTTTTAAGTTTCACTTATTTAATCTGTTGGATTTGAAAAAATAAATAATTGAGATTAAGTGTAATTAATATAAATATATATAATAAAGTTTTTTATAAGTTGTGTAAATGAGTCTCTTAAGAACATATAGTTTAATGAACACAAATTGAATAAGTCAATTTTGAAGTTCAAATTCAATACTTTTTAAAATGTTAAACGTTTCACTCTGAATACAAAATTACTATTTAACTTCTTTAAACAATATCATAAAACAACGTTCCCTTTTTAATTAATATATTTTATAAGAAAATCAATTTTGATAATTTAAACAATATCATCATAATAACCTCTCCTTTCTTATGGATCCAAATCCATCCGTAAGGAGCATTTTCTTTAGGAAATGAAATTTCAAGGATTTTTAAGAGATCTTCATATTCTTCTTTCTCCCAAATGAATAAGCTCCTTCTTCTTTTTTTGTAAGGTGAAGATTTTATTAAAAAAAACTACAAAGATACATCGTATGAAATCAAAATATAAAATAAAAAGACGATAAACAACTCCTTAGAACAAAAGAAGGCCAAAAACACCTAAGCACCAAAGGGAGGGTTAACAGTAACATTCCAAACAAGCAATCAGATTAGAAATCCAGTCAAACTAAGACATTGAAGAATATTTGATTCTACCTTTTATCCACAACCATGACTTGAACTTAATTTCATCCAGCAGCTCCTCCAAACTCATCCTCTTATTGTTAAAAATAGTTTCATTCCTACACCTCCAAAATTCCAACCATCAAGTCACATAGTCTATTTCTTTCACCAAACTTCCATTTAAAGGAATAACATGTTGGAAACAATGAGATTTAGATGAAGCAGGTAAAGCCCTCAAAATCCTCAGCCACCCATAAAGAAGTTGCAAAATATGGTAAGAAAATTGACAAAAGAAGAAAAGATGGTCAACAGTCTCTAGTTGAGAATGACACCACACACACATAACATCATTACCATAACTAGAATAGCTAAATTCCATAACATCATTCCATAACCCATGATTCTCTACACTAACCTCTTCCACATTCTAGATAGCTTTGTATGTCGACTTGACTGAATAGCAATTGGAAGCATCACGAGTCCAAATTCATTTGTCCACACCATCTTCTATCAACTGAACATTTTGTAAAACAATCATAAACTCTTTGAACATGGGCCTTTCCCACTCAAAAGGCTCTCTTCTCCATCCAATCTACCAATTCCACCCTCCCTCGACACACCTGAAAGACCCACCTTAGCCCCCCTGTCTAAACACAAATTATAGAGCGCAAAATTGAAGAAATCAATATGTTTCACACCTGGACCACCCCTATCACGATCCTCGCAAACTAAAACCCATCTAACTAAAGCAATTTTTCTGTGAGCACCCACACCTCCTCCCAAAAAATCTCTCTAGATTTTAATCATCTCCTTAATCACACATGTAACACCGCGAATTTTACGATTTTGAATTATAAGATTTTATTAATTATATATTCGAAAATGAATTTCTGAGAATTTTCGGTAAAGAATTAGACGAAACTCTAGTTGAGTTTTAGTCTTGTAATTTTATTTCCTATTTTGTGGTAAATTTTGGTAATTTGCGGAGACAGTCGGTTCTGGACCACTGTCGGGGCCGAAATCCACCCGATACGGCTCAAAAAGTGGTTTTTGAGTTCCATAACTCGGAATCAAATTCCAACCACACCGTTGGCTTAGTAATTTCATTTCGAGTCAATATAGACCATAAATACACCCATACCTATTTTCTAAATATTTTTCACTCGGAATGCCAAAATCCGAAATTCTAATCGGATATTATGATCGGGCGATTTATAATATCCGATCGAGTATTAGCCGATAATACTCGAGCATGTTTATCGCACGTGTCTGCGAAGTGGTCGTTTCGCATTGGGATGCGAGATTTGCCTTTCCATAAAACAAACCTCACATCACTCACCCTAATGTCATAGGAAATCATCATTATCCACCCTAGGAGATTTGCCATGATTGCCTATGGGGAAAATCTGATTTCCCTCTCCTCATTAAACACTCCTCACTCCACACTTCTCTCACACTCTCTCATTTCCAAATTTTCGAGAGAAGGTAAAACCCTCTCTTCATCTTTTTCTCTCAGTTTTCTCATTTGTTCTTCCATCTTCAAACCTTGATCTCTCAACATTCAACCAATGGATGTTGATGAGATTTAAGTATGATGTTCATGAGCATGTCAAGAACATATTCAACCGTTGAAATTTTCTAAAACGCTTTCTAACTCATTTTCTCCTCAAAACCGAAAATAGTGATGTTCTTG
>NC_032011.1:15707872-15708293 GCF_001865875.1 Lupinus angustifolius
TTTTCTGAGTGCAGGTGTTTGAAAAACTAAGTTTAAATGTGTTTCGGTTGTCGAAAAGGACAAAAATTGGTATTCTGTCCAAGTCCCTGTCGCTTGGGCGAGAAATTCTCGCCTGGGCAAGCACGATCTCGCTTGTGCGAGGACTGGGCGAGGGGAAGTTTTAGGTTCTGGAACTCCTCGCCCGGGCGCCAAATCCTCGCTCGGGCGAGCAAGGGTCTCGCTTAGGCGAAAAAACCCAGGAATTTGATGAAATTCTGGACATCCCTTGCCCGAGCGAGCAAAAGTTTCGCCTCGGCGAAAAAAAAAAATTCAGGATTTTAATGATGTCTCGCTTGGGCAAGGAAGGCTTAAGTTTAATTGAAATTTAAAGATGAATTGTCGTTTGGGCGAGAGGGCCTCGCTTGAGCGAGAGATGCCCAGT
>NC_032011.1:15708393-15724046 GCF_001865875.1 Lupinus angustifolius
TCATGTCTTTGTTTAGTGTCTGTTGGCGATGATTAATATTTTCGCCCTTTCTTTTTGGATTTTGTATATGTTAGTGGCGATGTAGTTTCCGCCTTTGTTGACTTAGTTTGTATGAACTAATTATGACTTAACCGATTATATGCATTATGCTATTCAGGAAATTGTGAATCAGGTTAAGTTATCATTCGATAACGATAAGTTGATTTTCCGCATTCGAGTTACTTAAAGTGATGTCCCGAAAAAGGAAGGTTTTAAAAAGGAAATAAATTTTATACATCTCTTTATTCAAAAAAAAAATTTACCCATTTTTCCGCAATGTTTTTGAGAAGTATTTTTCGGGGCGTTACAACACACTAAGGTGCCCTCTAGAAAGATATGAGATAGATAGACTGGTAGTGTGTTAGGCACTGCATTGATCAACACCACCTGACTGCAAAATGAGAGAAAATGACCCCTCTCAAGAAGCTAACGTCTTTGACATGTTGGAAATCATGTTTTTCCAAACCTCCTTTCTCCTGTAAATGGCACCCATCGGGATCCTCAAAAAATTCATAGGCCAAGACCCCTTTTACAATTTAAATACTCTGCCATACCATCTACAAAACCTGAAGAAATGTTGACACGAGACAAACTGCACTTACTAAAATTAACTGTCAGACTAGAAGAGACTTCAAAAAGATGAAGAATATACTTCATAGCAATCACATTCTTTGCGGAAAGTTTCCTAATAATAACTGCATTATCAGCATATTGGAGCAAATTAACCCCAACCTTCTCCCTACCAACCTCGTATTCTTTGAACTTATGATTTGAAACCGCTGATTTCATCAACCCGGTGAGACCTTCTACAACTATAAGAAACTGGAAAGGGAAAGTGGATCACCTTGTCTAATGTCACGCAACATGTTCACCTTCCTCGTAGGACTACTGTTAACCAGAATAAAAAAAGAAGTTGTTGACATACATTCTCTCATCCATTGCCTCCATTTGCAACAGAAGCCCAACTTATCCATCATATGATTAAGAAAACTCCAACTGACTGAATCATAAGCCTTAACGAAGTCTATTTTAAAAATAGCACACTCTTTATTCCCCCAAGGAGTTAACGGAATAAGCTCTTTCTTTATTGGAATTTCTAGGTCTAAACATTATTTCTCCATTCCCCCAAGAAGATGACGGTTGCATCTTTATCCAAAGCCACATGAGAGATCTTGCAAACGAATTTTTATGAAGGTCACCCTCTCCCATAAAATTTTCCATAAACTAAAATAGTATTTTCGGATCCTAGGCTCCTACGGTTACCATTAATCAACTATCCACGACTGACTCCTTCCTTGTTATGGCTAAGACCCCTCCATCAGCACTCATATTCAAGATCCCTTCTATTTCCTAACAACTCATCCTCATATCTAGAACTTAAAATTTTCAGCCAAAGGGAGTCTCTCTCACTTAACACTCTCCATCTCCATTTGCCTAAAAGAGATAAATTGAACAAAAATAGGTTTTTAATCTCTAGGCCACCTTCCTCTTTATGCCTACAAGCCTTCCTCCAACTCACCCAAAAAATACATTTGATCTCTTTCCTCTACCCAAAAGAAACTTAGTTTCGACTTAAGTAGAGTTACCTTACCATCAAAGGAGATGAGTTTGTACTTCCAAAGAAAGAGCTTCTTTTGAATGTTGATATGAGACTAAATGGATAGTCTTTTAGAATTAGCACCAACAAATGTAATCATATTTGAGAAGATAACATTCACAATATAGTAGAACTAGTTCTCTCCATGAGGGTCCATATATAATTACAATCTTTTATTGTATTTCTCGTAATTACAGAATATTAAACTTTGAATTTAGTTGAAATATTTTAGTAGTGTAGAGATTGGTTATAATTTTAAGCAATTATACATGGACATAATATTAAAAGAAGTTGTACATGTGTATGTATAATTAATTAACAATATAAAATATTTCCACTCATAATATATCAAAATTAAACACTCAAATTTCTAGAAAAGGATCCAGTGACAATTCAATAAGATTAACATTTATATAATATTTTTGTAAGAGTTTTTTTTACATTGTATTTATTCATATAATATTTAATACATGAACGGTTGAAGATGTATCAATACTATAAAAAGTATAATATTATTATATAGATATTAAATTTCCTATAATATATTTTTACCAAAATTAAACTTTAATTTTTATATTTAGATACATGAATTTGATGACTAATACTAATAAGGAAAACAAAACCCATATGGCTCAGGTGTTGACTTATATGCTAGTTTCTAAAATTCAAGACAATAAACCACTTTATTTATCACTCTTTCAACTTCATTTCTCCACTCAATTTTAACTAGATTGACAAGGGTAATATGGATTTCAGGGTTGAAAGAAGAAACATAATAATGAAAATAATTAAATATAGTTGAAATGGAACTCATAGAACAAGAGATCTCACTTCTCAAATCATATCTCATATACTATTTAACCTAATGATAATGAAATAAAAATAACAATAATAATAAAAGTTCAATTTTTTTAATTAAAATGACATATTTTCATTAACGCAAAAATATATATAAGACAAGATTCAGAATAACATATATTTCCTCACAAAAGCATCAACTCCTTCATTTCTTTTAGGCATGATTTTTACAGAATACCACAGGTTGCTCTTTAATCTTTAACATAGTTTCCGCTACCTCAATCTCATCAATACGTGCCTTTATTTTACACCTTAACTTTTCTAAATGATGCAAATCTTTTACCTTGTCAAGTTGAGTTTTCTTGTGTTGATATAGGGCCACATCAAGAATCTCACCTCTCTTTTCTTCCTCATATAATTCGTCCATCACTGCAGCAAGTTGGTTCAACCTGACCAAGTTATGATCATTGGAAGATGAGCTACATTGGGCACTATTTGAGTTTGACTCTTGTTGAAGAAATTTGGTAGCAACAGTACTAATATCTGGGTGCCCAAAAGAATAGGGTTTCTTCCCAGGAGAAAACACAATAACAGCAACTTCACATCCATACAAGACAGATAACTCATTTGCTTTCTTGAATAAGCCTGTTTTACGCTTGGAAAATGTAACTTGCCTTGTGTTAGAGTCCTCCAACATCTTAATCTCAATCTTCTTGCGACCCATAATGAGTTCTTCACTTGTTCCCCACAACAAATTACTAAAGAAATAAAATGACAAGTATATATGGGAAGGGTGTATAAGAGTATTGGATTATTGCAATCTGCAACAATACCTCTTTATAGATAGAATTATATACATACACTCATTCAAGGGGTAAATTATTTCTTTTGGATAGTAGAGGTTCAATGTTTCTAATACTAAATATTGCAATCTCCAATTTTGACACTTATGGACATTATTTTCACTTATATGGAAGTGGTTGCATATCATTCCAATTTGATAAACCTATTTTCAGCAATATTTTTGGCGTTTCTTTATAAAAAAATTGTAATGTTACCAAATATCTAAGCATAATTTCATTTTTAGAAAATAAAAAAAATAAAAATCTTATATTTACTATATGTCATTATTATATTTTCAAGGGATTTCTAAAGTTTTGAAGTCATATTTTGACCAAGCATTTTTTTACATGCTTTATTTTCACCATTCAACATTGTTTTTAACACTATTTTTATTAGTGACACTATCTTCCAAAACCTCATTAGTGGCACCATCTAGTTGTGAATTGTCACAACTTTTTATTCATATCACAACCATATTGTTAATTGTATCATAGATGGAGATCACATGTCTTCATTTATGTTTTATTTGGTGTTCCAAACTAATGAGAAAATTTTATTTATTTAAAAAGAAAAATTATAAAAACAGAAATTAATATTTTAATATTATTTCGTAAAGTTTGGTTGGTTCAGGATGTAGGAACAGGAAATTATGAGACAGATTCTGATTACCATCAAGTTGTTAATGTTATTTGTTTTTATCTTACTAAACCATCAGGTGGATCCTCATAACACATAGTTGTGTGGAACAAATATCCTCTCCACACAAAAATCCTTAGGACAGTATCTCCTACCGACCCTAGATCAAATTATTTCGTTCCAATAATTCTACAACAGTGTCATTGTCAGTGTCAGGTCATACATGAATAAATATATCTTGTTGTAATATGGTCTCTGATACTAAAGAAAGAATTGTGCTACTAATTTTAATAGACATATAAGAGAAGCAAATCTGATTTGTGTAAGGGTAGGATATAATACTTTTAATATCTCAAAATTATGTCAAAAACTTCTTAGAAGGATCAGATACTTTAATTTGTAGGTGTACCTACTAATTAGCAACCCTTCTGAATATAAGAATCAAAATTTAAAAAAATATACAAAATCATTTTACCAAACTTGAGCATGTGTTTTATGTGTTTATGATATTGAATTTTAGGAAAGCATGACAAATTGTTGTTATTGAATTTAAATTAATCACTGTGTATATGTGGAAAATATTATGATCTCATTGTATACTACTTATGATTGAAAGTGAAAAAAATATCAAGATGCATATATGATGGTTAAAAGTAAGTGTGTTAAAATCAATATCGAAGAAATCGAAAAACTAGTAAAAAAGTTGAAACCACAAAAAATTGAATTTGTTTAGATCATGTTGACCAGTTTCTATAAAATCAATGGTTCAGTTCGATTTTTTTGTTCTAATTTCAGAAATCAAACTATACCAATGCTAATTATATATATACTGAAAATGAAGATTATTTCATTTCTAAATCTAATTAGTATTGCAAATGATAATCTAAAATGTATGTTTTTCATACTTTTTAATTGTTAAAAGAATTATAACTTATTTGTTAACCATTTCTTATTGTTAAAATCATGATGGTGTGTTACTTGTGCTACTTTGTTGTTACACTATGCCAGAATAACAAAACAACGATGTTTAAAATTGTTATTTAACAGTATTTTTGGAGGGCTTTCTATGTGAGCGCAATAATACATAAAATTATATTCAACATTGCTTTTGAAATGCGGTAGAAAGTAGACATTTAACAATGCTCACTGAAGTAAGCGCTGTTAAATGTCTACTTTCTAAATAAGACAATATCTCTCCCAGACATTCTATCAAACAAATGACAAGCATGTCCAACTCCACCACATTTACAATAGATTTGTTAAATCACCAACGACTCCAGCTACATTCAACTTGAACAGATTCTAATTTTATAAAATAACATATGAGTAATGAGATCTTACGCAAATTGTTCATTCTTTTTTCTTCAATGTGCAAGTCCTTGCAGAGTGTTCTTGTGTTCCTCAATGATCAATGCAAGCTACAAATACAAATAAAAAATGACATCTCTAAACAAATTGCAAAAGTTATGGAAAAAATACAAAATTAACAACAATTGAGAAAGAAAATTTATCATTGTACTCAAACCATGTATTCTAAACCAGTGAACCATAGCAAAAAACCTATAACATCATAGCTGCATAACTTCACAACAAATAAAGATCACACTATTAGGAGAAGAAGAAAAGTAAGAGAAATAATAAACTGAGTGATATATGTATTATTCCTTCTTTCAACCACACCATTGTGTTTTGGTGTGTAAGGAGCTGTGATTTCATGCACTATTCCATTATCCAAGCAAAATTTATCCATCTCCCTTGAGCAGAACTCACCACTTCCATCAGTTCTCAATACCTTGATGTATCTTCCAGATTGTTTTTCAGCCATAGTCTTGAATAGTTTGAACATTTCACAGACCTCACTCTTGGCCTTAAGCAAATAAACCCACATTTTTCTACTGAATTCATCAACAAAAGACACAAAATACTTATTTTCTCCCATTGAGACAATATCAATTGGACCACATACATCTGAATATATCACATCTAATACATCATTCGATCTAGGTTCAATATATGAGCTAAAGGAGGTTCTAGATTGTTTGCTTGTCAAGCAATTCTCACATACCTTTGAGGGAAGCTGTATTTGAGTTAGACCAAGCACCATTCCTTTTGATTTCAGAAGATTTAGATCCTTAAAGTTTAAGTGACCAAATCTTTGATGCCATAACTAAGAACTGTCCTTTTCTTCTTTAGCTGATAGACAGATTGAATCCATAGCATTTACCTTGACTTGGAAAGTCCTGTTTCTTGTGAGAGGAACTTTCATAATCAACTTATGATGAATATCATAAACCTCAGGATGACCAGATATCATGTGCATGGTGAATCCCTTCTCCAACAACTGGCCCATACTGATGAGGTTACTTTTCAAACTAGGAACATACAACACCTGAGTTATCACATAATCCTTCCCATCTTCCTTTTTGACCTAACATCACCAATTCCTTATGCTGAGATGTATCTATCATCAACAAATCTAACCCCACTCTTCTTGCTTTGATCAAGATTGACAAGCCATTCTTTATGGTCAGTCATATGATTTGAGCATCCTAAATCGATGTACCAAACCCCTGGTCTATTATCTCCTTTATTTGCCACCATCATAAGAGTGACTGGTTCTTCATCTGATACATTGTTTTCTTTAACAAGATTAGCTTCATTGCTAGGAGCCTTGCATTCTACTAAAAAATGGCCTATCTTGTTGCAATTGAAGCATCTTATGGAATTCCTATCAAACCTTCTTTTATCACCTCTCCAATTTTGTGAACCCCCTCTTCCTTTTGATGGTTCTGAGTTGTCACCTTCTTCATAATTCTGAGATTGTTTCCTAGAATTCATTGAATTTCCTTTGTAATCTCTGAACCTTCCTCTTCCTCGATTTCCCCTCTTGTTAGAGAAGGCTCCTCATTTCCAGGTTTGAGCCTGAAGAACCTGATCTTGAGATCTTTCACTCGACCTTTCCAGCATACGTTGCTCATGTGCCTCTAAGGATCCCTGCAATTCTTCCATTTTAAGTATAGCTAGGTTCTTTGATTTCTCTATAGCCACGACAATGTGATCGAATTTTGGAGCTAAAGTGAGAAGAATTTTCTCAACAATGGTTTGATCTGTTATTAGTTCACCAGAGGCTTTCATCAGGTTTGTTACAACAATTACACGATTGAAGAACTCTGCTACCTTCTCATTGATCTCCATCTGCATCAGCTCGTATTGACGTCTTAAGGTTTGTAAACGAACCTTCTTTAGCTGATCTGCACCTTCGTTACACTTCTCAAGAATCTACTCACGCGAATGTGCCACTGATGCAATCTTCTCAAAATGTGCATTGCCGACGCATTGATGAAGGAAGAACATGGCTTTTTTGTCTTTGTTCTTGTTTTCCCCGTGCACAACTCTTAGTGCATCTGTGGCACCTTCTGCAAGTTCGGGATAGCCTTCTTCAACCACCTCACGGACTTCTTGATATGCGAATATCACCTTCATCTGGACACTCCATTTGTTCCAATTCTTGCCGTCGAGAATGGGGAGATTTATAGGGAAGCTACCATTAGTTGGACCCATTTTCCAGCTACAACCGAAGCTCTAGATACCAGTTTTGTTAGAGAAGAATGGCAAACATGAAGAGAATAGAAGATAGTATATGATTGAATTATGTAATTGTATTGATATCTTGATGAACCAAGACTTTCTATTTATAGGCAATGATAGCTACCTTCAACTAACTACTTTCTACAAATAGCAAATTCATCAACTAACTTACTAACTTTTGAATTAATTTGTATTTTCAACATTATTGTGTGAGGTTTTGTTTTTTATTTGAAAAGATTCCCGCTCACTAAAACAAGTGTTTAACGACGCTTATTGTAGAAGTATTGTTAAATATATGATGACCTTTAACAACGTTTTCTTCAATAAGCGATGTTAAAGATAATACATTTAACAACGTCTATTGAAGAAGTGTCGTTAAATATATGAAGTATGACATTTAACATCGTTTTCTTCAATAAACATTGTTAAAAATAACACATTTAACAACGTTTTCCTCCATAAGCATTGTTAATGATAATATTTTTAATAGCGTTTATTGAAGAAATGCTGTTAAATATATGAAGTATGACCTTTAACATCACTTTCTTCAATACGTGTTGTTAAATGTGTTATCTTTAATGGTGTTTGCTTCAATAAACGTTGTTAATTCTCTTCCGCCTTACATTTAACAACATTCAACACATGGTTGGTTCAGGATGTAGGAACAGGAAATTATGAGACAGATTCTGATTACCATCAAGTTGTTAATGTTATTTGTTTTTATCTTACTAAACCATCAGGTGGATCCTCATAACACATAGTTGTGTGGAACAAATATCCTCTCCACACAAAAATCCTTAGGACAGTATCTCCTACCGACCCTAGATCAAATTATTTCGTTCCAATAATTCTACAACAGTGTCATTGTCAGTGTCAGGTCATACATGAATAAATATATCTTGTTGTAATATGGTCTCTGATACTAAAGAAAGAATTGTGCTACTAATTTTAATAGACATATAAGAGAAGCAAATCTGATTTGTGTAAGGGTAGGATATAATACTTTTAATATCTCAAAATTATGTCAAAAACTTCTTAGAAGGATCAGATACTTTAATTTGTAGGTGTACCTACTAATTAGCAACCCTTCTGAATATAAGAATCAAAATTTAAAAAAATATACAAAATCATTTTACCAAACTTGAGCATGTGTTTTATGTGTTTATGATATTGAATTTTAGGAAAGCATGACAAATTGTTGTTATTGAATTTAAATTAATCACTGTGTATATGTGGAAAATATTATGATCTCATTGTATACTACTTATGATTGAAAGTGAAAAAAATATCAAGATGCATATATGATGGTTAAAAGTAAGTGTGTTAAAATCAATATCGAAGAAATCGAAAAACTAGTAAAAAAGTTGAAACCACAAAAAATTGAATTTGTTTAGATCATGTTGACCAGTTTCTATAAAATCAATGGTTCAGTTCGATTTTTTTGTTCTAATTTCAGAAATCAAACTATACCAATGCTAATTATATATATACTGAAAATGAAGATTATTTCATTTCTAAATCTAATTAGTATTGCAAATGATAATCTAAAATGTATGTTTTTCATACTTTTTAATTGTTAAAAGAATTATAACTTATTTGTTAACCATTTCTTATTGTTAAAATCATGATGGTGTGTTACTTGTGCTACTTTGTTGTTACACTATGCCAGAATAACAAAACAACGATGTTTAAAATTGTTATTTAACAGTATTTTTGGAGGGCTTTCTATGTGAGCGCAATAATACATAAAATTATATTCAACATTGCTTTTGAAATGCGGTAGAAAGTAGACATTTAACAATGCTCACTGAAGTAAGCGCTGTTAAATGTCTACTTTCTAAATAAGACAATATCTCTCCCAGACATTCTATCAAACAAATGACAAGCATGTCCAACTCCACCACATTTACAATAGATTTGTTAAATCACCAACGACTCCAGCTACATTCAACTTGAACAGATTCTAATTTTATAAAATAACATATGAGTAATGAGATCTTACGCAAATTGTTCATTCTTTTTTCTTCAATGTGCAAGTCCTTGCAGAGTGTTCTTGTGTTCCTCAATGATCAATGCAAGCTACAAATACAAATAAAAAATGACATCTCTAAACAAATTGCAAAAGTTATGGAAAAAATACAAAATTAACAACAATTGAGAAAGAAAATTTATCATTGTACTCAAACCATGTATTCTAAACCAGTGAACCATAGCAAAAAACCTATAACATCATAGCTGCATAACTTCACAACAAATAAAGATCACACTATTAGGAGAAGAAGAAAAGTAAGAGAAATAATAAACTGAGTGATATATGTATTATTCCTTCTTTCAACCACACCATTGTGTTTTGGTGTGTAAGGAGCTGTGATTTCATGCACTATTCCATTATCCAAGCAAAATTTATCCATCTCCCTTGAGCAGAACTCACCACTTCCATCAGTTCTCAATACCTTGATGTATCTTCCAGATTGTTTTTCAGCCATAGTCTTGAATAGTTTGAACATTTCACAGACCTCACTCTTGGCCTTAAGCAAATAAACCCACATTTTTCTACTGAATTCATCAACAAAAGACACAAAATACTTATTTTCTCCCATTGAGACAATATCAATTGGACCACATACATCTGAATATATCACATCTAATACATCATTCGATCTAGGTTCAATATATGAGCTAAAGGAGGTTCTAGATTGTTTGCTTGTCAAGCAATTCTCACATACCTTTGAGGGAAGCTGTATTTGAGTTAGACCAAGCACCATTCCTTTTGATTTCAGAAGATTTAGATCCTTAAAGTTTAAGTGACCAAATCTTTGATGCCATAACTAAGAACTGTCCTTTTCTTCTTTAGCTGATAGACAGATTGAATCCATAGCATTTACCTTGACTTGGAAAGTCCTGTTTCTTGTGAGAGGAACTTTCATAATCAACTTATGATGAATATCATAAACCTCAGGATGACCAGATATCATGTGCATGGTGAATCCCTTCTCCAACAACTGGCCCATACTGATGAGGTTACTTTTCAAACTAGGAACATACAACACCTGAGTTATCACATAATCCTTCCCATCTTCCTTTTTGACCTAACATCACCAATTCCTTATGCTGAGATGTATCTATCATCAACAAATCTAACCCCACTCTTCTTGCTTTGATCAAGATTGACAAGCCATTCTTTATGGTCAGTCATATGATTTGAGCATCCTAAATCGATGTACCAAACCCCTGGTCTATTATCTCCTTTATTTGCCACCATCATAAGAGTGACTGGTTCTTCATCTGATACATTGTTTTCTTTAACAAGATTAGCTTCATTGCTAGGAGCCTTGCATTCTACTAAAAAATGGCCTATCTTGTTGCAATTGAAGCATCTTATGGAATTCCTATCAAACCTTCTTTTATCACCTCTCCAATTTTGTGAACCCCCTCTTCCTTTTGATGGTTCTGAGTTGTCACCTTCTTCATAATTCTGAGATTGTTTCCTAGAATTCATTGAATTTCCTTTGTAATCTCTGAACCTTCCTCTTCCTCGATTTCCCCTCTTGTTAGAGAAGGCTCCTCATTTCCAGGTTTGAGCCTGAAGAACCTGATCTTGAGATCTTTCACTCGACCTTTCCAGCATACGTTGCTCATGTGCCTCTAAGGATCCCTGCAATTCTTCCATTTTAAGTATAGCTAGGTTCTTTGATTTCTCTATAGCCACGACAATGTGATCGAATTTTGGAGCTAAAGTGAGAAGAATTTTCTCAACAATGGTTTGATCTGTTATTAGTTCACCAGAGGCTTTCATCAGGTTTGTTACAACAATTACACGATTGAAGAACTCTGCTACCTTCTCATTGATCTCCATCTGCATCAGCTCGTATTGACGTCTTAAGGTTTGTAAACGAACCTTCTTTAGCTGATCTGCACCTTCGTTACACTTCTCAAGAATCTACTCACGCGAATGTGCCACTGATGCAATCTTCTCAAAATGTGCATTGCCGACGCATTGATGAAGGAAGAACATGGCTTTTTTGTCTTTGTTCTTGTTTTCCCCGTGCACAACTCTTAGTGCATCTGTGGCACCTTCTGCAAGTTCGGGATAGCCTTCTTCAACCACCTCACGGACTTCTTGATATGCGAATATCACCTTCATCTGGACACTCCATTTGTTCCAATTCTTGCCGTCGAGAATGGGGAGATTTATAGGGAAGCTACCATTAGTTGGACCCATTTTCCAGCTACAACCGAAGCTCTAGATACCAGTTTTGTTAGAGAAGAATGGCAAACATGAAGAGAATAGAAGATAGTATATGATTGAATTATGTAATTGTATTGATATCTTGATGAACCAAGACTTTCTATTTATAGGCAATGATAGCTACCTTCAACTAACTACTTTCTACAAATAGCAAATTCATCAACTAACTTACTAACTTTTGAATTAATTTGTATTTTCAACATTATTGTGTGAGGTTTTGTTTTTTATTTGAAAAGATTCCCGCTCACTAAAACAAGTGTTTAACGACGCTTATTGTAGAAGTATTGTTAAATATATGATGACCTTTAACAACGTTTTCTTCAATAAGCGATGTTAAAGATAATACATTTAACAACGTCTATTGAAGAAGTGTCGTTAAATATATGAAGTATGACATTTAACATCGTTTTCTTCAATAAACATTGTTAAAAATAACACATTTAACAACGTTTTCCTCCATAAGCATTGTTAATGATAATATTTTTAATAGCGTTTATTGAAGAAATGCTGTTAAATATATGAAGTATGACCTTTAACATCACTTTCTTCAATACGTGTTGTTAAATGTGTTATCTTTAATGGTGTTTGCTTCAATAAACGTTGTTAATTCTCTTCCGCCTTACATTTAACAACATTCAACACATAAGCGCTGTTGAATGAGCGTTGTTAAATATCAATTCTGGCGTAGTGTTATTTTATTTTTGTTTCCATTTTTATTTTTAGTATTAATGAATATTATTAATGAAGAATTAAATGTTTATGTGTATTAGATATAGTTCTTGAAATATACTTTTTTGATTTTTTATGTGAATTTGATACTTTAATAATATACTAATTAAATTTCTTTTTCTGAAATAGACATATTATTTTTTATGTGAATTAGAAACTTTGAAAGTATGTTAAACTTGTAATTTTTTAATTAAAAACAAAATCAAACCCGACGGAAATCGTGATTGGATTAGATGTTTTAATATAAAACCAACAATTGAAATCATACCACAAGTTACTTGTGTCTTTAAATTCTGTCTCAAACTGATGCAAACCTATCGTGAACACCCTACTTTTTAACTATAACCGGTTGTGATCATACATGTTCCTAAGCCAGTGAAAAATATATTGCATCTACATGATGAAATGTAGATATGGTTGAAATATGGGGTTACAAGTATAACCTAAGAGATTATGTATTTTAATGCATGTGTACGCAATGCAAACCTGTCTAAAGAGATTATATAATTTTTGTGATCATTTATCATAATTACATCATGGCTAATTTTAAATTTTGATGGTACACTTTAAGGATAAGAAATCTATTT
This sequence comes from Lupinus angustifolius, assembly GCF_001865875.1. Classification (NCBI taxonomy): domain Eukaryota; kingdom Viridiplantae; phylum Streptophyta; class Magnoliopsida; order Fabales; family Fabaceae; genus Lupinus; species Lupinus angustifolius. The sequence continues at coordinate 15,721,460 of NC_032011.1, forward strand.
GAGTAAATAAAATGATATTGCCTTTTAACTTCGGTATGAGATGAACTGGTATTGCCTCCTAAATTTCTTATAGTGGTGCCTGCCTTTTCATTCAGACTAGACAAATGTGAATGGTTGTGTTCATACTCTTAGTGGTTGTAAAAATACTTATCATCAATTACATAAACTATATATATTTTCTAAATCAATAATCGCCGCAGAGTTTATTACTATGTAATTGGCCAATGATGAGAGTGACACAGAACGTTTTTAGAAAAACATCATCCTCTTTTATTTATGATTGAATATAGTATTTATACACTGTCAATCTAAAAATTTATATATATATATATATATATATATATTCATTACATCATTTATAATTCATTTGAACAATTTTTTGAAGAGTCAACGATGATTATATATAAATAATATATAATACAAAGACAATATATAAAACTCTTAAACTAAGATCGCGTATATATTTTTTTTTTCTTTATAATTTGTCAAAGAGGTAGTAGCCATTGTAAATGATGAGACTTGCAATGGTAGAAATAGAAATGTCTCATTGGCATATGAGAAGTTGCTTAAAATAAGACAATGTACATTCATTATGTGAAATCAAAGTGTCTTGCTAAATCTACTAACAAACCTTTGACACTGGTTGTCTGGTTGATAGCAAAACACATTGAGGGAAATGGGCCATAAGTCAATTTGAGAACTAGCACTTATGGTAACCCATCCTTTATGGTTCGAGATCCCATGAATAAGGTTCTTATTGGTAATGATAAGTTATGGATTAGTACTTCTAGCATTATTTATTTGTCCTATCATGTAGACGTGTTAGACTATGTTTGGTGAGGACTGAGGATTAAACTTTTAGCTTTTAATGATTCACATAACCCTTATAGACCGTGTATAAAGTAGAATATAAACTTGATGAAGATCATAAGTGTGAATTAAAGATCTTCTGTCCCAAAATAACGGTGTTCCCTATATATTCCTAGCTAATGGAATTTTAGTGAAAAATGTAAAAATAATAATTTTTATTTTTATAACTTTGAAGTGTCATCTTTTTATTAGATGAGAACATGAATTAAAGACATAAATAAAGAAAACTAATCCCCATTCAATAGGTGTGGGTAGGGCTGCACTTAAGGAGTTGTGGCAGGTTGCTAGAACCCTCATGAACTACCACGCATGTAATGGCCTACTCATGCAAAACAAAGTCAACTATGAGAATTTTGGGAGTGTAGTATGATTGATGGACCTCTAACGTGAATATAAATTATCTATGTCAAAATAATTTTATTTTGATATTCCGAATCAAATACTACAACGTATAATGATATTAACTTTAAAATTAATTTAATATTTATTTGATATATATTTACCAAAATCCTATTGATGATAATAAGTGAAGCATAAAGAAATGATATAGAAGATCTCCATTCATTTAATATTCCATAAAATATATTGGTCTGAATTTGCTCCACCAACTCATTGTATGATAATTGTATGTTAAGTTTATCAGTCTAATTCATAGTCTAGTAGACACCAGTACTAATATACATTATACAATAAAGTGTCACGGGTATTTTCCAAACCATATTTTTCCAAAGTACTTCAGAAATATTTGGGGATTGTTATTTCATGATATTTCTAAAGTTTAGAAGTCATACCTTGACCATGTTAGAAATGTATTCATCTATTTCTATATTTATGTCCAGTACTCAATCTGTCATTAAATATAATTATGGTAATTGTATTTATTTATTTTTACCATATTGATCATTTAATTAAATAGATTATATGATAAGGTCATTGATTAAAAATTAGAGACTTGTTATTATAATAGAGATTATAACAATGAGAAACATGTCTATTATAATTTTTAATCTAAATTGTTCTTGATCGTAGAATCATTGCGAATAGGACATCAATGACTCGGGTAGATCAATATATGTGTGATAGTATTTATTGGATAAATATTAATAGATCTCATTTATTAAATTGCACATATAGATGATGTATATGTGGATATGTTCATTGAACTGACTCAATCAAGAATTCCTAATGGTTAAGATTACCTTAAATTGTCAATAGGAAATTCTCAAGAAGAAATGAAATAGTTTCGTTTAACCTGAGAATAACATAGTAATTAACATGTTATTTATCATACTTTAATTCCGGACACATAATGTATCAGGATGTTATTTGAATGAATATTGAGTGTGATTAAATGCTTGTAGAATTAATGATTATTCAAGAAGGAATCCACCAACTCTTGGTAATGAGTTTGAGCTCTATAATAAAATGACATTGGCCAATGTATAACAATGAATAAAGGAATGAGTTTCTTTGAGTCATTATGGCAACTTACTAAAGTTTGACAATTGTACCATACTTTAAAGTTAGCACAGAGCTGTAAAGATGGAAGGAAGTATTTTAATTAATCTTCTAGTGGTTCTTGAAAGTAAAATATATTACTTTATGCTATCTGGTCGTTAAGGAGCTTGCCCTTTCTTTATCCAAACATATTTGCCACTTGGCACACCAAATTTTCTAATAAAGCATGTTGTGCCTGTGTGACCATGTGTACCACAAT
>NC_032011.1:15724146-15725762 GCF_001865875.1 Lupinus angustifolius
TAATGTATCTTTCTTTTGACTTGGACATTCGAGAGTTTCTCTTCTTGTTATCAAATTTCTTAAGGTGGCTCGGGCACTGATGCTTCATGTGGCCCGATTTTCCACACTCATAGCAAGTGAAGCCTTCTTTGGGAATCTTGCTTTTCTTGGTTGAGTTCTTGGCTTCTTTTTTTAGATTCTTGATCCTTCCTTTCTTCTTGAGATACTTCTTGAATTTTTTAAATAGGAGAGTCAAGTCTTCATCGGAATCAGAATCTGAACTAGAATCCTCACTTTCTTGATGTTCTTGAAATCTTGTAGCCTTGAGCGTGATTATGTTCTTGTCTGGCTCTTCATTCATTATCAAGCGTCCTAACTCCATTTCATGTTCTTGGAGTTTCCCAAAAAAAGTAGCTAATGGCATGTTGTCTAAGTTCTTTGACTCCATTATCGCTGTTACCTTTGGTTGCCATTTCCTATCGAGACAATGCAAAAATTTGTAAGATAAATCAACATTAGTAAAAGTTTTATCAAGGGCAACCAAATGATTTACAATATGAGTAAAACGTTTTTGCATATTACATATAGATTCATTGGGAAGCATGCGAAATAACTCATACTCATTCGTAAGTGCATTTAGTCTAGCGCGCTTAACTTCACTCATGCCTTTGTGGGTAACTTCCAAAATATCTCACATTTCTTTTGCATTAAGGCACTGCGAGACTCTAAAGAATTCGTCATAAGATAAGGCCAAAGTAATAATGTTCTTGGCCTTAAGGTCATGTTTTCTTTTCTCAATATCCACCCATAAGCCTTTAGGCTTTTCTTTAGATTCTCCATCCACCATATGAAGTGGAATGTATGGACCATTGACAACGGAATCCCCAACGTCCGTGTCTATTGCCTCGATATAGATTCTCATATGAACCTTCCAATAGGCATAACCTTCGCCACTGAATACGAGAGGGCGGTTAATGGATGCACCATCACCGCCAAACGGGTCATTATAGCCCATATGTAGTCCCTCTCGGATCACACGGATGCGGTTGAGCTAGCACGTCGTACTAGCTCTGATATCACCTGTTAGGTATCAGTGGCGGAATACACCTAGAAGGGGGGTTGAATAGGTGTGGCGAAGCTCAAGTTCCACTTTTTGGGTTTTTACACACTTGCTGAAAACTGGTCATTTAATCGATTAAGCACTATTCATAATCGATTAACCAGTAACAGAAATAGAATGATCAGAACAACAACTTGCACAGTTATTAACCAACACACAAACAGATATACAACAAATACTTTTATGCAAGAATAACAAGAACATAGCAAGGAACAAGCATGCAAAATATTAGCTCCAAACTCGCATTAAAACATCTTGAAATATAAAAGAGAAAATGATAGAAAAGATTGAGGAGGGATTTTATCCTGGTTCGTTTTGCTGTCCACTGCAAAACTACATCCAGTTCTCCCCTCTGATTTGGGAGATTTTCCATCTTCACTATGGAACACAATGTACGTTACATACACGCTTCCAAATACAAGACTGGAACGCTCCTTTCTTGGAACCCAAAGAACTTTGTCACCCTTGGTTTGACCTTTCCCAAAACCGCCTCCCAAGAAAACCTTTCTTACGCGAT
>NC_032011.1:15725862-15726590 GCF_001865875.1 Lupinus angustifolius
GCCCCAGCCAGGGTATCGCTCTTTATCCCAAGACCTCCAAGTCTTTGTGTGAAGAACACCTTACCTAACCACAGCTAGGCTTTTCCCAATCCTTGAAGAACAATGCTTTGAGTTATGAATGAGTACTTAATACTTGGATATTACAATAAAGATCAAAACTTAAGCAAGAACTCAGAAGACGTCATAGTCTAATATGAATGTTCATGCATGAGGTTTCTGAAAATATGCAATCATAAAGAACTATCTCTTTTTCTTTTCAAGAAATACAAGAATGATGCAAGAAAGCTTTTCAAGAATCATGGAATATGAATATGAAAACTAAAGCATTAGCATGATCTAATCTTTCTCCTAATTCAACACTCTATAATAGATTCTAACAATGATGATCTATCTATTTTCTCTATGTTTTTCACCCTCTTTTCTACTTAGCCGTTTCTGCAATTTAGCTAGCATTTATACAAAACAGATTTTGCCTGTAAAAATGGTTTTTCAGTTATGTAGTTGAAAACAGCAGAAAACACTCATGTTAATGATTAAGCCATGAGGTTAATCGACTAACCAATGTATTTTTAATACTTGATTAAATGGTAAACTACTTAAATGTTATATGCTCATGCAATACATGATTTCCAAAATATAATACATTTAATGCATGAAATCAATGTATAAAATGCATGAACCTAATTATCATATACTTCTAGATGATGTCTCATTTTAGTGGATTAATT
>NC_032011.1:15726690-15746886 GCF_001865875.1 Lupinus angustifolius
CAATATCTATGGCAAGCATCTTAGACTTCTAAAAATATAATAAAGAATTATAACCTAAGTCTAATAAGACACCACTTGAGCCTTCGGCATGTTGATTGTTGAGACATCTTCAAGCTTTAATTAACTCTTTGTCTTTATCAAAACATAGACAAAACATTACTAATGCAATCCTTGACGCTTTGCACTCTCAATCATATTTTTTCAAAAACAAATCCCAATTTTATTTCCAAATACTATATTTTACGAGCTACTTTGTTTACTATTACTAATAAATATAATATTATTGTTGACCACTTAAATATAAGATTATAGAGGAGGAGATGCAAATTAATAATAATAATAATAATAATAATAATAATAATAATAGTATATTACACGAGTTTTAGTGAAATTATAGAAACGTCATTTCCTTTTTTAGACCTACACAAATCATATTTAATTACATACATTATATTGATTACCTATATAAGATAGATAAGAGAAATTTCTTAAATAAAAAATGATGACGAATGTAACTAAGTTAAACAAAATATGGTATATTGTGAAGAAAAGTCCAAATAGTATAATAGTCGATATCTATTCATTATTTTGATTAGTTACAATATAGTATAAGAGTGATTTGAACACATACTTCAATTATTGATAAAGTTTGTAAGGAACAAAAAATAATGAATAGATATTGACTCTTATACTATTTCAATTTGTCTTCACAATATATCATATTTTGTTTGACTTGATTACACTTATCATCATTTTTTATTTAATAAATTACACCTATCTCTCGTGCAAGGATAGTCAGTGTATTATATGTATAGAATTAGTGGTGGTTTGTGTAGGTTTAAAAAAGGGAGAAGTAGTTTGTATAATTGCACTAAAACTCATGAGATGTTAGTGTAATTTACTTTAATAATAAATTTAAATAAACATAAATTTTATATCAATTTTCTTCATTTAAAGTTGTATTATAATGAAGAAGTGTCAAAAATATAATTTATTGGGGTACTATCACCCTATAGATAATGAACTAATCTCTTTGGTGGTGTGTGACTACCACTCTCAAAAAGTGTAATTCCTAAGAATCGAATCATTGTTTTAGTCATTCTCAAGATCTAATGGAGCCTTACATCACTAATCCAAAACCTTGTTGGTTGCCAAAAGTATGAGCATTTTGACATCAATTTTCAGTAGTTCAAATTAACTTTAATTTTTAAAAAATAGTTTGAGAAATAATAATAAAAATTTCAATTTGAATTTCAAATAATACTATTATATAATATCATGAAATAATTATTAATTCTATCTATTCCACTATAACCTATTTGTTTACTATTATTAATAACATATTTTTCTTCACCATTTCAATATAAAATTATAGAGGTGAAGATGCAAAACTATGTTTAGTTTATTTTACTTTTTCATTTCAAAATTTAATTTTTAGGTTACTAAAGTTTTTCAATTAAGTTGTTTAAAAAGAATATAAATTTAGTTTGGGTGTACTTTTTAGCCACAAAAAAATTGATATTCTCTTTTAAATTATTAAAAAAGATTGACTTTTAACTAGGAACAACATCAAAAATATGAAAATATCTATCTGAATCCAGCCCATATTTAGCAAGTTCATCAACGATAATATTAGCTTCGTGAAATATGTGACCACAAGTTGTTTGATGGAAAGAAGACATGAGTGAACAAATTTGGTACACCAGAATAGAACAAGGTTGGGCTGCCTACATCCAACTCCGATTAATTTGACACTACATGTCGATTTAGCTATGTAGATCTTACGAAAGCCACGCTACTGAAGAATCTTTAGGCCAATTAGAATACCCCACAACTTAGCTTGAACTATTGAGTAGGCCCCTAACTGTTTTATGTATGGAAAAATGAAAGCCACGTATTAGTCACAGACCACACCTCCACAAGCAACGGTATTTTTAGAGGCACAAAAAGCGCCATCTACATTCAATTTTATCCAGTCTGAATCAGGTGGAAACCATATGATTGTCGGGGTGTTTGGAGACTCCGTACGAACTTCAACACTATTCACATGGCCGAGGTCTTTGGCTATAAGCTCAATCCTTGCAATAATTTCTGCACGGGTTTGTTTAGGATCTCCAATTACACTTTCAAAAATAAATCTATTCTTGGTTTACCAAATATTGCCGACAACAATACCAAAAAGAAGGTTCCATGCCACATCTCCCACCTTATGGTCGAGCTCCTTTAAGTTTTTGCTCCACCACTCCCTTATATCCCCATTGTAAAAAACAGGCATGTCAAATGCTATTTCAAGTATTGTTAAATGACCTCATTATATTTTTCATTGATTGATTAACTAAAGGGACAAACATCACTTTATATACATTAGAAAGATGGTTGCGTCAAAATCAAGAAACAACTAAACCAATAAACTATCCCCTAACTAACTTAATAGAATTAACCATAAGCTACCCAAAAGTGGAAAAACCCATACAAATAACAAAAAAGCACCTATAAAAACCCAAAGAAGCAACTGATGTACCGAATATGTTTTCTGATATACGGTCAGAAAACATGCGCCATGACCCAAAGGATACGGTCAGGAAACAGGCCAAGATGTTCATGCGCCTCGGTCAAGCCTTGTGTGCCACGCCCAAGTTCCTCGGTCAGGTTTGCTGTTTCAGGTCTTATGCGCCTCGATCAAGTGTCTCACTAAGTCCCACATTCCTCAGTCATACTTGATGCACCAAGACCCATGTTGATGCGCCTTGATGACTGGTTTGGTGCACCAAGGTCTATGCGCCTTGGTTAGAGAATGATGCGCCAAGTCCTATGCATTAAGCCCATAAGTGGGTGCGTAGGCCACAGTCAGAAATCGGTGTGATGTGCATCTGGCTCCTCAGTCAGGCCTATCTTGATCACGAGCCATGTTTTCATGGTCAGATTTGGTTTTTCCTCGGTCAACCTTGATTTTCCTTTGGTCATAAGTGCATGGGAAATCATTTTGAGCTATTTCCAATACCTCCACAAGCTGGAGAGTAGATATTGGATACTCCAAGCTTGGACAGAAGGTAGTTGAATGGTGAAGGGTCGAAAGCTTTTGTAAATATATCAGTAACCTGTTCCAAACTAGATATAGGCAACAAATGGAAAAGCTTTGATTGGAGTCTTTCCCTTACCACATGACAATCAATGTCAATGTGTTTGGTTCGCTAATGAAAAACAGAATTGGCTGCTATGTATCTTGCTGAGTCATTGTCACAATATAATAAAGCATGTTGAATAAATTTAATCCAAAGACTATCAAGAAGAATAGTGAGCCACTGAATTTCACAAGCATGTGAGGCTAAGGCACGATACTCAACATCTAAGGAGAATTTAGCTACTGTGTTTTGCTTCTTAGACTTCCAAGAAACAAGGGAATCTCCAAGAAAAGCACAACACCCACTAATAGATTTTCTGGAGTCAATGCAGACATCCCAGTTAGAATCACTAAAGACTTTTAATTTGATAGGATTAGATATAGGGTAGAACAATCCTTGTCCAGGATTAACCTTAATGTACCTTAGAACCCTGCAAAGAGCTTAATGATGTTGTTTAGTAGGGATAGCCATGAATTGGCTAAGCTGTTGGACAACAAAGTTGATATCAGACCTTGTGTTGGTTAGGTATAGTAACCTTCCAACTAATCTTCTATATAGGACATGGTCATGATATGAAGGGGAGTCATCCAAGTGAAGCTTTATGGTCCTAACTATAGGGGTTGGGACAAGCTTACTGTGAATGAAGCATGTGTCAACTAATATGTCAAGGACATATTTTCTTTGGCAAACAGTTATGCCACTAGTTGATCTGGTGATTTCAATTCCAAGGAAGTACTTAATAGAGCCAAGGTCTTTTATTTTGAATTGGTTGTGAAGAAGATTTCTCACATGGTCAATCTCTGCCTTATTATTTCATGTTATGACCAAGTTATCTACATAAATCAGCAGGGCATTGAAACCTTTTGTTTTAGTTTTAGTGAACAAGGACTATTCATGATGGGATTGAGTGTATCATAAGGATATAAGGGATTCAGAGAGCTTATTATACCATTGTCTTCCTGCTTGTTTTAGTCCATATAGAGACTTTTGTAGTTTGCACACTTTCTTAGGGTCAGGTGAGGGAACACCTTGAGTTATGTTCATGTAAACTTCTTCACTTAAGTCTCATGGAGAAAGGCATTATTTATATCAAGTTGGTGTATTATCCAACCTTGGCAGGAAGCAATAGCCAATAACAGCCTAACATTGGTTAGTTTAACAACAAGGGCAAAGAATTCAATGTCGTATGTTTGGTTGAATCCTTTAGCTACCAATCTAGTCTTATACCTTTCCATAGACCCATATGTCTTGTATTTGATTTTATAGACCCATTTTTAGCATATGGCCCTTTTGTCCAGGGGAAGATCAACTAGCAGCCAAGTTTTGTTGGTTTCTAAGGCATTTAGTTCTTGTTGCATAGCCTGAATCCAGTGTTCAGAGTTGATGGCTTGATTGTAGGTCTTAGGTTCTATGTTGGTAGTAATGGCCAATGTGTGTTGTAGCTCCTTATGAGGTATGAAAGCATAGGATAAAATAGAAGAGAGAGGATGGCATATGCCACTTTCTTGCTCAATGGTATTAGTAGCAAGGTTGTAGTACAAGTCTCTTAGGGAAGTTGGTAGTTGTGTGATCCTATTAGATCTCCTAATACTTTGTTATTCAGTTAGCTCAACATTAGGGCAAGATTGAGGTTCCCTCTGGTGTTGGTCAGGGCTAAGGGTAATGGCTTCATCAGTTTGACTGATGTGAGCATAGTGAGGTGTGGTAGGGAATACATCCATGTTGACGGAAGTAGGAGTAGTGTGATTAGAGAATTCAATTGTCATAAGATCACCCATGTCTCTAGTATGGATCAACTCTCTATAGGGAAATAGATCTTCATGGAAGAGTACATTTCTTGACAAGAAGACATCTCTATTCTTTAAATCATATAGGACATAGCCCTTGGTTCCAATTTTGTGCCCAAGAAAAATGCATTTCATGGCCTGGGATGTAGTTTGGTTCTGTTTTGGTTAAGGGTGGATGCAAAGCATAAGCACCCAAAGACCTTTGTTTCTAATAGGTTGGGCATGCTATTGTAAAGTAAGTCAAAGGGTGCCTTGTATTGCAGAGATGGGCTAGGAATCCTATTTATTAGGTGAGTGGCTTGTTGGACAACATATGACCCAAAAAACTTAAGTAATCTATAATGAAACAGAATAGTCCTAGTGACATTCAAGTGGTGCCTATTTTTCCTATCAACAATGGTATTCTATTAAGGGGTCTCAACACAAGAAGTTTGATGTATCATACCATGTTCCTTAAAGATGGAAGGCAAATGGAACTCAATTCCATTGTCACTTCTTATGTTTTTGACACTTTTGTCAAATTGAGTCATGACTAGTTTGATAAAGTCTTGCATTAGTCCTCTTTCCTCTCTTTTGTTTCTCATTAGGAATATCCAAGTGTGCCTAGAATGGTCATTTATGACAGATAGAAAATATTTATGACCATGAATAGAAGTATCTCTAATAGGCCCTCAAATATCCATATGTACCAAATAAAAAATGTAAGAAGTTCTATTTTTATTATTGGGGAAGGGGAGTTTGCATTGTTTCCCTAAATGGAAGTTTTCACAAACTTTGGTAGGATCATGTTTCACATAAGAGTATTTCTTACAAGCATCATTTAATATGTCTAAAGAAGGATGACCTAATCTGAAGTGCCACAAATCAAAAAAAGAATCAGCATTTATCACATTTATGTTACTCTTATGTCTAATCCTAGGGTTCCCTTTAATCACATACAAGCTATCCTTTACTTCAGCATGTCCAATCATCCTCAAGGTAGTCATATCCTAGATGGAACATTTTTAGTCATTAAAGGTTAGTTGATAACGCATATATTTGGTAAGCTTATGAATAGATATGAATTTGTATTTAAAATCAAGCACATATAAAATATTATGCGATGTTATAGAGTTAGAAAGCATAATAGTGCCAGAAATTTTTGCCAAGGTAGTTGATCCATTTGGCAGACCTATAATGATGGGTCCTATTGAGTGATATGCAGTAAATTCACTCATATTTGGACACACATAGTCTGTAGCACCAGTGTCCAAGACCCAAAAGGATGTGTTACTTGAGGTTTCTTGGTCTTCTTGAGGCTCATCAACATTTGTTTGTGCCACTGGTATGATGCTCAATTGGTTTACATGGTGATCAGCTTCATTGGTTTCCAAACTCTGCAACAGAGATGTCAGTTGGGCATATTGCTATGCTCCTAGCTTGTAACTCTTGGCCATTGGTTGTGTGTTTGTACCCTGATTGTGAATAGCATACTGTGTGGATTCATCTACAGTAGCTTTATTTATTATGTTACCTCTTTGCTTGGTTTCTTACTGCCAGTTTGGTCGTAAGCCATGCTTAAAATAGCATGCCTCAACAATATGTCTCTCCTTGCCACAGAAAGTGCACACCTTCATATTGTTGTTATTCTTGTTGAACTTGGTTGGTCCTCTTCCTCTGCCTTGACTCATGCCACTTCTTGGAAGGTTGTTTATTGATCTCCAAGGTTGTGCTGAATCACTAGAGTTGTTTCTGGAGTTTGCAGCATTGAAGAGGGTCTTAGAATTGATCACATTTGGTCCTTGCGGCCTTTCTTGCTAGAGAAGTAAACAGAATGCCTTATTTATGGATGCAGGGGCTCCATCAGTAGGATTTGTGCCTTAATGGTGTTGATCTCATCATTGAGCCCCTTCAAGAAGCAAACCACATTCTCATTCTCACGATGTTCCTTCATATTTTCAATGACTCCACATATGCATCTCATCTCACACATGCAGTTGGGTATTGGCCTTAAAGACTCAAGTTTCTCCCATTGTATTTTTAAGTGAGTGAAGTGTGAGGAGACTCCTCTATCACCATGTCTTGTGGAATGAATGTCTTGAAGCAAATCTGAGTATATGAAGTATTCTCCCTTGGAGAATCTTTCTTTCAAGTCCTCTCATAGTTCTTGTGCATTCTTAATATAGATAATGCTTTGTGAAATCTGGGGTGAGAGACATCTTGTCACATAAGAAATCACCATATTGTTGCAACGCTCCCACATGTCATATGTTGGATATGCTTGATTAGGCATTAGGATGGATCCATTGACGAACTTGTATTTGTTCTTGGAATACAATGTCCTTCTCATAGCCCTACTCCATGAGTGATAGTTGTTTCCATCAAGAGGTTGATTCACTAGGGTAGCTCTTGGGCTTTCTCCAAGGTGTAAATAGTAGGGATTGTGTATGTCGTGACTTGTGGCAGGTTGTATCTCCCTTACTTGCTCATTGATGGCTGACTCTTTCATGGCTTTCTTTTTACTAAGAAAAACAAAAGATGATGGATGGAGGGATGAAGAGGGTAACTATAGCTTTCCTTGGCCAGGAATCATGGCCTAGGTTTTGTAGAGGATTTTGTAGTGGAGGTGGTAACCCTAACCTTCAATTTGAAGGCACTAATACCATATTTTAAGTATAGTTGAATGACCTCATTATATTTTCATTGATTGATTATCTAAAGGGACAAACATCCCTTTATATACTAGAGAAATATGGTTGCTTTAGAAGCAAGCAATAACTAAACCAACAAACTATTCAGTAACTAACTTAACAGAATTAACCATAAGCTACCCAAAAGTGGAAAATACCCATACAAATAACGAAAAAGCCCCTAGAAACACCCAAAGAAGCAACTGATGTGCCAAACATGTTTTCTGATATACGCCCAAAAAACATGTGCCATGACCTAAGAGATACGGTCAGGAAATAGGCCAAGATGTTCATGTGCCTCGGTCAAGCCTTGTGTGCCACGCCCAAGTTCTTCGGTCAGATTTGTTGTGCCAGGTATTTTGCGCCTCGGTTAAGCCTTGTGTTCCATGCCCAAATTCCTCGGTCAGATTTGTTATGTCAGGTATTCTGCGCCTCGGTCAAGTGTCTCGCCAAGTCCCACATTCCTCCATCATACTTGTTGTGCCAAGTCCCATGTTGATGCGCCTTGATGACTGGTTTAGTGCGCCAAGGTCTAGGCACCTCGGCCAGAGAATGATCTTCCAAGTACCATGCGCTAAGCCCATAAGTTGATGCACCTTGATGAAAGGTTTAGTACGCCAAGGTCTAAGCACCTCGGCTAGAGAATGATGTGCCAAGTCCCATGCGCTAAGCCCATAAGTTGATGCGCAAAGCCCATAAGTTGGAGCATAGGCCACTGTCAGAAACTGGTGTGAAGTGCAAGTGGTTCCTCGGTCAGCCCTGTCTTGATCACGAGCCAAGTTTTCACAGTCAGATTTGGTTTTGCCTCGGGTAATTGTTGACAGCAGATTCTACACTGGGAATCCCCTCTCAACAACAAAACGTGCCACTTGTTGAAAGGGTTTTCCTACTGTGCAAGTTATTTTATTTAATTAGAGTGATGAACAATTTATTTAGTGACTTTATTTATTTACTCCCTTTTCGGGTTCCTTTTAATCATATCATAAAGGTCAGTCTCATTTTATTAAGTTAACCATACCATTTCTTATGAAAGTTTGATATCAAAGAAGAAAATGAACAAAAGAATAAAGTTAGTAGCTAAACATACCACTTATTTCAAAGTGTTGGTATAAAAAATAAAAGAATAAAGCAATAAATAAATGTTAGTTGCAGAAACGTAAATGACTAAAAGTAAATGTTAGTTGCGGAAAGTATATAATAGACAATAAATGTTAGTTGCGGAAATGTAAATGACAGAAGTACATGTTAGTAGCAGAAAGTAAATGACAGAAAATAAATGGTAGCGGTTAGATTATTTATTCATCACTCTTTTATTGTCAAGTAACAATTTATTGATTGAATTGCACTTTTTTGCATATTATTCCTATGTACAAAGTTACAAACCATGAATTGGTTTGAACTTATGTTTTTAGAAATCTTTAATCAACAAATAAAATATATAAAGTTTGACACTTTACTATTTTACACTTGCATATCTTTCAAGATTCAATTGTAGTATAGTATAGGGATATGTCGAACCAAAGGGAATTGTATTAGAAGAGAATCATATAGGCATATTATAGCAAAAATAATGATTAACAACCTTTTGATGATTTTGTGTTATGTTTGCATAAACGTTAACTAAGAAAACATAAACTAATATTCACAAATTCTCGAGGAGAAGATTGTTTTAAATATGGAATTATTTCTAGACTGAAATGATTTATGAAAACATTAACAAGTTATGTGTTATACTTTTTTATTAATTCCAAACATCATTTCTAAATCCTCTATCTAGTGTCCTAGTATGATAAGATGATTTTCAAACCTTGCATAATACACTAAACAATAATTAACTATCACTCGTCAGAGCAGGTTGTCACACCCTATTTCAGGCTCGTTAACATTGTTTAGCCTTGAATACAAGTTGCTTAAAATATATGCTTTGAATTGAGAAGTGAACTAAGACTTTATTAGTTCACTTGTCAACACTTTAAGAAGAATCATTTTTGGATCTTTAAGTCAAGTTTTAGGTGATCAAGCTAAAACTGCATTAAGAAAATAAATATAAATCAATATGTAGGAGCATGAGCCATCTATCCAAGGATGAGATGCTTTTGGACCCAAATGAAATTACAAAATTATGTTTCTGTATCTCATTTGCCATCTCCTTTATCCTCTTGAATTCTAAGAGAAAATTATAAGACTTATACCTAGAAACTAGCTTGGAATCGTGGCAGAAGTGTTTAGAGAGAAGAAGTCAAATATGTGACACCGTGAAAATTCCACATATTTTATTATTTATTTATTTTTAACAAAAAATATATTTAGAAATTAATCGATAATGAATTAGGCTAAATCGTAGTTGAGTTCTAGTCCTTTTTTGTGAATTCCTGTCTTGTGGTAAATGTTCATAATTTTCTGTGACGAAAAGATTTTGGACTGCTGTCAGGCCCAAATTCGCCCGAATTCGGCCCAAAAATATGTTTTTGAGTTCCATTGCTCGGAATCAAATTTCGATTGCGCCTTTGACTTTGAAATATTATTTCGAGTTAGGATAGACATCAAGTTTTTCTAAAACGCATTTCTAAATATTTTTCCACTCTGAATTCGGCATTTCGAAATTCTGACCGTAATCAGAAGATTTTAATATCCAACCAAGTATTAGACGATAATACTTGGGCATGGTCTCATCACGAATGTTTCGTCGAACAAGTCACCTCATTATCTCGAGTGAAACTTGCGTGGCAAGCAAGCGAAAATACTCATTTTTGCACTAAATTTCGTAAACCCTTCACTTACCCATTGCACCATTAATCTTGGAAACATTTGGTTTGCCTCCATAAATCAGATTCAATTCCCCTAATTTTGATTTATTCCACTTAAAAGAGCCATAAAACCCTTGCACACCCTTGGCTCTACATTGTATTTCATTCTTCTTCCTTTGGATTTTCTCAAGAACTTCAAGGTAAACCTCATCCCTTTTGTTCTTAATCTTTTAGAAAATCTAGTCGTTTATTGTTTTCGATATTCGAGTATGATGTTTATGCGTATGTTACGAACATTTTCAGCCGTCAAAATTTTCTAAAAAACCTTCTTATCTCTTGTTATAGGCAAGAACGCGAAAAATGCATTTTCGTGAATTTAGAAATTGTTGTTTTGGAAACCATGAAATCTTGTTGTTCATGGAGCTGTTTTAGTGTTTTGAATATATGCATGTTATTTATGTTGATGAAAGATGATGATTTTCAAATCAAAGAAATATTTTAAATCGAAATGTCGTTTAGATCATGAGATCAATCCTTGTGAAAAGGTGTTGAAATGATCATGAACACGGTAGGGATCGAGAACGAGGCTTTCGAGGATAAAGGACGGTTCGGGATTATGAATCTTGGACCGGATGGATGAAAGTCTTAGATGTTCTTAGAATGGATTAAAATGATGTTTTTATCTCAGAGTTAGTAGGCAAGCGATTTAACTCGCGAATCATTGATTTGTGTTTTGTGTTAGTTTTTAGGCTTTCAAAGTCGGACAATCGATCCACACACGGAAAGGGAATCAACCACGCTACAACCCAAGGTGAGAGAGAATACATCGTGACATAGTGGTGTCGAATATGACACCTAGATCCCCCAACTATCTCAAAAGTTGGGAGTTATTTCTATTTTGTTAGAAACTCATACTTAACCAAATGATTTCGTGTCTGGATTAAGTACGATGTTTCTTTAGGAAAACCACTCGAGAAACTATCAAGACTCGTGGTTGTTATCCGTGAAGGAACACCACTCGAGAAACTAAAACGCTAGGAATCGAAAATAGTGGAGATTTTCGATCCGGTAGCCCAAAAGGGCAAGGAAATAGTCCTGGTAACCGGACTACCCTCGCCCGGGCGAGCCAGCCTCGCCTAGGCGAGGAAGAAACAGTGAGTTAGGCCCCCAGTTGGCGCCTGGGCGAGGTCCAGGCAGTGAGCTTGGCCTGTTGTGGGCATTTTTTAGCGCCCACGCAACCGTACCTCGCCCGGACGAGGACCAGACAGGTATTTTGGTGGATTTTTAGCTTTAGCGACAGTCCCCTCACTCGAGGGAGAACCATGCAGGGAATTGAGTCTGTTTTGATAAATTGGTCGCTTGAGCAACAGTCTCTCGCTTGGGCGAAAGGCAAACATAAATTGTGATTGTTTTATATTGATTTATTGCTTAGGAAATAGCACTAGCTTGGGTGTGAAGAGTATTTACACATGGGAAAGACCGTGGCTCAGAGGATTGAGTCTGGTGCCCAAATCAACAAACTTATACTGTTACTTTTGGTTCTTTCGCCTTATTTGGACAAGGATACCACGCAGCGACGTCGTCTGACTATAAGAGGCTTGCGCTAAGCTTGAGTCTGATTGTGTAAAGCATGTGCCTGACCGAGCCAAGTTGGTGTTAGGTCAGCTGGCCAGTGCTAAGTGTCCACGCCAAGCTGCTTAGTGAGCAGTTTCATGCTCTTGGTCCATGCTTGTGGCTAAGCATTTCCTTGCTTTTGAACCTTGGCTTTTTTTATGGTTTTTTTATTTTATTTTTCAATCTCTTTTTGTTTTTCTAGTTTTGACAACTTTTGTTGTTTTTGTAAAGAGGTTGAAAAATCTTTTTCACTTTTCCTTTTAAGAAGCCATTCCTATCAATTTCCCCCCAACTTATTCTTTTTTACACTTTAAAAATTTATCCTCTCTTAATTAGAACTTTTTGTTCATCAATTTGTTTGAAAAAAATAACTCACTTTGTTTGGCTCAAAGGGGCTTATCAAATGATGATCCTATTTTTGGTTAGATTTTTTGGTCATTTTTGGTTCAACTAAAGAATAAACATGTATTGATTATTTTCTATCAATCTTATTCAATTAAGAAAACTAAAGACTAAAATAAGTTTAATTAGACAAAACAAATGTTGATTTTACTCTTATTCACATGTGTTTGGCTCACTCCCTCACTTGGTTAGGATCTACACTTTTGTTTTGAAAAAATTGTTTGCAACACTCATGTTACACAAATTTAAAATAACGTTTGCACAAAATTTTCTTGTTATGACATTATGTGATTTTTCACAAAAACGTTTGAGGCTTATACCTCATTTAGCTCAATGAAAGATTAAAAATGTGCTTAGCAATTTTTTAATCATGTCATCTTGTCAATTAATTTCATTTAGCCAATTCAATTCGGTTTTTGAAAAAAATATAAGTTTTTTATCCACAAACTAATTACTTTCTAAATAAATGTACATTCTACAAAAAAAAATATTTTTCACATATTCATCAACCATGTCCCCCTCTTTAAATGATGGTTTGTCCTCAAGCCAATGAAAAATTATTTTTGAAAAGTTTGATGAATATGGAAAATTATTAAAAAACACAATACTAAACATTTGCAAACAATTTTTAAACACACAACATAATTCAAAATAAAATTAAGAAAGGAAATAACTAACCAACCACTAAATTACCTCCTAGTAAGCGCTCGTTTAACGTCAATAGTTTGACGATAGTTTTTCAGCTTTGTAGAGGTTATTCTGAAGTATTTCCGAGGATGGAGTCTGATTCATCACCCAAATATGGTTTTAAACTATGCCCATTCATAGTCCAAGTCTTTTGAGACTTTGGATCTTCCAATTCAATTGCTCCATATTCTTTAACACTTTTGATCACATAAGATCATGACCATCTGGTTTTAAATTTTTCAGGGAGCAATTTCAATCTTGAATTGAACATAAAGCACCTTTTGAGCCTCATAAAAATATTTTCTTCGAATTTTAGAGACATAGTACTTTTTAGCCTTTTCTTTGTACAGTCTTGAAGACTCATAGGCTTAAAACCTCATTTCTTCTAGTTGATGTATTTTATTCTTCCTTTTTGTTCCTACAACATTTAAATCAAAATTTAAGAACTAAAGAGCCCAATAGGCTTTATGCTCCAATTCAACTTGTAAATGACAAGCTTTTCCATAAACAAGTTGGTATGGAGTTTGGTTTATTGGTGATTTATATGCAGTTCTATATGCCCATAAAGTATCATCCAACTTTTGTGACCAGTCTTTTCCTGAAGACGAGATTGTCTTTTCTAAAATCCTTTTTAGTTCTCTGTTGGATACTTCAGCTTGTCCATTGGTTTGTGGGTGACAAGGTGATGCTACCTTATGTCTAACATTGTAAGATTCCAAAACCTTGCGTAAATAAGAATTTACAAAATGAGATCATCCATCACTTATGAGAACTCTTGTGTTCCAAAGTGGGTAAAAATATTCTTTTTCAAAAACTTTATCAATGTTTTTCCATTCTCTTTTGGTGTTGCTAATGCTTCTACCCATCTATAAACATAGTCAACAACCACCAAAATATATTCATTTGAAAATGATGATGGAAAAGGACCCATGAAATCAATGTCCCAACAATAAAAAATTTCCATTTCTAAAATGTTTTGTAAGAACATTTCATTTATTTTCCCAATTCCACCAAATCTTTGGTATGCACCACATTTTAGAATAAATTTTTTGACATCTATAAAAAAGTGCGCTAGAAAAAACTAGATTGGAAGACTTTTATAGCAGTTCTTTCTCCATTGTAATGTCCTTTGTATGTCGAATTATGATAATGCCACAAGATTTTCGGAGCCTCCTTTGAATCCACACATCTTTCAATTATGTTGTCGATTCCTTCTTTGAACAAATATGGCTCGTCCCAGACATATGATTGACTTCTTTGAGAAAATTTTGCCTTTGCTAAAAGTTGAAGTGTTCATGAATGATTCATGGGGCTTTTTAGTCGGCTATATCAGCAAACCATGGTTTATCTTGAATGAGAAATAGCTTTTCATGAAGGAAGACTTCAACTATTTCTCTTTCTCCATTCGTGACTTCTTCATTGAATCATGACAAGTGATTTGCCACGAGATTGTCTTTTCCACTTTTGTCAAGGATTTCAAAGGAAAATTCCTACAAAAGTAGCACCAATCGTATTAACCTTGGTTTGGAGTTAGGTTTCTTTAAAAGGTATTTGATTGCAACACGATAAGTAAAAACGATAATTATGGCATCAATCAAATAACTTCTAAATTTTTCCAATGTGAATACAATAGTTAGCAATTCTTTTTCAGTTGTGACATGGTTAACTTGTGCTTCATTTAAAACTTTGCTAGCATAATGTATTGCATGGAACACCTTCTCCCTCCTCTGTCATAGGACTGCACCAACTGCGTAATCACTAGCATCACACATGAGTTCAAAAGGTAAATTCCAGTTAGGTGCAATTATGATAGGAGCAATTACCAAGCATTTTTTTTTCAAAGCTTTGAATGCTTCTAAACAAGATTTATCGAAATTAAAAGCAGAATCTTTAAGGAGAAGATTGCAAAGAGGCTTATCTGTTTCGGAAAAGTCTTTGTTGAAGCAGCGGTAGAATCATGCATGTCCTAGAAAGCTTCTGATGCCTTTAATATTTGTTGGAGGTGAAAGCTTCTCTATGACCTCAACCTTTGCCTTATCAACTTCAATTCCCTTTTCTGAAATCTTGTTCCCCAAAACAATCCCTTCAGTGACCATGTAGTGGCATTTTTTCCTAGTTCAACACCAAGTTGGTCTCCACACATCTTTTTAACACTGCTTCTAGATTATTCAAGCATAAATCAAAAGAATCTCCAAATATTCAGAAGTCATCCATGAAGATCTCGATGCATTTCTCAACTAAGTCTATGAATATTGCTAGCATACATCTTTGAAAAGTTGTTGGTGCATTACATAATCTGAATGACATCTTTATGTAAGCATAGACACCAAAAGGACATGTAAATGTTTTATTTTCTTGATCTTGCGGATCCAAAACAATTTGGTTGTATCCCGAATATTCATCTAAGAAATAGTAGAAGGTTTGCCCTAATAATCTTTCTAGTATTTGATCCATGAAGGGCAGGGGAAACGATCTTTTCTGGTGGCCGCATTGAGTTTGCGATAATCTATGCACACCCTCCAACCAGTAACAACTCTAGTTGGAATGAGTTCATTGTTGTCATTTCTGACTAGCGTAATTCCTCCTTTCTTTGTTACCACTTTTATAGGACTAACCTATTTGCTATCTGAAATGGGGTAAATCATTCCAACTTCTAACATCTTGACCACTTCTTTCCGAACAACTTCTTTCATTGTCGGATTGAGCCTCCTTTGTGGTTGAGCCACTGGTTTGTAATCATACTCCATCATAATTTTGTGCATGCAATATGAAGGACTGATTCCATTCAAATCTTTAAGACTTCAACTTATTGCATGTTGATGTTTCTCTAAGACTTGTATCAACTTTTGTTCTTCCAGGTTGGAAAGTGAATTGCTGATAATAATTGGTTTGTTGGTGATGCCTTCTAAGAATGCATATTTCAAATGCAGAGGTAACTCCTTTAGTTCTTGTTCTTTATCGTCATTTCCACCTTGATCTTTTTCAGGTTTTATGATCTGAGGAATTAGATCATCAAAAAGATTTCTGATTGTTGTTTCTTTTTCTTCTTCCTCCGAATTGAGTTCTTGCATCTCCCAATGTTCATTAGGTTGAGGATGTTCTGTGCAAATTTCTTCAAGAATATTGATATGAAAAGATTTCCCCTTATCGCTTGTATAATGCATGGCTTTGAAAATGTCAAATTGAATTTCTTCATTTTCCACTCGAACTATCCGTTTTCCATTTTCCATATTTATCCCCATTTTTGTTGTACTCGTGAATAGTCGTCCCAAAATGAGTGGGATTTCCATATCTTAAGTAATATCGATTACAACAAAGTCTACATGAATTAAGAACTTATCAACTCTTAACAACACATCTTCTACAACCCCGTCTAGATATTTGATATATCTATCAACTAGTTGCAGAGACATTCTTGTTGGTTTTAATTTCAGTCCAACAATTCTCCTAATCATTGATAGCGTCATCATGCTAACACTTGCTCTTAGATCAACAAGTGCCTTGCCAATCGAAACTGCTCCAATTGTGACTGGGATAGTCACACTTCCTGGGTCTTTCAGTTTATGAGGAACGCTGGTTTGAAGGATTGAAATGCAAGTTGTGTTTAGCTGAATAACGTTTTTCTCCTGATGGCTCCTTTTCTTTGATAGCAGTTCTTTCATGAATTTTGAGTATGTTGGCATTTGTTTCAAGGCTTCCGCAAATGGAATATTGATTTGCAATGACTTGAAGATTTCCATGAATCGAGCAAACTGCTTCTTCTATTTTGCTTTTGATAGAGCTATGAGATAGGGTATTTTTTCTGAACTAGCAGGTATTGTTTTTCTTCTTTTTGTACCCCCGCTAGTTTTTGATATATCTATTATTTTATATACATTTTTTTCTTTTTATTTTTCTTTCTATTTTTCAATAACCCTTCCCACCACTTTTCCATTTCAGGTGGTAATACTTTCGCAATGTTCTAAAATAGTTGAATGATGTTCAGCTATATGTCAGATCTGGTTCTCCATATTTTTTATAGCATCATCAGTGATCTTTTGATGCCTTGTGGTGGTCTGCAGGAATTGCTCTAGTATTTCCTCAAGTTTGTTTTGAGATTGATGATATGGTGGTTGGTTGTTGATGAAATAGACTTTATTTAGATTAGCACATCCGTGACACCAAAAGTTTTGTTCTTTTGCCTTCTCTAGATGAGTTGGTAATTCTTGTAACTTTTGGTGTACCTTGTTTAGCTTCTATTGAAACTCCTTTATGAAATTGTTGATTTTAGTTTGGATATCAAGATGTTGGTCCATTTTCCTGAAATGAAAGACACAAAGGAAATCTGTCTATTTCCAAAGAAATATTAGTAAGAAAAGAAATGAATTTACAAAGTTTTTGTCATTAACATTTTTATACAAATTAAAAATTAAATTTGTACAAAAAGTAAAAAGAAATATTTTATGCACAATTATTAATGATATAATATACTATATAAAATTCTTCTAAAAACAATTCCCCGGCAGCGGTGCCAATTTGTTGAAAGCAGATTCTACACTAGGAATCCCCCCTCAACAACGAAAACGTGTCACTTGTTGAAAGGATTTTCCTATTGTGCAAGATATTGTATTTAATTAGAGCGATGAGTGATGAACAATTTATTTAGTGACTTTATTTATTTACTATATTTTCGGGTTCCTTTTAACCATACCATAAAGGTCGGTCTCATTTTATTAAGTTAATCATATAATTTCTTATGAAAGGTTGGTATCAAAGAATAAAATGAACAAAATATTAAAGTTAGTAGTTTACCGTACCACTTCTTTCGAAGGGTTGGTATAAAGAATAAAAGAATAAAACAATAAATAAATGTTAGTTGCGGAAAAGTAAATGACCGAAAGTAAATGTTAGTTGTGGAAAGTAAATGACAAAAAATGAATGTTAGTTGTAGAAATGTAAATGGCAGAAAGTAAATGTTAGTAGCGGAAAATAAATGACAGAAAATAAATGTTAGCGGATAGATTATTTATTCATCACTCGTTTATTGTCAAGTAACAAGCCATTGATTGGATTGCACTTTTTTGCATATTATTCCTATTTACAAAGTTACAAAACATGAATTGGTTTGAACTTATGTTTTTAGGAATCTTTAATCAATAAATAAAATTTATAAAGATTAACACTTTACTATTTTACACTTACATCTCTTTCAAGATTCAATTGTAGTATAGTACAGGTTTATGTCGAACCAAAGGGAATTGTATTACTAGAGAATCATATAAGCATATTATAGCAAAAACAATGATTAACAACTTTTTGATGATTTTATGTTATGTTTGCATACAAGTTAACTAAGAAAACATGAACTAATATTCATAAATTCTTCAGGAGAAGATTGGTTTGAAATATGAAATTATTTCTAGATTCAAATTATTTTTGAAAAGATTAACAAGTTGTGTTATATATTTTGATTAATTTCAAACATCATTTCTAAATCCCCCATCTAGTGTCCTAGTATGATAAGATGATTTTCAAACCTTGCATAATATACGAAACAATAGTTAACTGCCATTCATTGGAGCAGGTTGTCACACCCTACTTCAGGGTCGTTAACATTGTTTAGCATTGAATACAAGTTGCTTAAAATATATGCTTTGAATTGGGAAGTGAACTAAGACTTTATTAGCTCACTTGTCAACACTTTAAGAAGAATCATTTTTGGATCTTTAAATTAAGTTTTAGGTGATCAAGCTAAAACTATATTAAGGACTTCTTAAAGAATCAAAACTTAACCAAAAGTAATAACTTCAATGTATTGAAATCAAAATGTGATAAATGAAGAAAAATAATATTACACCATAATCCAAATCAATGTGTAGGAGCATGAGTCACCTATACAAGGATGAGATGTTTTTTGATCCAAATGAGATTACAATTTTTTTTTTTTTGTACATCATTTGTCATCTACTTTCTCCTCTTGAATTCTAAGAGAGAATTACAAGACTTCTACCTAGAAACTAGCTTGAAACCATGGCCATGAGTGTTTAGAGAGAAGTGAAGTATGGAAGTCTTGAATGTGTTAGGGATTCTCCCTTGTGGTGGAAGAGGGCCTTTATTTATGGGCACCAGGTAACCACATGGCCCTCCTTTTGTCCATGTTGGCTGCACCAAACCCTTCAATATGAGTTTGGTCTATGGCCTAGTAGCTTAGTCAGCTGCTTGGTGTTAACTCACCAAAGGTAGTCATGAGCTACTTGACCAAGCTATTGTAGGCTATTCTGAAAAGTGCTCAAAGGTCTTGTCAAGTGAGGTCATGCATCATGTCATAGTTGCTTGGTGGCTAAGTCAAGTTGACATCTTGTTGGGTCCAGCCCGACTGGCTGCTTAGGTGGCCCCACTAAGGTGCCTGCTTGAGCAGCTTGTCTTGCTCTAGCCAAGTGTGTGGTTCATGTTGGGTGGTCCCTAGGTGCACACTAAGTCGCCTGCTTCATTAGGTTGGCTTGTGTCAAGCTTCAGACTGACCGTGTAAAGTTTGTGCCTGACCGAGCCAAGTTGGTGCCAGGTTAGCTGGGCGGTGCTGAGTGTCCACGCCAGACTGCTTAGTGAGCAGCTTCATGTTCTTGGTCCATGTTTGTGGCCAAGCACTTAGCTTACCATGTGTGCATCAAAATTGGCTTATGTGGACACCTCCTTGCTTGACTATTTTTCTTGATTCTTTTTCTTCTCTTTGATTTTTCCTAGAAAACTTCACACAAAGATTTGTAAAAGAGGTAGACAAAATATATAATCATATTATGGCAATTTATCTAAAAAGTGTTGAATTAAGTTGGTTTTGCATGATTTGCATAGGATAAGTATCATGAAAAATGTATGAAAATTAGGTATTTTTGGCACTTATCATCAACATTGATTTTCCTTCGGTCATAAGTGCATAGGGAATCATTTTGAGATATTTCCAATAAATGCTAAAAGGATCAGAGGGAGTTTCATACTGCTTTTGCAAAAGGGGCAGTCACAGAATATATGCAATTCAGACTCCGAAAGGGAACACCATGGATAGCTAACGGAGTTAGTCATTTTTTCACTTAAAACGACCCTCATTTGTAGGAGACAAAAGCTTTAAACTAATAATAATACGTATGTATTTAATATTATAATAAGAGTTTATATATATATATATATATATATA
>NC_032011.1:15746986-15747277 GCF_001865875.1 Lupinus angustifolius
GATGAGGATGAGGATAGGAGGATGATGAGAATGAGGATAGGATGAAGAGGAGGATGACGGGAAGGATGAGGATGACGATGAGGAAGAGGAAAGGATGAGGATGAGAATGAGGATGAGCATAGGATGTGGATGAGGACAAGGATGAGGATAGGATGAGGACGAGAATGAGGATGGGGATAGGTTTAGGAGGAGGATAGGAGGAGGATGAGGATGAGGAAGAGGATGAGTATGACGAAGTGGATAGGATGAGGACGAGGATAGGATGAGGACGAGGATGAGGATGAGGAAGAG
>NC_032011.1:15747377-15751614 GCF_001865875.1 Lupinus angustifolius
ATGAGGATGAGGATAGGATGAGGACGAGGATGAAGATAGGATAAGGACGAGCATGAGGACGAGAATAGGATGAGGAGTAGAGTGACGATGAGGAAGAGGATAGGATGAGGATGAGGATGAGGATAAGATGAGGACGAGGATGAGGATAGGATAAGGACGAGCATGAGGACGAGAATAGGATGAGGAGTAGAGTGACGATGAGGAAGAGGATAGGATGAGGATGAGGATGAGGATAAGATGAGGACGAGGATGAGGATAGGATAAGGACGAGCATGAGGACGAGAATAGGATGAGGAGTAGAGTGACGATGAGGAAGAGGATAGGATGAGGATGAGGATGAGGATAAGATGAGGACGAGGATGAGGATAGGATAAGGACGAGCATGAGGACGAGAATAGGATGAGGAGTAGAGTGACGATGAGGAAGAGGATAGGATGAGGATGAGGATGAGGATAAGATGAGGACGAGGATGAGGATAGGATAAGGACGAGCATGAGGACGAGAATAGGATGAGGAGTAGAGTGACGATGAGGAAGAGGATAGGATGAGGATGAGGATGAGGATAAGATGAGGACGAGGATGAGGATAGGATAAGGACGAGCATGAGGACGAGAATAGGATGAGGAGTAGAGTGACGATGAGGAAGAGGATAGGATGAGGATGAGGATGAGGATAAGATGAGGACGAGGATGAGGATAGGATAAGGACGAGCATGAGGACGAGAATAGGATGAGGAGTAGAGTGACGATGAGGAAGAGGATAGGATGAGGATGAGGATGAGGATAAGATGAGGACGAGGATGAGGATAGGATAAGGACGAGCATGAGGACGAGAATAGGATGAGGAGTAGAGTGACGATGAGGAAGAGGATAGGATGAGGATGAGGATGAGGATAAGATGAGGACGAGGATGAGGATAGGATAAGGACGAGCATGAGGACGAGAATAGGATGAGGAGTAGAGTGACGATGAGGAAGAGGATAGGATGAGGATGAGGATGAGGATAAGATGAGGACGAGGATGAGGATAGGATAAGGACGAGCATGAGGACGAGAATAGGATGAGGAGTAGAGTGACGATGAGGAAGAGGATAGGATGAGGATGAGGATGAGGATAAGATGAGGACGAGGATGAGGATAGGATAAGGACGAGCATGAGGACGAGAATAGGATGAGGAGTAGAGTGACGATGAGGAAGAGGATAGGATGAGGATGAGGATGAGGATAAGATGAGGACGAGGATGAGGATAGGATAAGGACGAGCATGAGGACGAGAATAGGATGAGGAGTAGAGTGACGATGAGGAAGAGGATAGGATGAGGATGAGGATGAGGATAAGATGAGGACGAGGATGAGGATAGGATAAGGACGAGCATGAGGACGAGAATAGGATGAGGAGTAGAGTGACGATGAGGAAGAGGATAGGATGAGGATGAGGATGAGGATAAGATGAGGACGAGGATGAGGATAGGATAAGGACGAGCATGAGGACGAGAATAGGATGAGGAGTAGAGTGACGATGAGGAAGAGGATAGGATGAGGATGAGGATGAGGATAAGATGAGGACGAGGATGAGGATAGGATAAGGACGAGCATGAGGACGAGAATAGGATGAGGAGTAGAGTGACGATGAGGAAGAGGATAGGATGAGGATGAGGATGAGGATAAGATGAGGACGAGGATGAGGATAGGATAAGGACGAGCATGAGGACGAGAATAGGATGAGGAGTAGAGTGACGATGAGGAAGAGGATAGGATGAGGATGAGGATGAGGATAAGATGAGGACGAGGATGAGGATAGGATAAGGACGAGCATGAGGACGAGAATAGGATGAGGAGTAGAGTGACGATGAGGAAGAGGATAGGATGAGGATGAGGATGAGGATAAGATGAGGACGAGGATGAGGATAGGATAAGGACGAGCATGAGGACGAGAATAGGATGAGGAGTAGAGTGACGATGAGGAAGAGGATAGGATGAGGATGAGGATGAGGATAAGATGAGGACGAGGATGAGGATAGGATAAGGACGAGCATGAGGACGAGAATAGGATGAGGAGTAGAGTGACGATGAGGAAGAGGATAGGATGAGGATGAGGATGAGGATAAGATGAGGACG
This sequence comes from Lupinus angustifolius, assembly GCF_001865875.1. Taxonomy (NCBI): domain Eukaryota; kingdom Viridiplantae; phylum Streptophyta; class Magnoliopsida; order Fabales; family Fabaceae; genus Lupinus; species Lupinus angustifolius. Next base: position 15,749,494 of record NC_032011.1, read on the forward strand.
AGGATGAGGATAGGATAAGGACGAGCATGAGGACGAGAATAGGATGAGGAGTAGAGTGACGATGAGGAAGAGGATAGGATGAGGATGAGGATGAGGATAAGATGAGGACGAGGATGAGGATAGGATAAGGACGAGCATGAGGACGAGAATAGGATGAGGAGTAGAGTGACGATGAGGAAGAGGATAGGATGAGGATGAGGATGAGGATAAGATGAGGACGAGGATGAGGATAGGATAAGGACGAGCATGAGGACGAGAATAGGATGAGGAGTAGAGTGACGATGAGGAAGAGGATAGGATGAGGATGAGGATGAGGATAAGATGAGGACGAGGATGAGGATAGGATAAGGACGAGCATGAGGACGAGAATAGGATGAGGAGTAGAGTGACGATGAGGAAGAGGATAGGATGAGGATGAGGATGAGGATAAGATGAGGACGAGGATGAGGATAGGATAAGGACGAGCATGAGGACGAGAATAGGATGAGGAGTAGAGTGACGATGAGGAAGAGGATAGGATGAGGATGAGGATGAGGATAAGATGAGGACGAGGATGAGGATAGGATAAGGACGAGCATGAGGACGAGAATAGGATGAGGAGTAGAGTGACGATGAGGAAGAGGATAGGATGAGGATGAGGATGAGGATAAGATGAGGACGAGGATGAGGATAGGATAAGGACGAGCATGAGGACGAGAATAGGATGAGGAGTAGAGTGACGATGAGGAAGAGGATAGGATGAGGATGAGGATGAGGATAAGATGAGGACGAGGATGAGGATAGGATAAGGACGAGCATGAGGACGAGAATAGGATGAGGAGTAGAGTGACGATGAGGAAGAGGATAGGATGAGGATGAGGATGAGGATAAGATGAGGACGAGGATGAGGATAGGATAAGGACGAGCATGAGGACGAGAATAGGATGAGGAGTAGAGTGACGATGAGGAAGAGGATAGGATGAGGATGAGGATGAGGATAAGATGAGGACGAGGATGAGGATAGGATAAGGACGAGCATGAGGACGAGAATAGGATGAGGAGTAGAGTGACGATGAGGAAGAGGATAGGATGAGGATGAGGATGAGGATAAGATGAGGACGAGGATGAGGATAGGATAAGGACGAGCATGAGGACGAGAATAGGATGAGGAGTAGAGTGACGATGAGGAAGAGGATAGGATGAGGATGAGGATGAGGATAAGATGAGGACGAGGATGAGGATAGGATAAGGACGAGCATGAGGACGAGAATAGGATGAGGAGTAGAGTGACGATGAGGAAGAGGATAGGATGAGGATGAGGATGAGGATAAGATGAGGACGAGGATGAGGATAGGATAAGGACGAGCATGAGGACGAGAATAGGATGAGGAGTAGAGTGACGATGAGGAAGAGGATAGGATGAGGATGAGGATGAGGATAAGATGAGGACGAGGATGAGGATAGGATAAGGACGAGCATGAGGACGAGAATAGGATGAGGAGTAGAGTGACGATGAGGAAGAGGATAGGATGAGGATGAGGATGAGGATAAGATGAGGACGAGGATGAGGATAGGATAAGGACGAGCATGAGGACGAGAATAGGATGAGGAGTAGAGTGACGATGAGGAAGAGGATAGGATGAGGATGAGGATGAGGATAAGATGAGGACGAGGATGAGGATAGGATAAGGACGAGCATGAGGACGAGAATAGGATGAGGAGTAGAGTGACGATGAGGAAGAGGATAGGATGAGGATGAGGATGAGGATAAGATGAGGACGAGGATGAGGATAGGATAAGGACGAGCATGAGGACGAGAATAGGATGAGGAGTAGAGTGACGATGAGGAAGAGGATAGGATGAGGATGAGGATGAGGATAAGATGAGGACGAGGATGAGGATAGGATAAGGACGAGCATGAGGACGAGAATAGGATGAGGAGTAGAGTGACGATGAGGAAGAGGATAGGATGAGGATGAGGATGAGGAAGAGGATGAGGACGAGAATGAGGATGAGGAGGAGGATGAGGATGAGGATAGGATGCAGACGAGAATGAGGTTGAGGATGAGGAAGAGGATGACGATAAGGATGAGGATAGGATGAGGATGAGAATGAGCATGAGGATGAGGATAGGAGGAGGAT
>NC_032011.1:15751714-15752151 GCF_001865875.1 Lupinus angustifolius
TAGGATGAGGACGAGAATGAGAATGAGGATAGGATGAGGATGAAGATGGGGATAGGATGGGAGTAGAATCAGGATGAGGATGAGGATAGGAGGAGGAGGAGGAGGAGGATAGGATGAGGACGAAAATGGGTTGGAGGATAGGATGAGGAAGAGGAAGAGGATGAGGATAGGAGGAGGACGAGAATGAGGATGAGGATAGGATGAGGAGGAGGATGAGGAGGAGGATGAGGATGAGGAAGAGGATGAGGATGAGGATCAGGATCAGGATGGGGATAATGATGCGGATGAGGATGAGGATGAGGATGAGGAGGAGGATAGGATGAGGACGAGAATGAGGATCAGGATAGGATGAGGACGAGGATGAGGATGAGGATGAGGATATGATTAGGACGATAATGAGGATGAGGATAGGATGTCGATTAGGACGATGATGAGGA
>NC_032011.1:15752251-15752517 GCF_001865875.1 Lupinus angustifolius
AGGAGGAGGATGAGGAGGAGGATGAGGATGAGGAAGAGGATGAGGATGAGGATGAGGATGAGGATGAGGTTAGGATGAGAATGAGGACGAGGATGAGGATGAGGATGAGGATGAGGATGAAGATAGGATGAGGATAAGAATGAGGATGAGGATGAGGATAAGGTTGAGGAGGAGAATGAGGATGAGGATAGAATGACAACGAGGTTGAGGATAGGATTAGTACGAGAATGAGGAGGAGGATGAGGAAGAGGATGAGGATAAGGAGG
>NC_032011.1:15752617-15773021 GCF_001865875.1 Lupinus angustifolius
AGGTTAGGAAGGATTCAAGGTCAGGACTATCACCGAGTGGGAAGCATTTTTTTGATCGGAGACGGTCATGCCAATTTAGGCCTATTGGGCAATGATGCACCAGGAATCAAGTCAATATGATGTTCAATGCCCCTTAAAGGTGGAAGTCCACTAGGGACTTCTTCAGGGAATACATCATTGAACTCATTCAAGAAGTCTTTCAAATTTTGAGGCATAGAAGCCTTATCAATAGCCGTGCTATTTAAGCAAAAACTTTGGCACAAAAGTAAGTACATGGGCTGCCTTGTGACTAGGGCATGCTTTACTTCACTTTTTGTGACAAAGTAGCTTTTCTTTTGATCCTTTCGATCATTCTTCTTGACTTGGCTAGAGTCTATGGTTTCAGCCGTGACCTCCTTTTTCTCTTGGTCAATCTTTTCTTTCAGCCTACGCTGATCATCACTCACTTGTTTTGGGGACAAGGGTGATAAGACCATTTTATGATTATTATGCATAAATGTGTACTTGTTAGTACGCCCTTCATGGGTAGCATTTTTATCATATTGCCATGGTCTTCCCAATAGCATATGGCTGGCCTCCATGTTGACCACATCACATAGGACTATGTCCTCATATTTTCCAATGGAAAAAGGGACCTCAACTTGCTTATTCACGACCATCTCCCCCACATCATTAAGCCATTGCAGCCTATATGGTGTTGGGTGTGCCTTGGTGATAAGCTTCAATTTAGACACCGTTCTTGTGCTAACCACGTTAGCACAACTTCCTCCATCAATGATGAGGGTACATATGTTACCTTGTACAAGGCAGCGAGCATGAAAAATGTTTTCTCTTTGACTTTCCTCATGATTTCGGTTTTGACTCCCAAGGAGCCTCCTAACCATGAGTAGGTCTCCATCGGGCATATTAAGATCACCCTCATTGTCATGTTCTTCATCACTAGCTGACTCAGATTGGGACTCAATGTCCCCATTTAGAACCATCATAGTTCTTCTTGTAGGGCATTGAGACGCAATATGGCCACGCCCCAAACATTTAAAACATTTTATATCACGGCTCCTTTGATTTGGATCAAGGGGCTGCTTACCTTGGGACTTGGTTGTCCCCACGGCTTCTTTAGAACTAGGGACAATTTCTTTTGTTGCATTGCCCTCCTTCTTGCTTTTGTCTTTCCAAGTATTTGGTGGATACTTGGTTGTTGAATTAGAGGAGTACTTAGACTTCCTCCTCTTGATTTGTTGCTCTACCTTGATGGCCTTTTGGACAAGGTCATCTAACTCAACATATGGTTGAAGCTCCACAATATCCTGAATTTCAGGGTTCAACCCATGTAGGAACCGAGCCATTGTAGCTTCTCGGTCCTCATGGAAGTTGGACCTAAGTAAGGCCAGCTCCATCTCCTTGAAGTATTCATCAACCGATTTGTTACCTTGAGTTAGTCTTTGCAATTTGTTATGCACATCTCTTTGGTAGGAACTTGGAACAAACCTTCTCCTCATCACCCTCTTCATCTCCCCCCAAGTATTTACTACTTCCTCACCATACCTCCTCCTCTCCTTTTGGATCTGGTCCCACCACACCATAGCATATTCCTTAAATTCTAGGGCAGCAACCTTTACCTTCTTTTCCTCACTATAGTGTTGGCATTCAAACACTTGTTCCATCTTTAACTCCCACTCATGATAGGCCTCAGGGTTATTAAGTCCTAGGAATGTAGGGACTTTTATTTTTACTCCCTCTAACCTATCCTCCCTCCTCCTATCTCCACGGCCTCCTCTCTCACGACCACCTCCCTCACGGCCACCCTCAAAATCATCCTCCTCATACCTTCCTCTCCCATATCCTCCCTCATACTCATCCTCCTCTCGCCTACCTCTCCTCTCACCATGGCCCTCCTCCTCCTCATACCTATTTCTCCTCTCAACATGGCCCTCCTCCTCCTCATACCTATTTCTCCTCTCACCATGGCCCTCATCCTCACGGCCACCTCTTCTATCTCTCCTCCTCCTTCTCCTATGATCTATCTCACTACTAGAGTCACCCTCCAGCCTCCTAACATCTATTCTCATTTCATCCATTTGCCGTTGTAGGGCCTGAAATTGGGTGCTTATCATGGCATGTAGCACGGCTGTCCTTGGTGATAATGGAGAACCACTATCTTCTGGACTAGCCATAATGTCACTCTCCTTACTCTTCTCTCAAGTGTTTACACTCTCTCACTTTTCTCTCAATTTTCTCCTTTGATTCTTGAGTGAGTCAAGTGATCAAGTTGTAGTATCAAAAACGTGTGACAAGTTCACAAGATTACCAATTTATTTGGTTTGTGGCTCGGCTGGATTGTGTGTAGGTTGTAGGGTAGTGTTTGTGTAGGTTTTGTGGGTTAGGGTTAGGTTTTGGTCTCGGTTTGGGTAGGTTTTTGGGTTAGGTTTAAGGTTTTGTGTTTGGCTTGATGTGTTTGGGTTAGGGTTAGGGTTTATATTCGGTTTGTGTAGGTATTTGGTGTTTTGGGTTGTATTTTGGATGATTTGTGCTTGGGATGTCTCGGTTTTGTAGGGTATTTTGTGGATGGATTTGATTTTTGTAGGGTAATGTGTTTAGGGTATGGTTTTGTGTGTATGTATGGCTTTTGGTTCGGCCAAGGGAAAGAAATTTGGGTAGAAGTAGAGGAATTTTGAGAAAGAAGAATTTGAAATTGCACTTACTTGTGGTGCTGCCTCAAATTCAATGCCTTAGTCTTATTTTGATAAAGATATTATAATTGTGACTTTCAGGCAAGAACTGAGCTCTGATGACCACTTGATGACAACCTCTTTGTGGATTGCCTTTGTTGTAGGATCGTTTCTTGTGAAAGTCCTTTTTAGTGTTGATTGTACTTGTATTTGCTTGATTTGCTTTGAATTTGCCTCGGTTTGGACTTTAAAGAATTGCTTTATGAATGATTGATAATGGAATGATGCTCACGGTTTGTAGTTGATGATGGGTTGTATGTTGTGGATGATTGTGGGTTGATGGTGGAATTGATGCTCACGGTTTGTAGTGGTTGATGGGTGATTGTTGGTTGATGATGGAGTGCAAGGTGATCACGGTTTGGATGGTGGATTGAAGGTTGGTGTGTTTGTAAGTGTTTAGGAATATGGAAGGGGAATTGGAATGGTATGGCGCCACAAACAATGGAATGTTTGATAAGCCTTGTGAAGTTCGCCACAAGAGAATGATACTCTTGATAAGAACAAGGGGTCTTGACTCAGCCAAGAAGCTAGGAGAAAACTCACTAACAATGGTTTATTTAACATAAAATTCAATCTACTTTATTCCTTGTGCATATGGGTCATATATATAGGGAAAGGAATTCGGTTTACATTGCCAAAATCAAAAGGCATGAAAAGATAAACTAATCCTATCTAATCTCAATCTAATCTTCATGTGTTGGACGAATGGTGATGGTGGATTTGAATTGAGATTGCCTTGATGAGTGGTTGAAATAATATCTTCCATTATCTTCATGTTGATGATATAATTTGATCCTCCTTTTGATTTGCTTGTTTGAAAATTAGATTAGGAGATCCTTATCTTGTGGAGATTAGATCTCCCTTGATTATAGCCGTGTGGCTTTTGGCTCTAGATTTTCCCTCCAAGCTTTTCATCCATGCTCTATCTCCTTGCTTTATCTCTTAGCTTTTGGACGTGCTCTTTTCCCTCCAAGCTTTCATCCAAATGTTCTATCTCCTTGCTTTATCTCTAAGCTTTTGGGCGTGCATCTTTTCCCTCCAAGCTTTCATCCAAATGTTCTATCTCTTTGCTTTATCTCTAAGTGTGACCGTGCCTCCTTTCCTACAAGACATGAACCTTCATAAAATTAAATGTAATAAAATGACACCTAAATTAAAGACATGATAAATAAAAGTCCTAAACTAGTGTGGGTTTTAAGACAACTCCCACTTATTTATGGTCCTAATTACTAATGTAAGAACTAAAGAGATCAAGGTGGATCCTCCCTTAGGCCGTGGCTTTCCTTAAGCTCTTCATTAAGACTTATGCAAATTAAAGCCTTCTCTTCATGCTTGGTCCCATTTGCACTTGTTTCCATGATAGAAAATATGAGTTGCCGAAGTGCTTCTTGGGCCTTTTTGGTTTTAGCTCTAGTCATAGGTCCTCCTAAGCCATGTAAAGGGTCTTCAATGATGTTATGTCCCAATGGGTTTACATCACATACCATTTCTTCCACATGTGTTTCCTCTACCAAGGAAACCTCTCCATTGTGTATTATTTTTTGATGTTTTGGTATTTTCAACATATTATTGTTTGATGTTTTGGTATTATCAACATATTATTGTTTGATGTTTTGGTATTTTCAACTTTTGTATTAACATTAGCTAATTTCCTCTCTTGTTGTTGCAACAATGAGAAAGCCTTATTGATTGTTGGCAGAGGTTCAAGTAATAGGATCTGTGATCTAGTGTTGCTAAAATGATCATTCAATCCTTTCAGAAAGCAAATCACATACTCAGATTCTCTTTGTTCTTCATAGATTTCATCATATTGCATTTACATCTTACAACACAAGTACATGAAGGTATAAGTCTTAAGGCTTCCAAATCTTCCCAAATTATTTCCAAATCAGTAAAGTAATTGGAAATATCTCTCTCACTTTGCTTAATTGAATGAAATTCTTGTAGTAAATATGAAATACGAAAATAATCACATTTGGATAACCTTCTTTCAAATCTTCCCACAACAATTGTGCATTTTCTATATAAACCATGCTTTGTGTTATTGTCTCTGTTAAACATCTTGTGATCCATGATATCACCATGGTATTACACCTTTCACAATCATCAAATATAGGATCATCAGAATTTCGTGTCAAAATTGTTCCATCGACAAATTGGTACTTGCTCTTTGAAAGTAATGCACGCTTCATGCTTTTACTCTATGAATTGTAATTTGTTCCATCCAATGGTGTTGAAACAAGAATTGATCGTGGATTATCTCCTGGATGCAGAAAGAAAGAATTTCTTGAGTTCTACATTTCATTGTTGTATGAGGTATTTTGTGATTCTGGTCCATAATCTGCCATTGTTATGTTTGAGAAACAGATAGAGAGCAAAAGAGGAATAATTGAAAGAAGAAGGATCGAAGATGAAGTAGAAATCGTAGGTAGAGAAGAAACGTAGCTTTTGAGTATTAGGAGAAGAAGAAGAATGAATGATGAACTTGAATGGTTTTCGCAACGATATTCAGAGCAAATTTTTCTTTGATACCATATTGGATTTTTTAGGATTCATACTTTCTGAATTCATTAAATGAAATCACCAAGCTTTGGAAAGCTGATTATATACAAGAGCTAACTTTTTTCTAAAAGATGAGAAACAGTTATGATGGCTACTAACAAACTTTCCTAAAAATGAAAGATAATAAAATATCTATATTATGGTAACCAAATAATAAAGTTAAGTATCTAATAAATCTAATGATTTATCTTAGTTGAATTCACCTCATAAACATCCATGTTCTACGTGAAAGTGTTAGTTTGTTTAGGGTGTTAGAAACTCTCTACTCTTCTCTTTAAATTCGTTCCAAGGTGCTACTCAACTATTTTGGGGTATGGGGAATTCATTTTTAAACTCTAATCACGGAAATTCCTCCATGAAAAGACTCTAAATTCAGTTTTAAAGTTCCAACCCTAAGAGAGTTGATAAATTCGTGCAAAGTGGCTAGGTTGTGAAATTGTGTTCTTAGGTTCATTAGAAAATGACATGCATATTACTATATTATGATTTCATATTGTTAAGTTTCTTTTTAGGATGTGTTGTTTCTGGAAAAGTCGTGGTGGGTGGGTTCCAAAACCCTACCCACACTTCATCATGTTCAAAAGCTAGGATGTTAGTTAAAAATAGTGATTTTAGTGTTATAGATTATGTGTAAGTCTTTGAGGTTGGATTTGATCATATGCATGAAGTTTTATTTTTGGTAGCATTCTGTTTTGGTGATATTTAGGTGTGATTCTTGAAAATTTTAGGAATTCAAAGCTTATCCAGGAATCGTGTGGCAATCGGGAAGCCCGAACATCGCTAATGTTGTCGGTTTTGACTTAAAGACCCTAATACTCTTTGGTAATGTCTTTATTGACCTAGAAAAGATCTTATATCTCATATACCATGGTCTAAGTTCAGTTATAATGATTCTAATATCCTCTCGAAGAGTTATAGCACACTTCTATGAGCTCTACGACGACGAGAGTTCATTTACCTCGCTGAACACCCTAAACCGAAATCAATGAATTCTTGGAAACCTTTGAAAATTTAATTTTATTGAAATAAACTGAAATATGTTAAATTTTAATCTCATATAAGTCATATTCATATATATCTTGAGATATCAAGTTCTGGTACTCATTCTAGATCGAATCGAGCTTTTTGACTTAATTTTGAGTCTCTAAGTCAAATCTACCTGTGAGTCTTCTATCATACCTAATTAAGACTCTATTTATATCCTAATAAATGTTTGGATATGTTTGCATTGTTTAGAGCCTATCAGGACAACTCTTTAATGATATTTAAAATGAAATATCATAATTAATCATTTAAGATATAATTAGGTACTCGACAATCAGGAAAGCTGCTACAAGAGATTAATAGGACCACGGATGGTACAAGTATGGAGGGAAGTATTTTCATATATACACACTTAGAACTGATGCCAAAGATATTTGTGCATCTCTAAGTTAGGTCCAAAACAGTTTAGTCGAATACTACAACTATGGTCGCAAGCTACTGAGTATCGAGACTTAGGAGTTCGTTTAACGACGAAACTAACTTTATGAATAAAATTGTTTGAGTATTGGTTTTGGAATTTAAGAATTGTATACTATTAGTTGACTTGTCTGATTCCTGAAATGTATATGATGTATTCAATAATTGATACATGCTATAGTGATTAAAATAGTGAAACATTGCATATCTCTTCAGCATGACATGATCGTGAGTATTGTCATATAAATTTGGATTCGAAGAAGGGATTGAAATGGAACTTCGATTTTGTAAAACATAGAAAAAATAATATAATATGAAAAATCATATTCTTAAACTAGCGGTTGGAGGACTTCTCTTTTAGTGCAAAGTATGGACTTGAAAATTTTACGAAATAAGTCTCCTTCCTAAAAGGAAAAAGTTTTCATAATAAAATATCAAATTTTGACTTGTGATGATTACCCAATGATTTCACAAGTCCTAAGGAAATCGAATCCAAAGTTATACTTATAAAGAGTATGGTGCATCCATACGACTGTACCAATGTATGCATGATATAGTATATGGGAAGACACAACATTGTCAAAGGTGTTGAGAACCCAGAGAGGTACCTAGTATGTGTGAACATGTGAACATATTCGAATATACTATTTGGATATAATTAGAGTCTTGACTAGGCACAATGAAAGACTCATAGGCAAATTTGACTTAGAGGCTCAGAATTAGCCCAGAAGGAGTACTAGAATTCAAAAACTTGAGACATACATGAATATTTCAGTTTGATCTAGTGAGACTAAGAATTCTAAGCCTTCCTAAAGTCGTTGGAGTTAAGGGTTTTCAATGAGGTAAATGACCTCCTGTTGTCGTAGAACTCATAAGAGTGTGTCATAAATCCCCGAGAGGGTGATAAGTACCAAAAATACCTAATTTTCATATACATTTTAGGGAACTTATCCAATGCAAATATGTGAAAACCAACTTAATTCATCACTTTTCTTTTGTATGTTTGAATAAAATAATTTTTTATCACCTCTTGTCCAAGTTTTCTTTGAATTTTATAGGAAATTGAATAAAAAAGAATTAATTCAAAAGATAGCCAAGAATTAATGCCAAATTACAAGCCAATGGCACAAAAAGAATTGCTTAAAACAAACAAGCAAAGCATGGCATGCTATGTGCTTAGCTTGTAACCAAAAAGATTGCTTTGGCTTGAAGAAAGGTACCTTACCTTACCTTGAAGAAATCCAAGCTGGGTGTGCCAAGAAAAATTCTTATATTAAAATCTTAACTTGCCATGATGAAATCATTCTAAAAGTGCCAAGTAACCAACCAAAATTAATTCAAAAACCATGACAAAAAGGTTGATTCGACTTGAAGAAAGGTAAGTTCATTCACCATGAAGAATTATGTCCAGCAGTTAGGCATGGACAAAGAGGAGCTTGGCTCCAAACCATCCACACAAACCCTTCACATGAAGAAAGCTAGTTCAAGTCACCAAGCAACTTGCAATTCTTTACTTGAATACTAAGCACATTACCTCATGCATGACCTAAGCTCTGACAAGCAAGTAGGAGTTGTCACTATGCATGGAGCCTATAAAAGGAAGCTCCATTTCCCACCATTTTTATCATTGTACATACCATTTTCTCTCCGTTTTGGGTTCTACTCTTTCTTAGGTTATTATTAGGCTTGTATTTCATCATAATTGAGAGGGAATGAAGTTGGCAAATGAGCTGCAAAAACATGATTTTGTAACCTCATTTTCATCCAAAAGCATTCAATCTTTGGATGGATGGCTAATGCTCCAAAATTTGGACTATGGTGTAATTTTCTTTTACTCTTTATCCTCTTAGTCATTTATACAAGTTATTACTTTGGTTATATTGGTTCTTTAAGAATTTATTAATGTGATTTTAACTTTATCACCTAATACTTGATTTAAAGATCCAAAAAAATGCTTCTTCTTAAAGTGTATACAAGTGAACTAAAAAGTATAACCTATACCTTAGTTCACTTTCCATATCAAAGCATCTATTTTAAGAAACTTATATTCAAGGCTAAACAATGTTAACGAAGCCTGAAGTACGGTGTGACAACCTGTTCCGACGAGTGGCAGTTAACTGTTGTTTAGTGTATTATACAACGTTTGAAAATCATCTTCAGGCTAGGATACTGGGTGGAAAGGTAAGACATGGTGTATGGTTTAACCAAGGTATAACACATAACTTGCATAAATTCTTATGTTGATATGGTTCAGGAAATTATTCCATCATTCTAACCATATTCTTCTCTTGAATTTGTAAATATTTAGTTTCTTTACCTTTTCATGTTTATCATTTTATAAAATCACAAAAACAACTTTATTTGCTACTTTTTAATTTTGATAAAAGATACAATGTATGATTACATTTCTGTTAGACATTCCTTGTGGTTCGTCATAACCCTATCAAATACTACAATTGAATCTTGAAAGAGACGCAAGTATAGTAAAGTGTTATTAATAAATTATATTTGTTGAAAACATAGTCTATTCACAAAAGTGCAAAGAAATTCATGATTTGTAATTTCGTGAATAAAAGAAATATACAAAAAGTACAATTCAATCAATGGATTGTTACTTGACAATTAAAGAGTGATGAATTAATAAATCTTACCACTAATATTTACTTTCTGGCATTTAGTTTTTGCTACTAACTCCTTAGTTTATTTATTTAAATTTTGTCATTTACATTCCGCAACTAACTACTAACTCTTTATTTTGCTTTTTTACATTCAGTCATTTACTTTCCTGCATCTAACAATTTATTATTGCTTTATACCAACCCTTCGTAGGAAGTGGTATGGTTAACTACTAACTTTATTCTTTTATTCTATTATTCTTTGATACCAACCTTTCATAAGAAATGATATGGTTAACTTAATAAAAAGAGACTGACCTTTTATGGTATGGTTAACTAGAACCAAAAGGGAGTAAATAAATAAAGTCATCACTCAATAAAACACTCATCACTCCAATCAATAAACTTGCAACCTAATAAATCTTTGTTCAACAAATTGGCACCCTTGTCGGGGAATTGTTTTATAATAGAAATTCATACTTATATTTTCTATCATTATTCATTATTAAATTGGCACCCTTCCCATTGGCATAATCGATTAAATCAGAGAAAATTTTGTTTTTAGGCAGCAGAGTGGTTTCGACTTTTTAGGACACATGCATGCATTACAACAGATTTATCGAGACATTTATAATCACATTAAGAGGTTAATCAAGAGATATACATTCAAACATGCAACACATAGGCATAGAGAAGCAAGACAATTTATGCAAACAACTAAACAATATTTAAACAAGATATTGTTCATCAAGAATTCCTAGTTCTCTCCTTAGAACATAGAAGGTATCCCTGGGAAGGGGCTTGGTGAAAATATCTGCTAACTGTTTAGATGTTTCCACAAATTCAAGAACACAGTCACCTTTTTGTACATGGTCACGCAAAAAATGATGTCTAATTTCTATATGCTTTGTTCTAGAATGCAAAACGGGATTCTTGGATAGGTTAATGGCACTTGTATTATCGCATTTTATTGGAATCTTTTCGAGTTTAAGACCAAAGTCCTTAAGTTGCTGCTTCATCCAAAGGATTTGAGCGCAACACACACCAGCGGCAATGTATTCCGCTTCAGCGGTGGACAAAGCAACACAGGCTTGCTTCTTGCTGTGCCATGCTACTAATGAACTGCCCAACAAGTGACAAGTACCACTAGTGCTTTTCCGATCCAATTTACATCCGGCGAAATCGGAATCGGAATAACCCACCAAGGATAGTGAGGCATCCCGAGGATACCATAATCCCATGTTAATAGTTCCTTTTAGATATCTCATGATTCTTTTAACAGTTATATAGTGTGATTCTCTAGGTGATGATTGATATCTCGCACACATGCATACACTGAACATGATATCAGGTCTACTTGCAGTTAAGTAAAGTAAAGACCCAATCATACCACGATACTTCGTTACCTCGATTGCTTTTCCTTTCTCATCTTTGTCTAAGTAGCAAGCAGATGCCATAGGTGTGGAAGCTTCCTTACATTTGTCCATTTCAAATTTCTTGAGTAGCTCTTTGCAGTATTTCGCCTGATGGATGAATATCCCACTTTCTAGCTGCTTTATCTGCAATCCTAGAAAGAATGTGAGTTCTCCCATCATAGACATTTCGAACTCCCCCTGCATCATCTCAGAAAATTCTCTACACAAGATATCATTAGTAGATCCAAATATTATGTCATCTACATAGATTTGTACAAGCAGAACATGATTTTCTGATTTTCTAATAAAAAGCGTTGTGTCAACCAAGCCTCTCTCGAACCCTTTTTCTAAAAGAAAGGTACTAAGTCTGTCATACCAAGCTCTAGGAGCTTGTTTGAGACCATATAGTGCCTTTTTAAGTTTGTAAACATGGTTCGGATATTTAAAATTTTCAAAACCAGGCGGTTGGTCAACATAAACTTCTTCTTGAATGTATCCATTCAGGAAGGCGCTTTTTACATCCATTTGAAAAAGTTTGAAATTCATTAAAGATGCAAAGGAAAGAAGCATCCTGATGGCCTCTAATCTGGCTACAGGAGCGTAGGTTTCGTCATAATCGATACCCTCCTCCTGGTTGTAGCCTTTGGCCACCAAACGTGCTTTATTTCGAATTATTAAGCCAGATTCATCAAGTTTATTTCTGAAGACCCATCGAGTACCAATTACGGGATGATCATTAGGTTTGGGGACCAAGTCCCACACATTATTACGCTCAAACTGGTTTAGCTCTTCTTGCATAGCTATACCCCAGTGTACATCCTCAATGGCCTCATCAACGGTCTTAGGCTCAATTTGCGATACAAAAGCTACAAAATTACAGAAATTTCGTAAGGAACTACGGGTTACCACTCCCGTAGATATGTCACCTATAACTTTATCAATTGGGTGAGCTTTCTTTGTTTTCCACACGGTAGGCATGTCTGAGTGCTCTTGAGGTTCGATTTGACCTTCATCATTGGCTCCTTTTTCATTATCCATGTCCTTGGAGTATGCTTCTTCCAAAGCACCTGCAACATCATCAGAAACGACCTTTCTCTTCTCTTTTGGAGAAGATTCGTCAAACTGTACATGGATAGACTCTTCAACTTGCATTAAATATTTGTTAAAGACTCTGAAAGCTTTGCTATGAATCGAGTATCCCAAAAATATTCCCTCATCGGCTTTAGAGTCGAATTTCCCTAAGGCCCGCTTTCCATTATTTAATATAAAACATTTGCAACCGAAAGCGTGAAGATGGGATATATTTGGTTTGCGGCCTTTTAAAAGTTCATAAGGAGTTTTGTTCAAGTTTGGCCTTAAGAGTACTCGATTTATAACATAGCATGCAGTATGAACTGCATCAGCCCAGAAGTACTTGGGGGTATTACTTTCGTTAAGCATGGTTCTCGCTAATTCTTCTAAAACACGATTTTTCCTCTCTACAACTCCATTTTGTTGTGGAGTGCGAGGAGCAGAGAACTGATGCAAAATGCCATGCTTATCACAGAATTTGTCGAACTGAAAGTTCTCAAATTCTCCCCCGTGATCACTTCGTATATATATTATTTTTAGGTTAAGTTGGTTTTGGATTTGCTTGGCAAGATTTTTAAAATTTTTGAACGCGTCGCTTTTTGATGATAAAAACAATGTCCATGTAAATCTAGAGAAATCATCAACAATAACTAGAGCGTAGTAACTACCACCAAAACTCATGATTTGTGATGGTCCAAACAAGTCCATATGGAGTAGCTCCAAAGGTCTTGAAGTGGATATCACATTTTTATTTTTAAAAGAGTTTTTGGTTTGTTTACACTTTTGACAAGTGTCACAAATTTCTTTAGTTTTAAAATTCAATTTTGGTAGCCCCTCAACTAGTTCGTTTGATGATAATTTATCTAGATGCTTTATATGGATATGTGCAACACGTCTATGCCATAGCCAGATGTCATCTTCTTTAGAAATAAAGCATTTTGAAAATAATGTAGTGAC
Organism: Lupinus angustifolius; assembly: GCF_001865875.1. Classification (NCBI taxonomy): domain Eukaryota; kingdom Viridiplantae; phylum Streptophyta; class Magnoliopsida; order Fabales; family Fabaceae; genus Lupinus; species Lupinus angustifolius. The sequence continues at coordinate 15,765,428 of NC_032011.1, forward strand.
ATCGTCCAAATTAACCATGTAAATATTATTTATACGGTGACCAACAAATTTAACGTTATTAGATAAAATATCACGAATGACACAACAATCAGAATCGAAGGATACACGATTACCTTTATCGCAGAGTTGGCTTATACTCAACAAGTTATGTTCTAGTCCTTCAACATAAAGGACATTATCAATCAGAGTTTGGGATGAGTTACCAACTGTTCCTGTGCCGAGTATCTTTCCCTTGTTGTTGTCTCCATAAGTGACGTATCCTTTTCCTTTAAGTGAGAGATCCAGGAAATTTGATCTATCACCTGTCATATGCCTCGAACACCCACTATCTAAGTACCATTTTTGTCCATGTGTTCGGAGACATACCTGCAAAATAGATTACTTACTTTTCTCAGGTACCCAATTTATGTTGGGTCCTTTTCTGTTAGTGATTAGGGAATCATCTCCCTTCTTTTTCCATACATAAACTCCGCTAGGTATACCATACTTTTTGATATAGCATGAATGATAAGTATGACCATATGTGTTACAATAAAAACAAGTAGGAGAATGCTTATGATATTTGTTTTTAGCTTGAGCTACCGGTTTTCTATATGGTCGCTTCTTTTTAGCAGTGCGAGTATAACCTAGACCAGTTCGATCACCAACATTTCTAGTTTGATTAAGCAGGTTATCTAATTGCAGTTTACTGTTTGTGAGACGTGTGAGTTTTTCATTTAGTTTAAAATTGTCCTCTTGCAAAGTCTCGCAAGTCTCACAGACAGGTTTTTGACATAAGTTACTAGCAGAGCAGTTACATGAACTACAAGAATAGATGAGATCTAAAGTTTCATTTTCCAGTTTTAATTCATCTAATTCTTTTTGTAATTGGCTTATTTTTTGTTCGTTTATCAGGATTATCCTTTTCCTATCAATGTTAATTCTAGCCAATTTCTTTAATTCATCATGCAACTCGACATAAGCATCATACAATACATCATAAGGAGGTGAATCATCCGAAGTGGATGAGGTGTCAGAATATACCTCATCATTGCCCTTGCATGAGTCTGAATTTGTATCGATGTCAGATCTGGCCATCAGACACAGCTTTGCTGACTCCTCCTCACTTGAGGTGCTTGATGTCGACTCCTCCTCAGGTACATCCCAAACGATGTAAGCTTTCTTGGATTTGAAGTCCCTGGGAGTGCTCTTTTCTGAATCAACCTTCTTTAGGTAGGTTGGACACTGAAACCTCATGTGCCCTACTTTTCCACACTCATGGCAAGTGAAGCGATCCTTGTTATTCTTGCCTTTACTGGTTGACTCTTTCGCTTCCTTCTTTTGAAACTTTTTGAGTCCTCCTTTTCTTTTAATGAATTTGCTAAATTTTCGGACTAGGAGACCCATAGTTTCATCATCTAGATCGGAATCAGATTCATCATCAATTTTCTCTTCTTTGTCTTTGGAGGTCGTGGCCTTCAATGTGATGCTCTTCTTCTTCCGGTCTGATTCTTCATTCATGGTCAAGCGACCCAACTCCATTTCATGCTCTTGAAGTTTTCCAAATAAAGTAGCTAAAGGCATAGAATCTAAATCTTTAGACTCAACAATTGCAGTCACCTTTGGTTGCCATCTCCTGTCAAGACAACGCAAAACTTTATTAGTTAGTTCACCTCTAGCAAATGATTTATCGAGAGCAACTAAATGGTTGACAATATGAGTGAATCGCTTTTGCATATCACATATTGATTCGCTTGGTAACATGCGAAACAACTCATATTCGTGGGTCAGCGCGTTCAGTCTTGCGCGCTTGACTTCGCTAGTGCCTTCGTGAGTCACTTGTAAAGTGTCCCACATTTCTTTCGCATTATGGCACTCGCGAAGTCACTTGTAAAGAATCACTTATAGGGCCGATGTGATGATGTTTTTGGCGCGCAGGTTATGCTGGACCTTTTTGCGCTCATCATCGGTCCATAAACTTTTCGGTTTATCTTTAGGTTGATCGTCCACAAGATGTTGTGGAACGTAAGGGCCGTTGACTACGGATTCCCAAATATCCGAGTCTATGGCCTCAATAAAAATTTGCATGCGCACTTTCCAGTAGGCATACCCTTCACCACTGAATATTGGTGGTCGATTAATGGATGACCCATCACCACCAAATGGATTTGAAGAACCCATTCCTTTTCCCTTTAGGATCACGAATACGCGGTTGAGCTAGCACTTCGTACTAGCTCTGATACCACTTGTTAGGTATCAGTGGTTACAATACACCTAGAAGGGGGGGGGGGTTGAATAGGTGTCGCGGTTAGAATTACCGCTTTTCGCAAATCAACACTTAATGCTGAATCAACCCTATTTAATCGATTAAGGAGAAAAGGATAATCGATTATAAGCACAGTCTTAATCGATTAACACAAAAAACAGTTTTAAACAGAAACTATTTTAATCGATTAATAGAAACAGTATAATCGATTAACACAGGAATATTAATCGATTAAACAGAACCAGTAAGCAATTACAGAAACGATTAAATGCGAAACAAATAACCGATAACAGAACGAATACAGAGCTTACAAATTTGTATATCAGAATAGCTTGCAATACAACAAAAGAACAGAATGTATTAGTTGAATCAAATATACAAATTAAATCGATTGAAAAACAGTAAAGAGAGAGAGAGAAACAAATCCTGCAAATCGAATTTTTATCCTGGTTCGTTTGCTGTCCACTGCAAACTACATCCAGGCCTCCCGGCTGACTTGGGAGATTTCCTTCACTATAATCGAATCAATGTAATTTACAAACACATTATCCAATTACAACACTTAGCAAATGACAAGAAATCAAAGAAACTATCCAATGGTTTGACTCCCTTCCTACCGATAAAGAAAACGTTTCTTTCGGCGTAGCCCCAGCCAAAGAATCTCTCGTTCTTTCCTTTTCTTACACTCTAAGCTATGAAGAAACACACAATCTCTACTGGTGATACGACACCAAGAGATTCCCTTTCACAACAATTACACAAGAATTACAAGAGTAATATTAAGCTATACCTAAGCTCAAATACAACATGAAGGCTTTACTCTAATGCACATTTAACACAAACACATGTGAAATGACAAGTATTAGTTATGAAAACAGAAGTTACAGAATTATAAAATTCATGAAAAACGCATCAAAAATATGCATGAACATGTGAGGGAAAACATGAGAGATTATAACATGAAATGCACTCAATCCTAAAGCAAGGAATCTCTCATTTCTAAACTCACTAATGCAATTAACAAATAGATGCAGCAATTAACACGTAGAATGCTCTAACTCTCTAATAAATGCAACATGCAACTTATGAGATTAATTCTGAAAACGCAGTTTATAAAGAATCAGTCCAGAACCCCAGATAATCGATTAAATACCTTCTTAATCGATTAACGGGACTAAAAATCATAACTGATTCTGTTTTTCAGTTTTTCAGTTTTAACAACTTAAAAATCAGTTAGGTTAATCGATTAACGTAAACCTTTAATCGATTAACTGCATTACAAAAACGTGTTCCAGTGGCAACCACTTTACACAGCAGTTGGGTTAATCGATTAAAGGTATGGTTAATCGATTAACACTAAATAAAATATGTATTTTCAAATAGAAAACATCAAATATGTTATGCACTTAGATAATACATGTTTGACACTTAGTTTTATGCCTAGAATGCATATATACATGTATTTATGTAATGCATGAACATATTATCAAATGAACATATCTCATGGATGAAATGATTTAAAGATAAATGCATATGAGACATGTTTTAGGTGCCCTAAGCCTTCGACTCAACTTAAACTAGAAACTAGTCTAAGCCTAGTACCAAATAAAAGACTCAAGCACGTTGGATTGTTGGTTATCTTCAAGCACTTTTAGGCACACGTTGTCCTCATCAAAACCATGACGTTCAAGGAGAGCTTTCCAAAGTGTTCCTCTTGACATGCACACTTTCAATCTCCCCCTTTTTGATGATGACAAACTCTACATCAAGTTCATCAATTTTAAAGTAACAATTGCTTGATGAATAAGCTTGAAGATTGTGTTGGCAAGGTTGATGGAATGCGCACATTTATCGGAAGCTGTTATAACGATCAACCTGCACAATTGAGAAGCAACAAAACAACCTTTCTCCCCCTTTTGACATTATCAAAAAGATAACCCAGGTCAAAAAAGCTAGGAAGAGATATTAGTTAATCATAAAACAATGTTAATGAATTAATTTGGGTTTTAACAAATTAACCTGTTTCATTTATGGGTAAATTGAACAAATGCGCTTTATTGGACAAAAAAATAGCTAATAAGAAGTGAGAATGGCATACAAGATTTAATCAAATATTAAGCATTGTAAGCATTATTAAATCTCAAATGATCAAGATCCATTCACTAAGGCAAATAAGCTATTTTGACATAATTATAGCAAAAACAAAAACATTTGCATAGCATAAAGAGTAAAGAAAGTCATGAAATAGTACAGGCCATAAAGTCAATATAAAAGACAAAAAGCAAAATACGAATCAGTTCTGAAAGCAACAACGATAACTAAATCCAGAAGGTGCCACAAGATAAAAATAAACCTAAGGATAGGATAACCTAGGTCTAAGGTCAGCTAAACTAAGGTTGAGGCGGAGGATAGACAGGCTGATCATCAGGCACAGCAGTGTTCTGATTTCCCTGGATAAGCATAGACAGCTTCTGAAATTCTGAGCAGAACATGGCATTCTGAGCCTCAGCGGTAGACTGAATCATAGTCCTCAGCTCCTGAATTTTGTTATCGGTGTAGGCATTCTGACGTTCCTCGTATTGCTCCATACCTGCAAAATAAGAGTCCTTCAGCCCTTGGAAGTGCAGATCCATGCGGTTGTTAAGTCGTTGTTCCATGGCTTCCATCTGAGCTAAACCAAACACAGAGCTCTGAGGTGCTGTTCCAGACGACTCCCCCTGATTAGTTGCATTCTGATTACCCAAATCCTCCTGATGCTCATTATCCGACAAGTCCAGATCAAAGGTGGTATAGTCCTCCTGATACTGCCATGTAGTACCATACTTGTAAATTCCCATCTTATGAATGAGACTCTCACCCACCAAGTGATCTTTATCAGTGTACTCAGTAATGATGGTATCAGAAATGTCAATGCGCAAATAATCAACAATGCGGGATATGAAAATGCTATACGGGAGCAGCTTGGACTGAGACAATGAAACGCTGTTCATGATTTTTAGAATTTCCTCAGGCCAATTGATCATCACGTTATTCTTTACAGCATACATGAAACGCAAATCATTCACAGTAGGCTGTGCATGATTAGTGTTCCGCTGCACTAATATGTAAGCAATAACATAATGCAATAACCTGTTCTCAACAGAAAGTGACCCTGCCTTGGTCAGTTGACCCTGAATATACAGATGAGGGCCCCGAAGGAATGACTTGTACACATCAACGGGATCAAAATTGTCCTTGACCCAAGAACAATCCCCTATTCCAAAACCAGACGACGATAAACCTCCAACATTCAGAAATAAATCCTCACTCATCTCAAACAAATTACCGGAAATCATGGACCAATATTTGCCATCCTTGTATCTAAAATTAGCGTAAAATTCCCTAACTAGAGCAGGGTATACGCGTCCCTTCAATTCCAAAAACTGAACGGCTCCTTGAGCCTCCATGTCATGCGGAAAACTAAAGTTTTGTTCCGCTAACCAGGTTAAGTCGGCATACCTGATGTATGTAGGCTTGCGGCCTTGAAATTTTGCCAACCGGGTCTCTTGCAAAATGAGGGAATAATAGGGGTCACCGCGGTCCCGAGTGGAGGGTGAGCCGGTTTCCCTTCTTCGAATGCGCGTTGCTGTAGTCTTGACCCGCTTTGGACGACTCTGCTCCATTGAAGATGATGAACTCGAAACTGAGATTGATGAACAGAGGGGCAAAGCCTAACCTAGGGTTTGGATTGGATGATTCGGAATTGAGTGGATTTTGGATGAAAATAGAGCGATTTTGGAAGGATTGAGAGGTTTAGGGTGAGGTTTACTTAATCCTATTGCACCTGGATTAGTATTGTTGCTGTTTCAGAAAATCAAGGCACAAAGAGGTTGCGAAAATGTAAAAAAAAGTACAACACCGAGACACTGTTTGCCTTTAACGTACTGGTTTTAATCGATTAACGGGATGGTTTAATCCATTAAAACAGTGTAAAATTTGAATTTTCAAAAAAAATTGCCCAGGTAATCGATTAACGGGCTGTTTAATCGATTAAATTTTTAAAAATTTGAATTTTCCAGAAATGAAGCCCAGGTAATCGATTAACTATTTGCATAATCGATTAAATCAGAGAAAATTTCGTTTTTAGGCAGCAGAGTGGTTTCGACTTTTTAGGACACACGTATGCATTATAACAGATTTATCGAGACATAATATAATCACATTAAGAAGTTAATCAAGAGATATATTTTTGCATTTTTAACATATATCATTCAAACATGAAACACATAGGCATAGAGAAGCAAGACAATTTATGCAAACAGCTAAACATTTTTTTTTTTAAACAAGATATTGTTCATCAAGAATTCCTAGTTCTCTCCTTAGAACATAGAAGGTATCCCTGGGAAGGGGCTTGGTGAAAATATCTGCTAACTGTTTAGATGTTTCCACTGTTGTGGTTCATTGCAAGAAAAATGACATTTGAATACTTGCACGAATAAGATATTTGATAACAATAAGGAATTTGGTAGTAATAATGTGTTATTTTATTCAAGGGAAAATAAGAAAAGTAATATTACAAGACTTTATTTGTCTATATCTTGTAATCAAAATTCCCTATTTGCTAAAAATCTCCATCTTCTTAAGTCTATGGCTACTTCCTTGCAAGACTCGTAGAATGCTTTCATAGCTGGGAGCAACTCTGTCTCTGGATACATCTCTAGTTCTCTCTTCGCATCGAAGAATGTCCTCAGCGATCATAAGCAAAGTCCTCAAGGCCATGAACCATATTTCTGCATCTACTTTCCCATTGATATTTTTCTTCTTGGCTTTCTTGGAGTGCTCTTTCCCAATTTTCTGACCATGCTTCTTGTTTGGATGTCACTTCATCATATGCTCTCTCGAGTTCCCAAAGCTGCCTCGAAAGATGATCCTCTCTATGACTTGCAGCTGTTATGGACTCATGATGACTTTTCTGTGTATCTTCTAAGATTGCCTTTAGAAGGTCTTCCTTCTTCACTGTCTCATCAAGTGCAAACTGATAATCTTTTAACCGTGCCCACACCTCATTATCATTTTGTTGACTTTCAAGGAGGGCTGCTTGCAATTGTTCACACTTTGCCTCCAGATCTCTTTTATCGGCCTGTGCAGCATTGATAACACGATTTCGAACTTTCATCTGTCGACTAAAGTCAGCTAGTTGGACATCTTTTTCTTGTACAGACTTGATCAGACGGTACTTGTCAGATTGAGAACACATCTGAGCATAATCCCTTCTCAGACTAGCTTCTTCATTTCTTAATGTCGTCAAGGTCTTATTAAGCTTCTCTATGGTTAGCTCATACTTCTCCATTTGGCATCGGGCTTCCTCTA
>NC_032011.1:15773121-15774215 GCF_001865875.1 Lupinus angustifolius
GTCCAAGTACCAAAGCTGGGGTGACAGTAATGCATCCCCGAGGTCCCATGAGCACCATATTGGGATAATTTCCACATGAGTACATGACTTCATCCTTCTTATCATACATAGTGCATTTAGTCCCAAAATTTCTAGGGGTGACATCTTTGAATAATGCCTCCCAGTCAGATAGTTGCATAGGTTGGAGCTTGGTGTTTCTGAATCGACGAAGAGGATTTATGGTCCAATCTGGATATCGATGATGCTTGAACCTTGTCACCATCCATACATACAACAGTTGTGCACAACATCTGATTTTAGGGATACCCTTTTCGAGGCTTCTCTGGAGGGCGAGAAGGGTGTCTGCTAGAACGGCAGGAAATGGGTTGACTCCGAACTTTCTGAACTTGACTAGGACATCAATCGCACACTAGTCCACCATATCACAGACAAAAGGGAAGAGGAGTCTGCTATAGATGGCTAATGCAAATGCTGGTTTAAACAAAATCCAATCTCTTTTCTCCACCACTTGATCAAGATGCTTTTTCAAAAGACTCCACTTCAATCCATAACAAGGCCCTTGCTTGATGATTTGAGATGCAGCTGGGCGGACGCCTATCAACTCTTCAATGAGATCTTCAGTAACATTCTGTGTGCCAGTGAACAAATATACCTTGAGTCGGCTTTCTAGTGGGATGTCCAGAAGAATGTCATATTCTTCAATTGTTGGAGAAGCATCTACATTTGGAAACTCGAAAATCCGTAGGGATGTATTCCAATATCTTGCCATAACCCCTATAGCATCTAAAGCACAAGCGTCAATAGGAATGAGAAGGAGATCTGCCAATTTACCATACTCTTTTGCAAACTGAGTCATAACATCTTTAGGGACTTTGGCTAGGAGCTCAACCAAATGGCCTACGTTAAAAGTCTGCAATTCGAACTTCACTTTATTTTTTGAAGAGAGAGCGTTGTTAGAACCCACAGTTTTAGAAATAGCCTCCATGTCTTGCTATATCGAAAAACCTTTAGCTGAAAAGATGCATGTTTATTAAATATGATTAAAATTGTTTATACAACCCAAAATTTATGATTAATACAATGAATATTTGTAA
>NC_032011.1:15774315-15860682 GCF_001865875.1 Lupinus angustifolius
CCGCCCGTAATTAAACGGTACCCTTGCCAATTGTATGATTTAAATACCCTTGAATGATTTAAATTTAAATTTGTGTACAACAAAATATTTGTTTATTTTTATGTTTTAGTGTGACAATATTACTTGCTCCTATGTATTCCTATACATTTTAGGAAATCAAGACGTACGTAGTTCTATTTTCAAAATGATTTGTTGGTTAAGATAATTAACTTCTTAAAAAAAATGAAGTAGCAGAAACTAATGTCCGCACCGCATCTCATTTTAAAAAGGTTTGAAAATAATTATAATGTCATTTTTTGGTTTTTTATTATTAATTTAAGAAATAATATAATTTTTAGTTTTTTTATATTATTAATTAAAGAATTAATCGAATGAAAAGAAGCGTCGTAACGCGACCGTTCAAGGATGATACGAGGACAAGAAATGTCACCATGACCTGCCTCCATCCTTTGATTAATCCCTAAAAATATATTTTTGTTATAAAAATTGATAGTGTTATAAATTCGTTTTTTTTAAGCAAATAATCTATTTTAGATATTATGTTTTTTCTTTAAAAAAATATAAACTTTATTATTTTTATTTACAGAAATAAAAAAATATATCCCATTTAAAAATAATAGAAACAACATAAAAAGGTTAATTAGTTATTAATTTTATTCATATATTATTGTTTTTTATAGTATTTACACATAATAAATAAATAAAAAGTAACATTTATTTAATAAAATATATTATTTATAATTTTATTCTGCTGTCATAATAAAAATAATAAATTATCCATGATGAAATATATCTATTATCATTTTAAAAGAAATATAAATGCTTTTAGATAAAAATAAATATTAAAATGATATACCTGTATGAGTTTTGTTCCTGTGCAGAAAAGATCAATGCACCTCCAGACACGTGTCGCCTTGCCAATGGCTGGTGGTGGTTTCAGATTGGACTGATGACGTGGACGTCTTCTGGCCGTGGGATCAACGAGCTCACTGTGGGTATAATGCACTCGTCCGAATCAGAGTCCCTGGACAAGGGTTTTGCTCCTGTACGCGCGTGTCCACGCGTGAAGGAATGCACTCGCCTGCGTGTCGCGATCACGTGCGTTAAGGAAGGTCAACCAAAGCAGTATGCAAATCCAACTGCTTTGAAGGCGATTGCACACAACTTCTCCTACCCTCGTGCACACTGGATCGCGCAGTGAAACTTTGGGAAATCCCTCTCCTTTTTTACTGAACAGTGTTGTTCTTCTCAAAATAATTTCTCTCTGTGCAGTTTTTTTGTATTTTTTAGGAACCAGAAAACTAACCTATTCTATTAACTCTATTTATACACAAAATTTAACCTAATGTAAATCCTAAAAAAATATTAACCACCCCTATCTACTAACCCCATATCCCATTATAGTAGGCACCACCAAGTCAGATTTGACTTGGTGTATATATATATATTTATTTATTACTTTTTATTTATTAAAATACATTTTAAACTTGATTTTTTATTAAATTATTTATATATTCGAATTAAATAACAAAAAATAACGAAAATATTTTTTGAATATTCTAAATTATATCTTAAATTTATATTTTTGAAAAAAACTAAAATAAAAATTTATTTTATTGTTTTTTGGAATTTAAAATCTCATTCATTTTATTTATTTGTATAAATTCGGTTTTAAATATAAAAATAAAAAAAATATTTTCAATTATATTTTATTTATTTTATAATATAAACTCGAAAAAATAAATAAATATAATATTTTTAACATTTTAGGATATTTGAAATATCTCATTTAAATTCAAAATAAACCCTAAAATTCATAAATAAATAAAAAATAATTATTTTGAGAAAGTAATTACTTTTAAAACATATTGGGTTTTTTATGGGTCGGGCAAAATTGGGTATTCACATATTCCATATTCTTTTACCATCATTTTTTCTTCCTATCATTGTTCCCTTTGAATCGTAAGGGTTAATTACCAATGATTTTTCTTATGCTATTGATTCTTTTCTTTTTATTTCTAATTTATTTAATAAAAAAAAATATTTTTTAGAATTTGATAGCAAGGTTACAACTTTGATCATATCTTGTTTTACACTTCAAGCCGAAAAATAATTACGGTCATTTGTAGTGTCTCTATTATTTATCGAGGTGGCGAGATGGTCAATGACCAATGAAGACTATTAGTCTATTAATTCTCACTTTTAAAAACAATTATCTAATAATAAAAATAAATATTTCTAATTATTTTTGGAATTCAATAGCGAGGTTACGTCTCGTATCGTATCTTGCTTTCTATTTCAAGCCGAAAAACAGTTACATTCACTTACACTGCCTCTGTTATTTATCGAAGTAAAAAGATAGTTAACAACCAATGTCTACTCTTCGACTATTAATTTCTCTCCAATCAATTTATATAATTTCTAAAATCAAATCAATGTCACACAAACCTCTTTAAACCCAAAACTATGTAGTCTTGATATTTTAATACATATAGGGATTTGTAGGAGCAAAATTTACTCTTGTAAGAGAAAAAATAAAAAATAAATATTTATTTCCTTGCAATTTAATTTTGAATAAAATAAATCAAGGGTAAATTTAATCTATGCAAATAACTAGGTACTTTTTTTTAGGCGGACAATGTGTTAATATTTTCTCTGATCCGTAATCGACACTCGAATCCTAAACTTTTAACCAAACGACCATTTTATTCAAATTAGACTTAAAAATGGTTTTCTATGTTTTAACATAATTATGATATCAAATTAGTTTTGTAACCGAAAATTCAGTGTGATTTTACTAAACGATGATTCTTGTGAGTTCATTACTTCATTATCATTATATTATTACTTCCAATGACACAATGTACTTACAGAATACCAAACACAAACATTGAGAATAACAAATAGAGGAAGTCGCCATTATCTACTAGTGGCTCGCCATTGTCATGCTTACTACATCTTTGAAATATAGAAGTATGGGTGAACAGAAGTGAAATCGCGCTCCTGGGTTCAAGGGTTAAGTACACACTATAATGAATTTGTGCTCTTATGTGCCTCACCAAATAATAAATATAAATGAGTCAAGATGAAATAGTCTTGTCTCTAACCTTCATTAAATTCCTAGACGGTCAAGATTCGCCACCAATTCTATCTGGTCTTTTACATTTTTAAAGGTAAAAAGTATATAAAACCTTCTAAAATTTATGTTTATTATAAGCAATGATGTAAAAACTGTACCGTATCGGCCGGTTTAATTGAAAAACTGGTGAACTGGACCCCTAACTAGTACGGTACAGATGTTGAACCGGTCAACTATCAAAATCGGTCAAAATCAATCAAAACTGGTCAAAACCGGTGAACCGGCCGATATTTGACTAAACCGGCTGATTTATACATATTTTGTTTTTTACAAAAAAAAACTTAAAAACTCATTACAAGGTGACTCATATTTCCAACTTTTCTTCAACACTTTGAGACACATGCTTCCAAGGAATATTTAGATTACACATCTTGGTTCCTAACATTTGTGTGTAATCTTAATGATATTTGTGTAATCTTGGAGTACTGTCTGAAGATAGGATTTGGTGCAAAAATATAATCTCGATATGAGACAACTTTGACTCATTGGTGTTAAATGTTAAAACTCCAAATTTATTTGTTTTGTAGAGTGAATTGTGAAGTGATACTTTGTGCAAAAATATAATCTCGATATGAGACAACTTTGTGGTTGTTAAGTGATACTTTTGGATTGATATATGTTCTGTAATTTAGACTTTGAATTTTTAAAGACTTAAAGTTGTTTGTTTATGTAAATTTTGAGTAGATTATGAATATGGTTTATAAATTTGAGTAGCTACATAATTGAATTTTATTGTTATAGATTTATATATAATATAGGTATGACCGGTTTAAACGAAATGCGGTTTAATTACTAAACCACCGCTTGAACCACTGTACCACTATATCAATACCCTAACTGGTTTGATAACCAATAAAGTTTTAACAACATTGATTATAAGTAGTCATATAAATTATTTTCATCCCAAATTACTTCTTAATTTTTGTATTTCTAATTACTTGTTAAACTTTTGCACCAGGTGAAATTAGACTCACACTAACCAACATCAATATTTGAGGAAACCACCATCAAAATATAAAGTTGATTGAGAAGAAGATGATAAGTAAATATAAGAGTTAAAAATGGCTAATGAAGTAATATTGTTATCCATAAAAATAAAATAAAATAATAATGATGCAATAGTCCATGTTAAAAAAATGCATGGCTCAAAATTTTCCCTGTTATTAATTTAACATTTTGCAGTTATGAATTTTATTAACAGTTAAAATTTAAGGAGTAATTAAAACGAAAAAATAATTCATAATAATTCCTTATAAAAAATATAAAGTTTAAAATATTTTAATAGACTTTTCCTATTTTTTTAAATTAATTGTTAATAGAATTAAGGTTTTAGACGAACTTAGCTGGATGTGATAAACAAATATTCTTAGACCCAAATAATCTCTTCTCTAATTTTTCGAATCCAGCAAACTTATTTTTTTTAGTTTCCAACCCAAATTTTAAAAACTCATCTCGAGTTCCATCTCAATTTCCATCGGTAATCCAAAGTTTTCCTTTTTTAACAAACAAATGTCCATCTAAGAAACAAATGCTATTTCTTTTTTCTTCTTTTTTAACAATAAATCCATTTAGTATTGAATAACAGCACCTATGAGTAGAGAAGTTTATTTTGGTGAAACCTACAAGCAGATAATTGAATGGTATGCTTGGAGAAAATATTTTGTATATAGCTATAAAGATAGATGTAAACTTATAGCTTATTAAACTAGAGTTCTTAAGTGAAACTAGCTCCGTAAGTTGTAATGAGCTGTAATTTAAAAAATAACTAAAAAGTATATACAATATTTATTTAGTTATTTATTAATTAAATAATTATTAATTGAGTAACTATATACACAAGTTATTTAAAATAAAAAAATTTAATATATTTTTTTATCACAGATTCATAGAAAGCCTATTCATAATGCAAATCTCTCTGGGGATTAACATGTCTCTGCTAAGGTTTCAAACTTTCCAACTCTATGGGAATATCTTCTAACTTCTGGAACCAACCTCCAACTTTCTTGGATCTTCTTCTTCATCTCAACAAAATGTCTAATGAACACTGCATTCCATAGTTTTTTCTCGGTGGCATCCAGGAAGCTGTTAAACAACCTCCTCCTCCTACAAAATCTTTTGCTCAAGTGGTGAAGAATACTTGTGATATATCGGTTTCTCAACTTCCTCAACCATGCATCAAAGGAGATGTAATAGCTATAAATGTGCCATAGGTTCTTGGAACCTCAAACCTGGTCTCCTTCATCTCTTCTTATGGACACCAGACTTTAACCCAAGCCTGCAAAGACTGTCTCACTGCCAAAGTTGGGTAAAAATTGTTGGTTTGCCACAAGAGTATTGGAGCCCAAGGATTATTTTCTCAATAGAAAGGGGTATTGGCACTCCTATATCTTTGGATGAAGCTACAAATAACAGAACTTTTGGTCACTTTTCCAAAGTCCTTGTAAATATCAATTTGAAGGCCCAGTTACCTGATCAGATCTTGTTGGAGAGGGAGGATTTTGTGTTCTTTGTGATCATAGAATATGATAACCTCCCTGACTTTTGTTTTAGGTGTCAGGCTATAGGTCACTAAGCATCTAACTACAGGAAAACAACCAAAAGAGAACTTGTAGTGGACCAAAAAACAACAAGGAACCCAAAGGTAGTGGAAAAGGATACTTCTAATATGAAAGAATTTGAATTGTTCATCAACTTAAATATAGATGCAAGAGAGGAAATTAATCAGGAAAATATGGAGAAAGTCAGGCTTCCTATCCAAGTTGAATAAATAAATGATTCATCTGATGAGGAGATAAGTTGCACAAGAGTGGAAGAAACTCTGGAGGAATTACCAAATGATGCAAATCAGACTGAACATGACCATGTCACAATCCAACCATTGGAGGACATGGAAAATCAGAATGTTGTTAGGGTTATGAGAATTATGGGAAAGTTGTGGGCTGAGGATACAATTGATAAGGTTGAGGAAGAAGTGGAGGAAGAGGGTCTCTTCATTGATGTTTTAACCAAGTCTCAAAAGAGAAGGCAGAAAAGGAAAAGTAATCAAGGGAAGGTTCATTATACCCGAAGGGGTGGCTATCTAAACTCAACTCAATGAAGGTCCTCTACTGGAATTGTAGAGGTATAGGCAACCTAAATACTAGGTTGGTGCTTAAGAATATGGTTCATGCTAATAAGCCTGATCTGGTTTTCATAGTTGAGCCAAAAATAGCTATGCAGGAAATTAATCATGTTTTCTAAGATGAGTTAAAGCTGAAATTGTTTACACTGATTATAGGAATACATTGATTCCCAACATTTGGGGATTGTGTAGTCAAGACATTGATCCTATTGTGATCTCTTCAACAGATCAACAAATTTCTATTGATGTCTCTATTAAGAACAATTTTTTTCCCTTTGTGCAGTGTATGCAAACACTAATTACATAGCTAGAAGGCTCCTTTGGTCTGAAATCACAAGCTTAATGGATGATCATGTTGGCTCCTGGTGTTGTATAGGTGACTTCAATGTAATTCTTGGGTCTAATGAGTATAGGGGATCAAGAATTCCTTCGAGAAATCCTTCAGAGGAGTTTAAAACCTTCTCTGATAATGTTGGGCTTATACACTTAATCACTAAAGGTTTAGGGTTTACTTGGTATAATAAGAGAATGGGTCATGCTCTCGCTGAGAAGAAGTTAGATATGGCTATTTTTAATGAGGAGTGCCTTTCAGATTGGCACCAGGTTTCTTGCTGCACTCTCCCTAAAGTGTCCTCTGATCATCATCCAATCCTCCTTTGCTCTAGCAATTATGGTCCTACCAGAATATCATCTTTCAGATTCCACAAAATGTGGTTGAAGCATCCTGATTGGAATAGGGTCATTGAGGAATCGTGGAGAGCTAGGGTGTATGGATTCCTAATGTTCATATTGGCTTCAAAGCTCAAAACACTCAAAAATGTGCTCAAAGTTTGGAATGTCAATGTGTTTGGCAATGTTCATCAAAAGGTGCAAGAGGCCTTGAATGAGGTTCAAACAATCCAAAACTGCCTCAATGATCTTGGTTAGGACAATGACTATCTGGATCAAGAAGTAATGGCCCAGAGGAATCTTCTCCATGCTCTCAATATGGAGGAGGAACTTTGGAAAGAGAAAGCTAGAGTTAATTGGCACAATAGTGGTGATAGGAACACATGTTTTTTCCATAGAGTAACCAAAATCAGACAGTTTTCCAAATCATTGAATCTTCTAAAGGTTGGTGAGGATGTGATCACTGATCAAGAGGAAATTACCACTCATGCTCTGAACTATTTTACTGATATATTTGGCTCTCTAAATGTTACTACGAATAATTCTCTCATTCGTGAGGTAATCCCTTGCCTAGTCAGTGAGGCTGAGAATCATATATTGACTTGTGAGCCATCTACAGAGGAAATTAAGGGTGATGTGTTCTCAATGAATGGTGATGGTGCTCCTAGTCCAGATGGGTTTGGAGGTTGCTTCAATCAGACTTACTGAGATATAGTTGGTAAGGATGTTTGTAATTCAGTCAACCAATTCTTCAATTCTGGTTGGATCCTTCCTAACATGAACTCCAACAGTGTGGTGTTGATTCCTAAGGAAACTAACGCTGAGAAGATAGAAGACTACATGCCCATTGCCTTAACTAATTTCCAGTTCAAAATAATCACAAAGGTCATTGATGATAGGCTTGCTTCCATAGCTTCAAGAATTGTTTCTCCTCAACAAATAGGCTTTATAAAGGGTAGATCTATCCAAGATTGCATTTGCATAGCCTCTGAGGCCATCAACTTGCTAAACCATAAAACCTTTGGTGGAAACATGGCCATTAAGCTTGACATAAGGAAATAAGCTTTTGATACCCTTGACTGGAATTTTCTGCTTGACATATTAAAAGCTTTTGGTTTCAATATGAAATTTATCTCCTGGATAAACACAATCCTCCATTCTGCAAAGCTCTCAATAAACATCAATGGCAAGAATATAGGATTCTTTAATTGCAAGAGAGGGGTTAGACAAGGAGATCCATTATCTCCCATTCTCTTCTATTTGCCAGAAGAGGTCCTTAGTAGAGGAATTACAAAACTCTTGGAGGAAGGGAAGATCAAACCATTATCTGGTCCTAGAAACTTACTCACTCTCTCACATGTTCTCTATGTTGATGATGTGCTAATTTTATGCAAAGGTTTAAAAGGGATCTGTTAGCTCTCGAGCATATCATCCTTGATTATGCTCAAGTCTCTGGTCAGAGCATGAACATCAACAAATACAAGTTCTACATAGCTAATGCAACTGCTAGGAAAATAGAAAACTTAGCATCATATCTAGGTTCCAATGTTGGTAGCCTCCCTGTCAAGTACTTGGGTGCTCCTCTTTTTAAGGGGAAGCCTAGGAAGGGTCATCTGCATGATATTGTTGATAGAATAATCACTAAGCTAGCTAAGTGGAAGGGTTCAACCTTATCAATCATGGGCAGGGTTAGGCTTATCAAATCAGCCATACAGGGCATGCTGATCTATAGTTTTCACATATATAACTAGCATTCTCAGCTGCTAAAGCACTTGGATTCTTGCATGAGGAATTTTATTTGATCAAGGGATGTCAAGGTCAGGAAGTTGGTCACAGTTGCTTGGTCTAAAATCTGTAATCATACTAAAGCAGGGGGCTAGAATTAAGGTCCCTAAAGATAATAAACCAGGCTGCAATGCTTAAGCTAGCATGGGATATGCTTTCCTCTGATCAAGAGTGGGCAGGTTTCTTCAGGAAAAGATTTGGTAATCCTAACAAGTATTACAAGTCATCAATATGTCCAGGTATTAAAGTAAATCAGCAGCTTGCAATATCCAACTCTATTTGGTTGATAGGGGATGGTAGGGAGATCAACTTTTGGAATGATAACTGGTTGGGTAGGCCCTTGGTTGATATGCTTAATATCCCTCATGAATTACACTCAAGTTTGTTGGCTTCGGTAGCTGATTTCACTGCCAACTACAACTGGATAATTCCTCAGGAATTAGCTAATAAGTTTCCTACAATTGCTCTATAAATTTTGAATATTTTCATATCTAACAACAAAGAAAGGTTAGTGTGGCAACAATCTAATGATGGTCAATTAAGCCTTAAAGAGGCTTTTAAAAGTATCAGCCCTACTTCTCAGGATTTGAATTGGTGCAAAAAAATCTGGTCTACTTTAATGGCTTCTAGATGTAATCTCTGCAAGACTAGTGAGGAAAATTCTAAACACCTCTTTCTTGTTTTCCCTTTTGCTAAGGAAATTTGGAACTGGATTAGCTGCACATTTTCTATTCATATCAATTCATCTTCCATTTCCAGCATCCTTTACAACAATCTACATGGAAGTATCCAACTTAAGGAGGTGTTCACATCTGTGTAAGCCACTCTATCTACACAATTTGGCATTGAAGAAATAAGTGCAGATTTGAGGACAAAAATCTCCTTCTTATCCAGGCAATTAACAAGATCAAAGTAGTAACTTCTTTGTCTGGAAACTCTATCAATTCTTTTGTCAGCTCTTGTATTCAGGAGTTCTCGGTTCTTAGAAGCCTTCAAGTGACAATTAACTACAGGAAAGCACCAAGAATTAAGGAAATCATTTGGAATCCTCCTCCTATGGGCAGAGTCAAGATAAATTCAGATGGTGCTGCTCATGGTGCACCGGGTCTAGCTGGAGGAGGAGCAATATTCAGGGATCATAATGGCCATTTCTTGGGTGGTTTTTCTACTTTTTTCGAATCTCAACAGGCTCTCTTTGCAGAGTTAAATGATACTTTAATGGCAATTCAGTTTGCTAATCAAAAGGGCTGGAATTCAATATGGTTGAAATACGACTCTTTACTGGTTATACAAATGTTTCATGGATCAGTCAAGAACCCTTGGAAGCTCACGAACAAATGGAGATTGTGCAAATATTTAATGGAGTCCATGGATTGTTGGATCACTCATATACATAGGGAAGGCAATGACTATGCATATAGGCTTGCAAGTTTTGGAATTTGGTCTAGATCTTTTACTTGGTGGAATGAACTCCCTACAAACATAGTAGAGGACTTTAATATAAATAGATTAGGTTTGCCTAACTATAGATTCTCTAATAGACTTTGTTTTGTAATTCTTTTTTAAAGTAATTTTATAAAATTTTGTAGGGTAAAATTGGAAAGCAAACTATTGAAAACAACTTTTACTTTTTAAATACTACTTTAATTATATTTCTGAAAAGTCGCTTTCAAACACTATAAGTTCCTTAATTTTTGTTTAACGACTATAGTAACTTATTGACTGAGTCAAAAAACTACAAACTACTTGTAAAAGCTCCCATTGTCTAACAATACCAAAAACTAAATAATAGATTCAGTATAAGTTTGTAATTATATGCTCTGAAGATTATTATTCATGTAATTGGCTTTTTTTGTTGGTTTTATCTCTTCTTGGTTTTAAGTGAGTGGTAGTTAGAGTTTCAAATATATTTATAGAATATAGATTGATAAAGCCTATAAATAAAATTCTTACCATCTAACTTAATATTGGTTCACTATTAAAACAATTTCCCACACACTTAATTGAACAAACATATTAAATCAATCTTATGCCATTCACTCGAACGTAGTTTATATTTTAGAGTTTAGTATACATGAAATTAAACAAACTTTTTTATAGATTTATTATTTAAATATGATAATCTCAACTGCTAATTATATCTAATTGTCATAAATTTAAGCAAAATATATATTTTAGAGAAGTAAAAAAAATAACCTGAGATAATACCAATTTAAAGGATAATTTCTTCATGGCATTTGATGCACAATATGTTGAAGTATGCTCCTCAAGGGAAGAACAAAGCCCACACTCCTAGCCCAAAGAACCAGGAGGATCCAAAACTAATTTCAAATGGAATTTAGTTGTTTTTGTTATTTTATTTTCCTTTCCTCTTTTAATAGTTAGTTAGTTATAAGTAGTTAATTTTGTTTTTTCTGTTTTTCTTCTTTTAGTAAGTCTGTTTGTAATTTCCATATATAATTAGTTTTTCATCATTATTGGCTTCATCTTGAAGTACCAATATATCAATAAAATAGCAGGAGAGTTTTTCTTTCTTCTTGGCATGATTCTTTCTTCTTTCTCTATAGGCCAAATTCTGTTTTCATAAATCCATGGAGAGTTTCAGTTTCAACATGGTATCAAAGCACCTTTAAGGTGACTCTGATACGCTTTTGCATCCCCACTCTGCTCTCATTCTGATCATCACCTTCATCTTCCTTATTCTCTTCAAGATCGAAATATGGATCGACAAATAATCACGCAAAATCCTATCCAAGATCCTGGGAGTCCCTACTTTCTTCATCCAAACGAAAATCAAGGTGAAGGCCTGGTTTCACCCATACTCAATGGCAGAAATTATCATTCATGGGCTTGAGCCATGACAATGGCCCTCGACACAAAGAACAAAATCGAATTCATAAATGGCACCTTACCTAAGCCACCACTTCATTATCCTCTTTCCTCCCTATGTAGTAGATGCAACAACTTGGTAGTTTCATGGCTGAACAAATCAATTGATCCATCCATCCATCCCAACATTCTTTGGATGGAAACTGTGTTTGAAATATGGAAAGATCTTCAGGAAAGATACCATGAAGGCGACATGTTCAGAATCTCACAAATCCTTCAAGAAATCTATATTGTAAGATAAGGAATCCTTTCAATTGATGCATATTTGTTGAAATATTTGTTGAAAGGTTATTACTCTCATTTTTGGTGTGTTTCCTTTTTATTTGATTAAGTAAGTGAACTCGGTTTTATTCTTTGTTCGCCATCTCGGCTTTGTTGAAATAAATTCCAACGCCGGTATAATGGTTTCAAGAATATTCCAGTTACAACTTACATTTTAATAATCATGTGAATGAGTTATTCATTCTTTGCCCCATCTCGGCTTTTTTAGAATGAATTCTAACGCCGGTACAATGGTATCGAAGAAATCCCTCATTAGATAATTATTAAGTACCTTTGAATACCATCTCGGTTTTGTGGAATAAATTCCAACACCGGTTTAATGATATTCTAATGTACAAAAGTGATGAATAGTTAGTTGTTAGAAACAAACAAATAAATAAAGAACAAAAGAATAACAAATTTAAGTGACTGTTATTTATTTACCCCCTTTCGGGTTCATTTTATTAACAAACCAAACTTCTTCCTTAAATAAATGACGGAAAGTAAATAAATTCTTCCTTAAGTAAACTTCTTCCTTGGTATTAAAGAATAAATAAATAAATTGCGGAGAAAATATTTCTCAACTTCTTATGAGTTTGAACTACTTAGACAAGTTCTTATGTTTTACTTTGATTAACTCCAAACACCAAGGTCTGAAATCCTCCTTTTAGTGTATGTCGTAAAATGGTAGAATGATGATCACTTATATTCACTACTAAACAATACTATGTCCACAAAGAGACTAAGTTGTTACACCCTAATCTTGGCTACTCTAATATTGAAGTAGTAATGAATATAAGATCTTAAGAAAAGTATGCTTAACTTGGCAAATAAACTAAGTAGTACAACTACTTCTTAGTTTATTTGTTAAGTGTTTGAGACAAGTAATTTTTATGACTTGAAATCATTTGTAGGCGATCAATCTAAAAAGAGCATTAATTACTTCTCAAACAAGTAAAATTAATCAAAGCACCAACTTGAATGATTAAAATTCAAACTTTAGAATATAAGAAGAAGTAGAAATACATAACCATATTCAAAAGAAATTGTTAGGAGCATGAGCCATCCATCCAAGGATTGGATGCTTTGAGTTCCAAATGAGATTACAAAATTGATTTTTGCATCTCATTTGCCTTCTCCTTTTTCTCATCTTGAATTATAAACTAAAATTACAAACTTACTTGAAATAAAGCTCCTAAGAACTAAGAAGAAGAAGATAGAATTTCAGAGATTTTCTAGGTAGAATATGAGTGAAAATGTGAGAGATATGTGAAAATGGATGCCTTTTGCTCGAATGGAATGTACCCTATTTATAGAAATTCTTCTGGGATGTTGAGCTGCTTGTTAGTCCCGCTAAGCAATTGACCAAACCCTTCAACATGGGTTTGGTCCCTTGATCAAGTAGCTTTGTCACCTCCTTATGCTTGACTCATCAAAGCTAATTGTGAGCTATGACACCAACTATTGTGAGCTACTCTGAAAAGCCTATGGTGGGCTATTTGAGGTAAGGTCATTGGTGACTTCGTGGTTTGCTTGATGGTTAAGTCAAGTCTGGGTGCACACCACTTAGCACACATGTTGCGCCGCTAAGCTGCTTGTTCAGCAGCTTTGACCGCGCTGACTGGGACGTGGCCTAGTGCTTGCTGATTTGGTCAGGAGTCTGGTTCTCCGCTAAGCGGCTAGGCTAGACTGCTAAGTTGCTTGTTCAGCAGCTTGAGCATGTTCCAAGCTTGTGTCTGACCGTGTCAAGCTGAGTTCTGACCGTGCCAGGACTAGTCTAGTGCTAAGCTGAGCGGCCAAACAGGTCCGCTCAGCTGCTTGCTTGAGCAGTTTGCTCCAGGTCAGGCTTGTGTCAAGGTCAGGCTAGTGTCCAGGTCAGCTTAGCATGGCTTGGTCCACGCGTAGCTGCCTGGTTGAGCACCTTGGTTTTTGACTTCTTTTTCTTTTTTACCATGAGTCTTTTTTCTCTTCTTTTCTTCATTCTAAATCCTACAAAATATATAAAAAGAAATACACATACAAATATACAAGATTGTGATATTTTATACAAAAAGTATTGTTTTAAGTTGGGTTTTTCTCAATTATGCTTAAGATAAGTGCCATAAAAGTGTATGAAATTTAAGTATGTTTGGTACTTATCAATATTATACACAAATAAAAGTTTTGTGGCATCAATTAGATAATTTTCGCCCTATTCCCAATTGCTCATGTGAGGTAATATGATTTTTCCCTCTAATTACCATTGTCAAAACGTGTAGAGAAAATGACTATGTAATATGTTTTTAAATGGATTAAATGAATGATACTCAATAGTGAGATATCAAATCATGCTAATGGATCCACTACCAACCATTAATAAAGTTTTCTCTATGCTGTTACAACAAGAAAGACATAATAAATTGCATATTGATGAACCTGCTCTTCTTGCCAACATTTACGATGAGGGACATATCAACATAAGTGATAATAGATCAAGGGGTAAAGGGAGAACATATCCAGGACAATCCATGGGTAGATTACAAAGGTCTGGTAGATCTCAAAACTTTGGAAGAAACTCACGAGGAAGAGGCTCTAAGATTTGCACTTACTGCAATAGGACAGGACATACAATAGATGTATGTTACAAAAATCATGGTTTTTCTCCTATACATCCTACTAATTAAGGG
Source organism: Lupinus angustifolius (assembly GCF_001865875.1). Taxonomy (NCBI): domain Eukaryota; kingdom Viridiplantae; phylum Streptophyta; class Magnoliopsida; order Fabales; family Fabaceae; genus Lupinus; species Lupinus angustifolius. Next base: position 15,788,846 of record NC_032011.1, read on the forward strand.
AACATCAATAGCTACACCATGCTAGGATCTGATAACAATGGTTATCCTAATGAGAAGAATTTGGACTCTTCTAACCAAGAACAATAAGGAGATTCCAACTTGACCATCACACCAACACAACACAAAGCATTCATGTCTTTCTTAGAGAATTTTGTGAAACATCAAACTCACAGTGCAAATCAAATTGTGACTGTATACAAGGATCCATATGAAAAGAACCCAGTTGCACAAGGTACTAACTGTATTGAACCTATTATTGGGAGAAATGATTGTTGGATTCTTGACTCAGGAGACACAAACCATGTGTGTTTCTCATTATCTCAGTTCTAAACATTCACCAGAATAAGGCCTATACCTATTAAGTTCCCAAATAGAAATAGCCTACTGCCTTTTAGTCAGGAACAGTGGTGTTTTCACCCATTCTTTATCTAACTGATGTGTTATATATTCCTAGCTTTAATTTCAATCTCATATCTATTTCAAAACTTACTAATTCCGTACCCTGCAAACTAACTTTCTCATATGTTGATTGTTGCATACAGGATCTCCCATCCTTGAAGATGATGCAGCTAGATTCAAAGTAGGGCTATATGCAATGATCCAACCAAGCAAACACAATTTCAAGATTAGAGTAACAAATTCCTATTCTAGTTACAATGATAATAACCTTTGGCATAATAAGCTAGGTCACTTCTCTCATTCTAAAATGATACATATGCAATTTGTTTTTCCTAGTATACAATGTAATAGAATTGATATTCCTTGTGAAACATGTTATTTGGCAAAACAGAGAAGGTTTCCCTATCCCAACGGTTTTTCAAAATCTAAATTTTTTTTTGAATTAGTTCAAATGGACATTTGGGGTCCCTTGTCCATACCATCTACCTTTGGGCACACATACTTCCTTACCATTTTTTTTGACAAGTCTAGATTCACTTGGGTCTTCTTCATGAAATCCAAAGGTGAGACAAGCCAACTTATTAGGTCCTTTGTCACCCTCGTCAACCCTTAATTTAATACAATAGTTAAGTCCATCAGAAGTGATAATGAGAATGAATTTCTTCTCAACTAATTCTATGCTAGTCAATGGATATACCATCAAACATCTTGTGTTGAAACCCCTCAACAAAATGACATTGTTCAGAGGAAACACTAACACTTACTCACTGTTGGAAGAAGCATTATTTTCCAATCTAATATTCCCCTTTGCTTCTAGAATTATGTCATATCATATGCCACTCACCTAATTAATAGGAAGCCTACCAAATACTTAGCAAACAAATCACCTTATGAGATTATGAATCAAACCTTGCCTGACATTTCCCACATTAGAGTTTTTGGTACTCTCTATTATACTACTATCCTCACATCTCATAGACAAAAGTTAGATCCTTGGTCTAGAAGGTGCGTTCTTAGGAATACACACTCACACAAAAGGATATATTCTTTTAGATTGTCATACCAATGAGGTCTTCATATCAAGAAATGTAGAATTTTGTGAACACATATTTCCTTTATCTAAGTCTAGCCCCACATATCAACATCATAACATTCCTTCACAAATCAATCTTCTTGCTCTTGATCCTTTCACTTACTATACTGATGATAATCCTATTGTGCCTGCCTCCAACAATACTATTGACCTTCCTGATCAAGATACATCTAGCAACAATAATCCCATATGTGAGAGCCCTATTATCCAAAATCCAACTACTCCTACAATAGAAACCATGACTCATGACCCATCAACAGATCAACCTCTAAGGCATTCACTCAGGACACACAACCCACCTAAATATCTCCAAGATTATCACTACACTCTTTGCTCTAGTTCAATCCCTCATAATTCCCCCTCCATTAGATACCCTATCTCCAATCGCCTCACCTACAACTTCTTATCTCCTGCACACAAACACTATTCTCTTGCCATTTCCACTGCTTTCACCCCTACTCACTACAAGGATGCTATATTACACCAGTGTTGGAATGATGCTATTCAAACTGAATTACATGCCCTACAAAAAAATGATACTTGGATTATTATTGACCTCCCTCCTAACAAAAGGGCAATAAGTTGTAAATCGGTTTTTAAAACCAAACACAAAGTTGATGGAACCATAGAGAGACACAAGGCAAGACTAGTTGTTAAAGGTTTTAGCCAAATAGAAAGAGTTGACAACCTAGACACCTTTAGCCCTGTTATTAAGATGACCACTATTAGAGTTTTACTTTCCTTGGAAGCCACCTACAATTGGCATATGCATCAATTAGATGTTAATACTTCCTTCCTCCATGGTGATCTTAAAGAGCTAGTTTACATCAAAATCCCCCCTAGATTGCATATTAGCAACTCTTCCTCTGTTTGCAAGTTACAAAAATCCTTGTATGACCTTAAATAATCTAGTAGGCAGTGGCATGAGAAACTAACCAAAGTTGTCATTTCCTCAAGATATCAGAAATCCAATGCTGACCATTCCCTATTTGCTAAACATCAAACCTCTGGTTTCACTAGCATTTTGGTTTATATGGATGATCTACTTCTTATAGGGAATGACTTATGTGAAATTCAAAATACCGAGAAACTTCTTCATGGCAAATTTAGTATCAAAGATTTAGGATTCCTAAATTTTTTCTTAGGCATTGAAATAGTTAAACCTGCTCATGGCATAACCCTATATCAAAGAAAATATGTTCTTGATCTTTTAAGTGAAACTGGAATACTTGGTTGCAAACCTTGTTCCACCCCTATGGATTATAATAACAAACTATATAGTTCTTCTGGTTCCACTCTACCAGATGCCACTTCTTATAGAAAATTAATTGGAAAATTACTTTATCTCACTAACACCAGGCCTGATTTATGTTATGATGTTGGCCACCTAAGTCAGTTCATCTCTACACCTACTGACCAACACAAACAAGCAACCTATAGGATCCTTCGATACCTCAAAACTAATCCTAGTTTGGGTGTTCTTTTCAATAGCAGCAACAATACTAGCCTCAAAGGCTATCCTGATTCGGATTGGGGTGCCTGTTTGGACACGAAAAAATCTGTGATTGGTTGGTGTTTCTTTTTGGGAACATCCCTTGTTTCTTGGAAAAGCAAGAAACAAAATACCGTATCTGAATCATCTGTCGAAGCAAAATATAGAGCATTAGCCATGGCTTCTTGTGAAGCTCAGTGGCTGATTTCCTTGCTTGATGATTTAAAATTTTCTAACTCTTCTCATGTACCTCTATTTTGTGATAACATATCAGCCTCGTACATTGCCGCAAATCCATTTTTTCACGAATGCACAAAACATATCGAAATTGATTGTCACATTGTAAGGGAAAGAATGCAGAACAAAACGACGCACTTTCTTCCCATATCCTCATCTCAGCAGCTGGATGACATCTTCACGAAGCCTCTGCCCCCAGCTTCATTTCACTCGTTAATCAGCAAGCTTGACATGCTTAATTTCCACATACCATCTTGTAGGGGGCTGTTGAAGTATGCTCCTCAAGGGAAGAACAAAGCCCACACTCCTAGCTCAAAGAATTAGGAGGATCCAGAACCAATTCCAAATGGAATTTAGTTGTTTTTGTTATTTTATTTTTCTTTCCTCTTTTAGTAGGTTAGTTAGTTATAAGTCGTTAATTCCGTTTTTCTGTTTTTCTTTTTAGTAAGTTTGTTTCTAATTTCCTTATATAATTAGTTTTTCATCATTCATTGGTTTCATCTTGAAATATCAATATATCAATCAAATAGCAGGAGAGTTTTAGTTTCAATACAATACTTAATGATAAGATAGCTATATTTCTTTTGTGCAATGACATTTTAGTATATATTATTATGTAAATTTAAATGAATATGTCATATGTAAATAAAGTAAATATGGTTTTATTAAACGTTACTTTAAAGTAATAATTAATAAAATAAATATTTATATTAGGAAATAGTATATTTAATAAAGTTAGATAAAATATTTACTTTCCAATATTTCTATCTTTTAAAGTCCTTAATTATGCAATGTTTCAAAACCGGTAATACAATATGTTCTCAAATCTCAATATGTTTTTCTATATATATATATATATATATATATATATATGTGTGTGTGTGAGATATATATTATTAGTTGTATAAAAACATTTTTTTGTAATAAAAAATAAATTATAATTTTCTGATTTTCAATTATTCTCTAAAAACAGTTACATATCTTGATGTAAAGCTTAAGAGGAACAACAAAATTTAATTATAATTTCCATTTAAAATTAATTGAGTAACACAAATATACAAAAATATTAATAATTGTTTTAAAGTTTTAAAATAACATATTAATTATAAATAAAAATAATTAAAAATTAAAGATATTAGAGAAAAATGTATATTAATTTAAAGTGTTTCTCTTTGTTATAGACTTCAACTCATCGATGAATGAATTAAGGGTAAAAAATTTAGTTATTTATTTTTCAATATAAATCATCATGTTTTTTTTAAGCAAAGGTGTAAAAACACTTGGATGTATTAATAGAAAGTCACAAACAAGAAGACAAATTTAGATATTTCTAAATCTGTAGTTGGGCATACCCAACCGATTCCTATTATAATCATTAAGAAGGAATGTAGGAATTGAATTCTAAATAGTATCAGTTTTAGAATCTATACCAAAAGAAGCTAACTTATCAGCACAAGAATTACCCTCCCGATAAATATGTGAGATTTTGAAGTCCATTGAGTTAAGCTTATTTTTGCAATTGTACCACTCATTTAGTAGCTTCCAAGTTGATTTGACACTAAAAATGTCAAGAAGCAGCATGAAGTCACATTCAAGCCAAAGACTAAACCACCCTTTCTTGAATGCTAAGTTAATAGCCTTGATAGTTGAGTGAAATTCAGCATAGAGAGCATTTTGGATGCCTAAGTAATTGGCAAAACCAACAAAAAACAAACCATTTTTATCCCTGAAAATTCCTCCACCACCCGAATGACCAGGAGAACCATGAGCAGCCCCATCAGTGCTTACCTTAATCCAACCAAGAGGAGGAGGAGACCAGATAACTTCAATAAATCCTAGGAGTTTTGCTAAGATTTATATTGATTGAGAAGTTCTTAAGGATTATGAGATAATTCAAGGAAGGAGTTGTAGAGGCAGAAGAAGAGTTTCCAGACAAGGTGGTTTCTCTTTTAATTTTTGCTATGGCTGAAGATATAGGAACTTTGACACCCTCGAATCTAGCTTGGATTCTGCAAAACCAAATTGTACTAAGAGTATGAATTACACAAGCAGTCAGAACCACCTTGACTTGGGAGCTGCTATTGATGGAACAACTCAAAAGCATATGAGGAATTGAATAAGAGTTGATATTAATTAGGAAGGTGCTTCTGATCCAATGCCAAAGAGAAATTGCAAAAGGACAGCTGAGGAAAAGGTGATTAGCATCCTCCCATCTAGCATAGCACAAGTTGCAGATAGAGGCCATTGCACAACCTCTTTTCATTAGATTGTCATATATTGGCACCTTTTTGTGCATTAGTCTCCAATTAATGAAAGACTTTGGGGGGATGGCCATGGACCAAATTAAGTTGCACCAATTCAATGGGGCAGGATGTTGAGCCAGAGCTTTATGAGCATCCTTTAGAGTTAGAGTTCCATTATCAGCATGTTTCCACATCAATCTATCCATAGAGCCTGCTCTGTTAGCTCTAGCAATTTGATTACTGATCTCTGGACAGAAGTTAGCCAGAAGGGTAGGTATAGTCCATTTAGAGCCATTGGTGACATCTGCGACAGTAGCATGAAGATCCTTATGCAGATCCTGAGGGATATTCAGTTGATCAACTATGGGCTGACCAAGCCAATTATCCTTCCAGAAGTTTATACTCAGACCATTACCCACAACCCAGATGGAGTTCATGTTGCATAGCTCCCTATTATCTCTAATTCCAAGCCATATTGATGATTTGAAGTACCTAGATGAAGGAATAGAATTGCAACCAAAACTGTTTCTGTAGAATTCAGCCCACTCATGATTTGAAGTTCTCATATCCCAAGCAAACTTTGTCAAGGAGGCCTTGTTCATGAGCTTGACTGATTGAATACCAAGCCCCCTAGCTTTAGTAGGAACACAGACTTTAGCCCAAGCCACAGTTACCAGCTTTTTCCTGTCTATGTCTCCAGACCAAACAAAATTCATTATGCCTTTGTCAATTAGAGTCAGAAGTTGGGAAGGCCATTTGTAGTTATGGAAACTATACACAAGCATGCTCTGAATGATGGACTTCACTAACTCCACCCTGTCCATAATGGAGAGACAAGAACCCTTCCAAGTGGACAATTTGTTTAGAATTCTTTACGCAATAGGTTGAAGGTGGAATCTTCTTGGTTTACCTATAAAGAGAGGAACACCAAGGTAGTTAAAAGGCAAACAACCAGCTAAAAAACCCAAGTAGGAGGCTATAGCAGCATTCTTGCGAGGAGAAGCCTTAACAGTATAAAATTTGCACTTGCTTAAGTTAATTTTCTGGCAAGATGCTTGAGAGTAATCCAAAATTAAATTCTTAAGGCAGAGCAACTCCTTCTTAACACCTTTACAAAAAATAAGAATATCATTTGTATAAAGAACATGGCTAGGGGTTTTGAGATTACAAGGCCTAGTAATAGTGCTTATTTTGTTTTCCATGACAAGCATTGTGATTCCTCTGCTAAGGACATCTTCAACAATGCAAAAAAGAAGAGGGACAGGGGGTCACCCTGCCTAACACCTCTGCTACACTTGAAAAAGCCAACATTGGAGCCATTGACATTTATGGAGAGCCTAGCATAATGTAGAATCACTTTGATCCAATTGTAGAATTGATTGTTGAAGCCAAAAGCCATAAGAGTATCAATCAGAAAATTCTAGTCTATAGTATCAAAGGCTTTCTTTATATCTAGCTTGATTGCAAAATTCCCCCCAAAAGTCTTATAGTCAAGAAGATTGATTGCCTCTGAAGCAAGACAAATACAATCTACGATTTTCCTATATTGGATGAAACCTCTTTAATGAGTTGAGATGATTTTAGGGGCAATACTAGCCAACCTGTTAGCTAACACCTTGGTTATTATCTTGAATTGAAAGTTGGCCATAGCAATAGGTCTAAAGTCTTCAATTTTATCAGCTCCTTTGATTTTTGGAAACAAAACCACAGAATTAGCATTAATGTTGGAAAGCAACCAACCTTGAGAAAAGAACTGCTTGATTGAGTTACGCAGATCAAGATGCACTATATCCCAGCATTGTTGGTAAAAACAGCCTCCAAATCCATCAGGACCAGGGGAGCTGTCACCACTCATAGAAAAAACTGCTTGCTTAATCTCCTCACTTGAAGGCAGCTTAGTTAGAAAAAGATTATCAACATTAGAGACTAACTCAGGGATGACTGATTGAATTAGAGCATTTGTAGATGTTAAGTTGGGGGAATCAAAGAGGTTGGTGTAGAATTGCTGAACATGATCAGCTATATCATTTTTCTCAAAGAGAATGGAGTCACCAACCCTTAACATAGACAAATTCTTTGATTTTTGTCTGATTGAAGTAACCTTGTGAAAATAGGCAGTATTTCTATCTCCACTAATATGTCAGTTGATCCTAGCCTTATCCTTCCAAAAAACCTCTTCCACAATAAGGGCTTTTAGTAACTCATTTTGAGCAAGGGCCTCCTGATCCAGCAAAGTCTCATCAGCACCAAATTCATTAATACTACTTTGAATTGTTTCCATATTTGCTTTAGCCATCTGAACCATTTGATGAATATTTTCAAAGACATTGTAATTCCAATGCTTAAGCTCCTACTTAAACCTTTTAAGCTTTTGGCTCAGAATGAACATAGGACAACCTATAACATTAGTGTGTCAATTATCTTTGATTAGTCGTTTGCCGTATGAGTTTTGCAGCCACATTTTTTGAAATTTAAAAGAGTATATTCTAGGAATGGTTGTAGAAGCAGAGCTGAACAACAAGGGGTGATGATCAGAGGCTATCCTAGGCAAAGTGCAACAGGAAACTTGGTAGCAAAGGTTCAACCAATCCTCATTACATAAAGATCTATCAAGCTTCTTTTCAATTGAAGTATTCCCTCTTCTTTTATTAGTCTAGGTAAATTGAGCTCCCGAAGTTGAGATATTAAGTAGATTTGAATTGTTAATGAAGGAAAGAAACTCATTTGTGGAAGCTCTAGAAGGAAGAGTTGCACTTCTACACTCATCAGCACCCAAAGTGGCATTAAAATCACCAATGCAACACCATGGCTCTTGTTTAGCCAATAAATCAACTTGAATATCCAGCCACAGAGATCTTCTATTAACATGATTTGTGTGAGCATAAACCGCACAAACATTTAGATTCTTATTTTCCATAGACAAGGAAATATAGATGTGTTGATTTGAGATTGCTAATATAGAGGGATCCAAACCAGGGCTACAAAGGCCCCAAAGAGAAGGAATATGATTTTCCCTATTATTAACAACAAATAGCTTGAGATTAAGATTAGGCCAGAATTTGGTTTTAATCACGTTTGGGATAATCATTGGTTCAGCTAAGAAGACTAAATCTGGATAATGAGACAGACACAATTTTTTGAGGGTTAACTTAGTTTTCAAGTTACCCATACCTCTACAATTCCAAAACAAAATTTTCATTTGGGATTGTATAGATAACCACCATTTCGGGTATGATACACCTTTTAAGATTGTTCTTTCTTTCTCAACTTCCTCTTTTGAGATTTACTAAGGACTATGGTGAAGTCCTCCTCAACTTCTTCAGTGGCTTCATCATCAGCCCATAATCTACCAACAATGTGGATGTCACTGGCTGCAACTTGGTTCAGGTCTGCTATTTCTTGCACAATTATGTTCTCATTGGAAGAGTCATCCTCAACCTCCTCATGAATGGAATTTTCCACTCTTGTGGCCAATAGTTCCTCCTCCAAGTGAGTTTCCAAGTTCCCCCTGGCTCTTGTGAGATGGTTAACTTTTCCATATTCTGCACATTATGCTCATCCCCTTTATCAATATCCAGATTGATAACCAAATCATTAATCTTCTTTTCCTTTACAGGTTTGTCCACCAGTTTTATTTTTTCTGGACATATTTAGGGATGATTTCAACCTCAGCTTTATTGCTTGGTTTTCTACATTGATGCATTGCATGGCCAATAACATGACACCTTTGGCAGAAGTCAGGAAGGTTTTCATATTCCATGGAGACAAAGAAAGCAAATCCTTCCCTCTCCACAAGGATCTGATCAGGAAGCTCAACTTTAATGTTAAGTTCCACCATAACTTTAGCAAAGTGACCAAAGGATCTGGTATGTGTGGCTTCATCCATGGAAATTGGAGTTCCTATACCTTCTGCTATGGAGAAAATAATGTGAGGGCTCGAATACTCCTGAGGAAGGTTATGGATCTTGATCCAGCACTGAGTGTGAGATTGCTTCTGCAAGTTTGGGTTAAAATCTGGAGACGAAAGGAAGAGTCTAAGAAAACCAGGTTTGAGGTTCCAAGAGCCAACCGAGCAGATACTTCTCATGTCTTCTAGAGAAGAGAAAGAGAACTCATAAAATCCTTTCCTAAGGGAAATCATTGACCATTTTCTAATCATGCTCCACATTGATGTAGTGTGATCTTTAGCTCAGCAAACTTAAGTGGTGTGTCTCCCTTAGACAAAATAATTCTGCCACGAAGATGACTTTTGCATCTTAGTAAACATGCTTGGTATTCTTCTTGGGGGATTTTGATTACAATAGCATCCCCTTTGATATAGGGTTGAGGTAGTTGAGAGATAGTTATGTCACAAGAGGATTTCAAAGCTTGTGCAAAAGACTTCTTGCTTGTGGTGGCTGGAGGGACGGGTGTTGTTGCTTTCTCAGCTTGAGGGTCCTTATCCAAGTCTCCCAAGAAGCTCTAAGGAATAAGAGGTGTTGTTGAACTTATGAGTGTAACAGAAGAAAGGCTTCCTAGAAGATTGGAGCTATTCCAAGAATGGTGGAGCCGCTCAAAGCCCTAGCAGAGCATTTTTGGAGGTTACCTAATACACATGTCCAAAAAATCATCATGTTTGATTATTCTTCATTATTGAAAATGATATTCGTGTAGTAGCTAAACCACAATAGTTAATATATATTCATTTTTCTCGTATAGTCAAAGTTTCACTTAATTTTGGAGATGATTGAGATTTTTTTCAAATTTGAATAACTAACAACATCAACAATAAAACGTTGAAATTGACATCTCAAGTAAAACTTGTGTTACTTATAATGAAATTCATAGGGTAGAATCTTTGTACAAAAATATATATATTATCGATATATAAAATCCATGGAATCTTATGACTTTTGCTGCAAAGTTTGACAAATGCAATCTATGATCCTATAATATATTTCACAAGTGTAAAATTATTATGAACATCAAATGAAATAAAATTATTATGACCGTCAAATGAAGTAAAATTATTATAAGCAATATCAATATCTACATATATAATTTTTTTTATCTATTATCTGTAATTTTTAAAAACACCACACAATTTGTAGAATAAGTAAAAAAATATTTGAAAAAAGTAAAAAATAAATAGAAAAATTGGAAAAAAATTGAGGGGCGGTTGTCTCCACCTGCCTCAGTAAAGCGTGATCATATCTGTTGTCTCAAAAAAAGTATGTCAATGTACCACTTTATATGATTATTTAAAAAATATATTTTAATTAAAAATATAATAATCAAATGCTTTGTAACCAATCATAGGTAAATAACACATAAAGCAATATATTTTATAGAATAGAAGATGTGATTAAGCTTAAGCTATGCTATCAAGGAAATTGTTAATGTGTACGTCAAGATTATTTAAGTAAGAGAAATGAAGAGTTTATCTTGAAAAGCAATATTTTCATATACTTAGTGTTAAAATTGATTTTCAAGATTAATTTTCTTGTTTTATATTTCCTCTAGTTCTTACTATATGACATATTTTAAAAGAAATTTATGATCATTTTTATAGGATACTGTACATTTTCATGTACAATTTACTATATTTTTAGCTCGTTTGTCCATATTAAATTTTTTGACTATCTCTGTTTTTATAAATCAAATTATCAACTAATAAAAAATATTAAATGAGGGTAGAACCGTAACCTTATAATATTTTTCAAAAAAAAAATTATTTTTATGATCAATTCAATTTTATCTAAAAATATCTTAAATTAATTAAAAATTAGATTAATTCTTAAACAACGTCTAATCCTATAATGCAAAAAAAAAATTACACAATCAGTAAATAATTCACAATATGTTATATCCTATTTTTCTTTTTAATTGGCAATGGTTAGTATATTAGTTGTTGTGGGTGAGACTACATCCTCAACCTCATACCATCTAACCACCTTATAACTCCCATTTTATATTGATGGTGAGACTCGAACCCACAACCTCCTGTTCACTCCATTCCTTACGACCATCCTCTTTACCATCAGACCACCTTATGACTCCCTTATCATATCCTATTTTGATAACACAATGCAAAGGTATTAGCAAAGGCATATATTTGAAGCTGATAGTGTGATCAATTGCTATCTTAAACCCACCTGTGCATGGTGTCCAAGTGTAGTTCAAGCCGAGTTTGGGAATCCACACATATGACTTTAGAAAGAAGAAGCAACTTTGTTTTAAAACAAACAACAATTATTATACTCTGCTTCATACCCCTCACTAAAACAATCACGTTACTTAAATCCCTTCCATCAAATTAAATGAAATCTTCTAAGATTCAAATCATCATTTTGGCTATTCCTCAATGTGTTAGTGAAGCATGCAACACACTCCACCATAACATTGGAACCAAGCTCCAAAACCAAAAGTATAATAACTCTTTTATTTATGAGTTATCCTCAATCTTACAATCAAATTTAACCACTTTGACATATACTGACAAATTAATTAAAAGTCAATTAATTGTTTTTAATTTAATAAAAAATTATAAGTAATTATAATGACTATTTGTATATGAGAAATTTTTTTAATTAGAAGTGACATATAAAATATTTAAATTTGTTTATATTTGAAACAAAAATTGTTGATACTTTTTACCTTATAAATGAGACGAAATGAAGTATGTTTTAAGATGGAGGACAGAAGTTAAATAAATGTAATTCTACATCAGAAATGCTGTTACCGTACCATGTTCCAACAAGAAATTATTCAAATGTTACCTATTTCTTTAACATTTAAGATTATGCATATATTTTAAAAAAATATTAAATAATGTGAATTTTTTATATAAACTAGAATAAACACATTTAACACACATCAAAAAATAAACTGAAAAACTGAGTGTAAAAAATAAATAAATAAGAATATAATTGAAAGTAGAGTATAATTGTCTATTGAAAAATAATTCATTTAAGATTCTTATAAAGGAATATATTAACATTTTATTTTATTTTATTATTCTCTCTCCCATGCACCTCAGTTTTTGTTTTCAACTTTGATTCAAATACAAAGCATCTTCCCATCTTCCTCTTTCCACTTCTCCTCCTAAAGTTAAGAGAGAGAAGAAAAAGAGTGCATGTTTTGTGTATTTCATATATTTTTATATTAAGATGAAAGAAAGAAGAGAGAGTCCAATTTACAAAGCCAAAAAACGCCATTGATTTTTGTTGTAATTTCAGAACTTTTGCAACACCTGTATCTTCATCTCAAACTCCATGTTTCATCCTCTTTCACCATCCATTCGTCACTTCTTTCTTGGCCATTCTCTAACCACTATCATCACCAATATCACTAACCCCTATGCCCCTTAACCCTAGTTTGTTCCACTACCCTATTCATTCATTCATTCACACGCAGCCACATTGAATTTAACTCAATGTTTGAGTTACATACACTCTCTCTTTCTATGTCTACATTATCATAAGCAACCAAGGACCAAAAGTTAAAAGAAACCGTGAATCATGTTTTCACATTTGGTATCCATTGCAAACTAAACTGAACTATATAGAGTGACTAACCCATTACCCATAACCCATTAACACATAAAAATCTGGCAGAGAGAGAGTTTATAACTTTATATTATGGTAAAAGTAAAAAAGAAAAGTGGAAGATGATGGTGTGAGAGAGGCATGAATGTAAGATGAACAAATGTCATAAAAACCAGTCTCTGTAATTACACACAAAAACCTTGCTAAAAATAGCAAAAATCTAAAGAGAGAGAAAGAAGTGAAGTTTAGGGAAAAAGAGAGAGTTAAAAAGAGTCCACCATTGATTTCTTTAGCACCAAACCCCACAACCATTTCGTGATTGCCGAGCGTCGTTTCAATATACCCATTTCTATCTATATCTGCACACACCCACTGAGAAAAAAGAGAGAGAGAAGTAGCTATAATCATTCACAGAAAACCAAAAAGACTGTGTCTGTGTAAGAAAAATAGGAAAAAAAAAACCCTAAGCTAATGATGATGAATCAAGTACAGGGAGAGAAGAAGCAGCTTCAGAAAACCGAGGCCTGTGATTTAAGGGCAGGTGTTGGGGCTGAGCATAGTCTTGTCAATGTTTCAGGGGACAATAATATCACAAGTAATAATCGTGGATCAGATCAGATCCACGATTATTACTATCAGAATCACTGCCACCTCAACCACCACCAACTCGGTTTTGTTCACTTTGGAAATGTGAACAAGAAAAAAAGAATGGCTAGACAAAGAAGATCCTCAACCAACGCCACATTTATGCATCAGCTTAACCCTTTTTCTTCAAAGCAAACACCACCGGTCACTCCACCACCACCACCATTTCTTCTTCCTCCTACAACCTCGCACGTGTCAATACCTCCATCTCCCGCTCGTGTGAGTTTTCTTCTTTTATTCTTCTAATTAATTATTTTAATTTTTTATTTATTGATGCCTTTAAAATGAAGATCTAAGATATATTACGTTGCTTGATTTTTCATAATGTTTTGCTATTTTTTGTCCTTTTTCTAGTTCTCATTGAAAAAATGATATAAAGCATCATCTATCGTTAGATCATCACTGTTTATTTCGCAATATAAATATTATAAATGAATGATAAATAATATATTTCGCAATATATGAACAATACCATGTAATGTATGTAGTACTATATTCATTAAGGAGAGGCTTCTAGGAAATAAATTTTAACAATAACATAAAAAGTATATGCATCTATTTAAGTTTCCTTTATCTGTCCTAGTTGGATTTGGAAACAGTACCTTGTGTTTTCTATAGATGCGTTAGTGTTTAGTGTTTTTATTAGTCTTGTGGTTCTCAAACTTATTCAAATCAATTTTACGATATTTTTCTGATGCAAAATGGAAAGCTTTTCCATAGATGCTCCATTATCTTTTCTTTTCTTTCGTTATATCCTTTATCATTGAGATTTATTGAATAGATAATTAATTTTTGATCTCCAAGTTGTGGAAAGATGTGGGAAGATTAATACGTGTAGAGTGATTTTTTTAAGGAAATAGAAAATATTAATCACAATTGAGAAGAATATCATCCTCTTCTAAAAACAATTGAAGAAACAAAAAAAAATGAAAGTGAAAAACATGTTATTATTTTGAGAATAATGATATATCCTCTTATCCATAAGAAATAAAGTGACATGTGTCACTTATAAACCGATTATTAATAAATAAAATATCATTTTATAATATATGTTATTTTCTTGTGGTGAAGAATTTGGAGGATAATATATTATTTTCATATTATTTTTTGCTCAATTGCATACCTTAGGAAGTGTTAAAGAAAGTGAGGTAGGCTTGTTCTGTTTTTTTAGCATGTGTGAATGTTGGAGGTAGCAACCTTGTGTCTGATTGTGAGACCAAATAATATACACAAACACAAGATAAATGGCCTTGTGTCTTCTTTTTCAACAAAATAATATGGTAAGAATATTGGCTCACCTTATAGTTAACCTATCACACTATATTGACTCAACTTCTAAATAACTTTTCACATTATTTATTTAATATTTACGCACGATTTGTTTAAATTTTTTCATGTCATTACATCATTTATGTTTATATACAACTTTTGTTTAATAGTAAATAATAATTTATATTATGAATGATGGATTGATTGCATAAAAATACAACTAAAATTAAATTCTAATTTTTGCCCACTTAGAACACCCACAATGGTAACATAAAGCTATTCTTAGCGAAATAAGTACGTTCTTCTTTCAAGTTCATCATTGAAGAGGAGTTGTTCTTGTTCTTATTAAGCAACGATAAACTAAATAAGCAACATTCTTAAAAAATGGAAAACAAAATAATATAAGAGAGAGAAATCTAAATGTAAGTATATATGTGAGGTCCAGATAAGAACGAAATAGAGTTGCATCATTAGAGGTGAATTTGGTTTGAGTTGTTGAAAATTATAAACAATTATAAAAAATCAATGAGACTCATTTATGAACGAAAAATGGATTGCACCATTGTGGAGGCTCTTACATATATTAAATTCTAATTCTATAAAATAAAATTTAAATTATTTGGAATGTCAGTAGTATCACCCCAAACAGTAGTATACACAACAAAAATTAATGTTAATTAATGTTTCCTCCTTGGAACCTGAAGTTCCTTCTTTTTGCTGCCTAAACCTTAATGCTTTTGCTTAAAGAAATAGAAAGACACTTGATTAGTGGTAATTGACGGCTTCAAATTTGGGAATTGTGTACTTAAGGACAGGCATATAAGGCATGCTGGACAATGCTTTGGGCACTCAGCCCTCTTTGCCATTGTTAGTTTTAAGTTGTTTTCCTTATGCTGGACATGGTGGCATTCATGTCTCAGTTTCACAATACTCCCTCTAGTTTCAAATATAATCAAATTCAACTATCTTTATAATTTTTCATCACTTATAATTGAAACAATTTCTCATATTTCACAAGCTTAACATTGAGGGTAATTATTTGTATGTTTGTTATTAAATCGAAACAATTAATTATTTTTAATTGATTTCCTTAATATTTGGGAAATTGGTTAAATTTGTTTACAAATAGGCTAAAGAGAGTATTTATTTTTTTGGTACAAGAGTATTCTTTACTTTGTGGGTAATGAACTTTCTTTTGGTGTGTATCTTCTAACAAGTGTCGCTCACAGAAATCGAACATTTGACATTTGGTCTAGTACGACATTGGAAAACTCAGTGAGGCTTTATACCACTAGAACAACGCCTCGTTGATAGAGAAAGTATATGTTTAATCTAATAATGATGCATTAAGTTGTCTTACATTATTATAGTATGCTCTACCTTTTAATGGCATTTGCATGAATACTTTAGTCTATTATTTGTTATTACATGTATGGTATTTTTTACACGTAAATTACTGTATAATACTCTATTTTGCTTTAGGAAACCGGTCATGGAACGTTGAAATTCCTTTTCCAAAAGGAGCTAAAGAACAGTGATGTTAGTTCCCTTAGGAGAATGGTATTGCCAAAGGTTTGTTCTTTGTCAATACATTTTTGCAATATTAAAGACATAAACTTATATGTAAAATGCTGAATCAAAACCTATTAATGAAATAATTGGACAAGTAAATACAACTTTCAGAAAGCAGCAGAGGCTTTCCTTCCAGCCCTTGAATCTAAGGAAGGAATTCTTATCAGCATGGATGATCTAGATGGTATTCATGTATGGAATTTCAAGTACAGGTATATGCTACATACTATGGGTGATTTATTTTGATGGTCACAAAATAAAATTAAAATTAAAAGCAATTTGAATGAATAATAAGCTTCTTTTACTATGAAAATAATTTGTATGGGTTGAATACAAGGTTATTTTTTATTAATTGATAAATTTAATAACAACCTGTGTTTTAATTTGTGGTCGCGGTCGCAGTTGTGGAATTGCAAGAAAATGCATAAATAATATACGAAGATTCTTAAAATCGTAATATTGTGATAGTATTTGTAGTTGCAAAATGCAATTTAAAATATTACTAACAATTCAAATTTATAGGTTTTTATTATTCCTATTTGGACAATGCAGGTACTGGCCTAATAACAATAGTCGGATGTATGTACTTGAAAATACTGGTATATCCTTAACTTCCTGAAACTTCTGCTACAATTCTTGGAGAGAGTAAAATTTTGCTTATATAGTATTTCTAATGCTAATTATTTCCAGGAGACTTTGTTAACACACATGGCTTGCACTTTGGAGATTCAATTATGATTTACCAAGATAGTCAAAACAATAACTATGTATGTGTCCTATAGATTCTGTTTGCAAGTTGAGTTTTGGAATAGATGAAAAGAATATGGAACATTCGAGTCTTTATAGCTTTCAAGCTTTACATTTTTCTTACTTTCCTCTACAACACAACTCACAAACCGACCCTAAATAATTTTGTACGACAATTTCTTTTTCTAATTCTGAAATTATATTAATCTCTTTTTGACCCCCTTTTTGTTATATGTCTGCAGGTTATTCAGGCCAAAAAGGCTTATGAATTTATGGAAGAAACAAGTGATACAACAAATGATATCTTCCTTAATGATTATGAGGTTATCAAACCTGGTAGCTTCAACATAACTTATCCTTTAGTGAATGATACAAACATGTCATTCATATATGATACTACCTTCTCAAATGACTCTCCATTTGATTTTTTGGGTGGATCAATGACCAATTTATCAAGAACCGGAACAGATGAAACCTTTGGGTCTGTTGAGAATTTGTCACTTGATGACTTCTATTAAAAGTGATTATATCTGAAGCCACTAATATGGTAACTAAGACAAGCACTTCTGAGTGTAAGGTCCTTCATTTGGATACTAAAGCAACATATAAAGTGTTTCTTTTCTATCTTTTTATTTTGTCATTATAACAATAAAAGGATTTGTGTAGAATAAAAGACCAGTTTGTATTCCTCTCTCTTAACTACTGGAATGGTTTTTATATATATGTGATGTATTTATTACTTACATTTTTTTTTGCTGGAAAGAAGGTACATAAAGTGTTTAGAATCAATGCAAATAATATGTATAGTGTGATTTTGTAATTGCTAGTGTAGGATGGTACAATGGTGACAATGAGGTTTTGATGTGATCATTTGATTCAAGATAAATCATTAATACCTCCATTTTTGTAATCAGGAAAAAAAAAATTAAAGATGAAAGGTGAAACATAAAAAAAATACTTCAATTGTTTTTGTAACTCAACAACTATTTATGTTTATAAATTTCTTCATTCATAAATTTTATTTACTGTAAATATATTTAATAATTATG
Source organism: Lupinus angustifolius (assembly GCF_001865875.1). NCBI lineage: Eukaryota > Viridiplantae > Streptophyta > Magnoliopsida > Fabales > Fabaceae > Lupinus > Lupinus angustifolius. The sequence goes on from NC_032011.1 coordinate 15,807,118, forward strand.
TGTTTCTAACAAAATAATGACTCAAAATACATAACAATATATTTTTAAACCTTCAACAATTCAAATTCACTCTCTATAATTATTTGAATAAAAAGACAAATTATTTACAAGAATTAATTGTGTTCATTTGATGACTAGGTATAAATATTCAATTATCAATACTTTTCTCATTACAAAGCATCATAATAAAAGCACCTATCATAATATTCATCAAAATGTCATGACTAAAAGTCATATATGACATGCATTACCTAAAACAACTACATAATAATTATGAGCCAAAATGATTTATAGAAATGCAATTCATATTTAGTTTCTGTTACACACATGGAAATGATATGATGTATCTCAAATTAAAACGTGTGCTCCTGTCAGAGTATTAGGGGTTAATTTCATTCTTATAATAAGGTACCGACAATACAAAAGAAATATAACACATAAAGTAATCCCTTCACCAATCATCCAAAATACTATTTCATCAAAGACTAATACTATATTCCCGAGCTAATGGGAACCTGATCCTCTACCCTATCTTTGGGAGAAGTGTTGCATGCTATTTGTGTTAGGTATCGGTGGCTCAAATACACCTAGAAGGGGGTTGAATAGGTGTAGCGGTCAAAGTATCCGCTTTTCGCAAACAACATATAATGCTGAAAAACCCCTAGTTTAATCGATTAACACAGAACGAATAATCGATTAACTGCAACTGTTTAATCGATTAAAACAGCTCAGATCGCACAAACAGATTCAGTTTCTTGTACGACAAGCAACTGAGATCGAAGCAAATATACAGAGCTAACAGATATATCAGAGTTACAATAGTACAATATAGAAACAGATTATTACAGTTAATACAACTATACAAAGTAATCGATTAAAGCAATAAAGAGAGTAGGGAAAGAAAAGTGTGCAACAAGGTTTTTATCCTGGTTCGTTTGCGGGTCCACTTGCAAACTACATCCAGGCCCCCCGTCTGATCTGGGAGATTTTTCTTCACTATAATAGATATAACGTTTTACAAACAATTCTTTCAATTACAACACTTAGACACTTTCTTGAAAACTAAAGAACCTTATCCCTTGGTTTGACTCACTTCCTACCGCCCAAGAAAACCTTTCTTGCGGTGTAGCCCCAGCCAAGAACCTATTCTTTCTATCAAGATTTCTAAGCTAATGAAGACGCAATTCAATCTCGTTGGTGGTAAGACACCTAGAGATTCCCAATATTACAACACTTTTACAACAAGAATATATAGTAATCTAAAGCACTTACAATGCTCAAATTAAAACAATTAATACTTTACTCTACAACTCTAACACATGTCTCATTTAAAATGATAATGCATGAGTTCAAAACAGATTTTACAGAATATGAATTCTTTCCAAAAACATCAAGAAATGCATGAACATATGAGATGAAATGATGAGAAATTAAACATGTAATGCCTCTCAATCCTAAAGCATAGAATTCTCTCTTTTCTAATCTCACAAATGCAATTTCATGTAGATGCAGCAATTAACACGGAAATATGCTCTAACTCTCTTAAAATCTAACATGCAAGAATGAGCTTGATTTCTGAAAATGCAGTTTATAAAGAAACCATTATGAAGCCTAGTTAATCAAAATCCTTGGTTAATCGATTAACGAGATACAAAATTGTAACTGATTCGGTTTTCCAAGTTTTCTGTTCCAACTGCTTTTCAAAAACTTATGTTAATCGATTAAAACTTACCTTAATTGATTAACTACATATTTCTATGTATGTTTTTAAATTGCAATACTCAAATACGTTATGCACTTAACTTATACATGTTCAACACTAAGTTTATGCCTAAGATGCACAGATAACATGTATATATATTATGCATGAACATATTATGAATGTCATATCTCAAAATAAAATGATTTAATGTATTATGTATATGAGACATGTATTGAGTTTACCTAAGCCTTAGACTCAACCTAAACTAATTACTAGTCTAAGTCTAATACCAATCTTGAGGCTTAAGCACGTTGATTTGTTGATGATCTTCAAGCTCTTATGAAACACAAATTGTCCTCATCAAAACACATAGTGGGCAAGCTTTCCAAAGTGCTCCTCTTTACATGCGCACTTTCAATTTGTATGATCATATCAGATATTAGTGCGCAATATACAAAAACAAAAACAAAGAGAGAGTAAGTTATCCTTTTAAGGCATAATACGTAGAATTATATGGAATATAAGTATCATAACATAACATAAACAATCATATAATAAAATAATCCGGTAACATAACATTTCCCAAACATGGAACTCATTGTGATTAACATGATGCATGAACTACACAATGTATCATAATTAGTTCAATATCAAATACAATGTAAATGGATTCATATTCAACCTTTTACTTTTCAACTCAACTCCCATTATTTTTTAACCCAACTCCTTTCAGAAATCAATCGGGAGTTTAATACATCCTTTACAACATAATATAAATAATCAAGTATACCTATCCGACCAGGTGACTCTCATACTAGGAGCTCTCTCACCGATCTAGATAATTCCAAGGGGTGTTAGAGTCACTTGGTTAAGTAGGGATATCCTGATCTACATGGGATAAGCTTGGACCATCACTAGACTAACCTACCCAGGCAACCGTCAAGGTTTTCATGATGAATCACCCTAATTAATCACCCCTATTCTTTTCCCAATATATTTCTATCCTGAATCTTTTTGTTCCACCACAACCTTCCTCCAATGCAATGATAAACGTATGTCAACCTCATTTATTTTCATGTACCATAACCATATTTACATTATATTTTTATGTACATGTGTAAGTATATATACACCATCAACATCTGTTATTTCATTTCAACTGAACCAACTACAAATCAAGACAACTATCATTGGAAGAAAATGATATTAAATGTTTTGTCTTATTTCATAGATTATTAGGAATGTTTAAATACATGTAGAGATGATACAACCATGATCCTAGAATCATGCTAATAATTACAATTACGATTCTAAATTATGCTAATTATAATTACAATAGTTATTGTATAATAATATAAAGTAAATATATGACGTGTGATATATGCTAAGATTAAGAATTACCATATCATGATAATAGAGTCATGATCCCCTGTAATGTGATATCATAATTATAGGATATTTACTTTCTCAAACTCTCTCTCTCAAATCGGAGGTAACACAATCATTCCAAGTTTGTTTCTCAACATGTTGAATCTTGTGTGAGTGTGAGGTTTAGTCAACCAATCTGCAATATTAATTTGGTCAGTTGTAGGAACATAGGCTATAATGACTTCATTCTTTAGGACTTGATCACATATGTAATGCATATATATCTCAGTATGTTTGGAACGAGCGTGCATAACTGGATTGGATGAAAGTGACTTAGCACTTAAGTTGTCACACCGTAGGATTGCTTTTATGAGCATTGGTAACTTCAGTTATGTTAGTAGTGATCTAACCCAAGCTACTTCTACTTCAAGATCAACCAAGGCCCTGTATTTTTATTATGTGTTTGATCGTGACACTACTTTTTTTTTTTGAATTCCAAGAAACTAATGTTTCACCAAGAAATACACACCGCCCTGCCATGAATTTTCTATCATCAGCACTATTGGCCCAATCTGTATCAGAAAATCCTATTATGTTAGGGTCATTTAACGGTTTTATGTGTAGGCATAAATCTATTGTGCCTTGAATATATCTCAATATTCTTTTTATCCTTGCTAGTGATCCATGGTAGGAGAACTCATGTATTGGCTGAGTTTGATGACAACAAAGGTAATGTCAGCTCTTGTGTTAGTCAGATATTGTAATACACCTATGACATGTCTATATAAAGTAGGATTGGACACTTGTTCCCCTCAGTAGTGAATTGCCTACCAGGTACTATTGGTGTTGGGAAAACTGAAAGTTTTTCCATGTTGAACTTCCTGAGTATATCTCGAATGTAATTTTGATTTAGACACATTCCACTACCATTTTTGTGAACCTCAATGCCCAAAAAGTAGTGTTTATGTCCAAGATCTTTTAGTGAGAAAGCAACATTAAGTTGATTGATGAATGTCTCTAAGAACTTGTTATTGCTACCTGTGACTATTATGTCATCAACATAAGTAAGAAGAAATATGATATGATTTGTACCTCTAAGAGTAAAAAGGGATGAGTCACTTTCGGTGTTTTGAAATCCCCATTTTAGTAGTATGTTCTTTAGGCTATCAAATCAAGCTCTTGGTGTCTTCCTTAGACCATACATGGCTTTGGAAAATCTGCATATTGAAAGTGCAAAGAGTCAATACCTGCACATTTAAGTCTAATTGAAGTTTTGATGAAGCAAACACGCAAACAAGAAAGCTTGAAGATCATACAACAAACAACAAGCCGAAGACTCATAGGTTGAATCTATAGATTTAGGTCTTTATTATATTTACTTGTAATCAGAAGTCTTAAAATGATTGCCTTAGTTTGAGTCTAGGTTAGGTAAACCTAGATGGAAAGTCTCAAAAGAACTAAAATAGATCAAGATTAAAATTGAGACATAACATCTAGATATCTTATGACAAATAGGCTCATGCATATACATACATAGTTTCATGCATTAAAGGTAATATATTTTAAAAAGCTATCTAAAGCATATGCATATCATATAGGTAGTTTACCATAAGTTCCTTACATCAAATTAAAACAATTTTAACTCAATATAATCGATTAAGTAGTTGGTGTAATCGATTATCTAGAATTCAGTTACTAACTGATCTGATGTTGTTAGCACTTTAATCGATTAAATGGAAGGATAATCGATTAATATCAGTCTCACTAGGATTAGTATAAATTCTATAAATCTTGCCAATGTGGCATAACTTGCATATTTTGAAAATTGCTAAAGAGCATACATTTTCATAGATTGCATTGTAGTGAGAAAGTGCATTTAGAAAACATAGGGAGTGAAAGCATTTTGATTTAGGTTTAGAGATTAATATCATTGCATCTAGTCTATAGTTTTCTATGCATCAAATTCTTGCATCTAGTTCTTGATTTCTTTGAGAGATTTATGAGCAAAATCTTTTTCTGAAAAGAGTGTGAATCATTTTTTGAAAATCTAATGCATTAATTTCATTTAGAATTGGGTTCTTGTGGATTTTGTGCTTTATGTTTTAGATTGATTTTTCAATTATGGAATCCGAGTATTAAGTACTAAAGTCAACTCAGTACATTTTGTTTGAACAAGGAAGTTGATCTCTTTGTGAATAATGTCACTAAGAGAGAGATCTTTGTAATCTTCAAGAGGCTAAGAGGTCTTAGTTTGAGCGACACCGAGGTTGGGGCTGATCGTGAAAGGATAGGAGATCCTAGTAGGCGATTTAGTAAGGTCAAAGCTAGGTTGTAAAACTCACAATTGAAATAGTTGAAGAAAAATCTCCCGAGATCAGAAGGGGAGGCCTGAATGTAATTTGTAGTCGACCGCAAACGAACCAGGTTAAAATTCCTTGTGCACCTCTTTCTAATCTCTGTACTTTCCGTCTTTACTTTATTGATTAATTTGTTAATATGAGTTTCATGCTATAATATGTTTACTATCTTTATGTAATCTCATTAATCAATTAACTGTGTAAAGATTTGGTAATCGGTAACTTGCTTTGCAAGAAACCAAAGAGTCAAGTTGCATGTGTCAGGATAATCGATTATCCACAAGCATAATCGATTATATCCGAGCATTGTTTAATCGATTAAGTCCAAGCATAATCGATTAACTGGAGTCTGTTTTATTTTTGCGTAAATATAGGAAAAGCAGAACAAGTGATCTGTAACACCTATCCAATCCCCCTTCTAGGTGTATTCTAACCTGCTGATGCCCAACAAGTGGTATCAGATCTAGTACGAAAGTACTAGGTTGACCGCGTATTCGTTCGATCCTAGAAGATAGTACGATGGGTTCCACAAACCTGTTTGGCGGTGATGTCGTATCCATCAACCGTCTTAATCGATTAAATGGACAACAAACAACAACAAAATAGTTTTAATGGCATGAAAGGCTATGTTCATTCAAATTAAGCATGGAATGATTAAGCATTTGACATATGTGAGCAGTTAGTAATAGGCATAATCATTCAATATAAACACATATACCAAACATGATCAAGATCCATATAAACAAAGGAGTATACTATTTGCAACATAATTAGTACTCAAGCATGAACAAGATAATTCGAAATCATTGTACTGTAATGTCATGTTTTAAAGCAGTAATTCAGCATAAGTCATAGAGTTATTACAATCCAAAAATAAGAGCAAAAGTTGCACATTAAAAGATAAGTTCTCAAGAGGGAAAAAGGAACAACAAAGTCCATTAGCTAGGAAGGATAAACTAAGACTCTAAGGGCTCCTAACTAAGGATGAGATGGAGGATTTTGGTTGTCATGAATCATTGAGCTACTACCATCCTTCATGAAGGTACTCAGCTTGTTGAACTCCACACACAGTCTTCTACTTTGTGAGTCAATAATGGTCTGAACATAGTTTCTCAAAGATTGGTAATGGTTGTCAATATAAGTATTCTGACGCTCCTCAAAATTCTCTAGATCTGTATGATATGAGTCCTTCAGAGACTGAAAGTGGAGATCCATCCTATTGTTGAGACGTTGTTCCATAGCATCCATGTAAGCTTGTCCAAAAGCAGGTTCCTGTGATGCATGTCCTGAAGACTCCCCGTGAGTAGCAGCAAATGGTTCTTGGTTATCATCTTGATCGTCCTCACCTGAGCGGTCAAGATTCACATTGTTGAAGTCCTCTTGATATTGCCATGTGTTATCGTACTTGTAAATACCCATCTTATGAATCAGACTTTCACCAATCAAGTGATCCTTGTCTGAACAATATAGCACTATAGTATCTGAAATATCAATATGTAGATAATCAATAACTCGGGAAATGAAGATACTATAAGGAAGCAACCTTGATTGAGAAGTGGAGACGCTATACATGACCTTCAGAATCTCGTCAGACAAATTAACCATGATGTTATCCTTCACAGCAAATATGAACCTCAAATCATTCACTATAGGTTGTGCATGATTTGTGTTCCTCTGAATCAGAATGTAGGCAATCAAGTAGTGTATGAGCCTATTCTCCATGGACAGCGACCCAGCTTTGGTCAATTCGCCCTGAACATATAATTGAGGTCTATGCAGACACGACTTATACATTTCAACAGCATCAAAAGAGTTGTTGTCTGCCCAACCACAATCACTTAAACTAGCACCAATACAGGATAAACCACCCACGTTCATAAAAATGTCTTCATTAATCTCAAACAGTTTTCCAGCAATCATTGACCAATACTTCCCATCTTTATATCTAAAGTTGGCATAATACTCCCTAACTAGAGCAGGGTAAATGTCACATTTTAATTGCAAGAAGGGGACAGCCCCTTGAGCTTGCAAACCATGCGAAAAATCGAAGTTTTGTTCAGCTAGCAAAGTTATATTCGTAAACCGAATGTATGTGGATTTCCTCCCCTGAAATTTGAGCATTCGGGTTTCTTGCAGAATCAATGAATAGTATGGGTCCCCACGGTCCTGCCTTGCTTTTGGAGATGGCACGGCTTTTGGGACACGCGGTGGACGTTGTGCGGTTGTCTTGATTCTCTTAGCACGTCCTCTCTCCATTGCAATTGAAACTAAACCGTGATGAAGGTTTAATGGGGGATTGAGGGAAACCTAGTGTAGGCTTTTCAATTTGGGGAAAACGAATTTCTTGCAAATAGGAGATGGAGAAGCCGATTTATGGAGTGGGGTGATTCGGTTTGGACTAGGTTAAAGCTTAGGGATGATTTTGGACTTGTTCCTCTGAGATTTGAGAGAAAAGGGGATGAATGGGGTTTTGAAAAATGCCCAGAAACGCTTCTGTTTCTGATATACTGATGTCGTTAATCGATTAACAGCATTACTTAATCGATTAACTTGAGTTAAAAATGTCAGGTTTTAAAATGTTTGCCCATGTAATCGATTAATTGGTTGTCTTAATCGATTAAATGTATCAAATACAGCGTTTTCGATGTTTTTAAAAGCATGAAAGGATTTCAAACTAATTGTTACATCAATTTTACACAATCACATATATTTATAAGACTTTTATACACAGAATCATGGATCATACAAGGAATTATGAGCATTCAACGTGTTTTTATAATAAAGCATACAAGGCAAATAAGTCATGCAAGGCAATTTCATAAGCTCATTCAAGATATTTTTCATCAAGGATTCCTAGTTCTCTTCGAAGAACATAGAAATGATCTCGTGAGAGGGGCTTGGTGAAAATATCTACTAATTTCTTAGATGTTTCAACAAATTCTAACACATAGTCACCATTTTGAGCATGATCACGCAAAAAATGATGCCTTATTTCAATATGCTTGGTTCTAGAATGCAAGACCGGATTCTTGGAAAGGTTAATGGCACTTGTGTTATCGCACTTAATAGGGATCTTTTCTACTATGAACCCAAAGTCCTTAAGTTGTTGCTTCATCCAAAGGATTTGAGCGCAACACACGCCAGCGACAATATATTCCGCTTCAGCAGTGAACAAAGCAACATATGCTTGCTTTTTACTATGCCATGCAACTAAGGAACTGCTTAATAGGTGACAAGTCCCACTAGTGTTTTTTCTATCCAACTTACACCCAGCGAAGTCAGAATCAACATAACCTACCAAGGATATGGAGGCATCCCTAAGATACCATAATCCCATATTTATAGTTCCCTTTAAATATCTTATGATATGTTTTACAGTAATATAATGTCATTCTTTTGGAAAAGCTTGAAATATAGCACACATACAAATGCTAAACATAATATCGGGGCGTCTAGCAGTTAAGTACAATAAAGAGTCGATGATCCCACGATATTTAGTTACCTCAATCGCTTTTCCATTTTCATCTTTGTCTAGATAACATGCAGATGCCATAGGTGTAGGTGCATCTTTACATTGCTCCATATCGAATTTCTTTAATAATTCTTTGCAATACTTTGATTGATGGATGAAGATGTCACTTTCCATTTGTTTAATTTGAAGCCCAAGGAAGAAAGTCATTTCACCCATCATCAACATCTCAAACTCCCCCTGCATCAACTCAGAAAATTCCTTACAAAGGATGTCATTAGTAGATCCGAATCATGAACATATATTTGAACAAGTAAAATATGATTATCTAATCTACGGATAAAGACATTGGTGTCGACCAAGCCTCTTTCGAACCCTTTTTCAAGTAGGAACGAACTCAATCTATCGTACCAGGCTCTAGGAGCCTGTTTTAGGCCATAAATGGCCTTCTTGAGTTTAGACACATGGTTCGGGTATTTGAAGTTTTCAAACCTTGGTGGTTGGTCTACGTACACCTCCTCTTGAATATAGCCATTTAAAAATGCACTTTTCACATCCATTTGAAAAAGTTTAAAATTCATGATTGATGTTAAAAGACAATAGCATCCTAATGTCCTCAAGTCTGGCTACAGGAGTGTAGGTCTCATCATAATCGATGTCATCCTCCTGGTTGTAGCCTTTGGCCACTAAGCGAGCCTTATTTCTTATTATTAAGCCAAATTCATATAGCTTATTATGAGATACCCATCTAGTGTCAATCATAGGATGATCTTTTGGTTTGGGGACCAAGTCCCACACATTATTTTAGCTCAAACTGGTTTAGCTCTTCTTGCATAGTTATACCCTAGTGTACATCCTCGGTGGTTTCATCGATGGTCTTTGGCTCTATTTGAGATACAAATGCAACAAAATTACATAAATTGCGCAAAGAACTACGAGTTATCACCCCCGTAGATATGTCACCTAACACCTTATCGAGTGGATGATCCTTTTTAGTTTTCCATGCAATAGGCATATCCTGATGTTGTTCTTCTATTATATGCTCAACATCTTGTTGGATTTGATTCATGTCCTTGGATTGCACTTGTTCTAGTGTACCTGAAATGTCATCAGAAAAGACCTTTCTCTTCTCTTTTGGAGAAGATTCGTCAAAAAGAACATGAATAGACTCTTCTACTTGCATGATATATTTATTGAATACATGAAATGCCTTACTATGTAATGAATACCCTAAGAATATGCCATCATCAACTTTCGAGTCAAATTTTCCTAAAGATCTTTTTCCATTGTTTAAAATAAAACATTTGCACCCGAATGCATGAAGATGAACAATATTCGGTTTTCGACCTTTAAGAGTTTCATAAGGTGTTTTCGAGAATGTAGGTTTAAGTAGTATTCAATTAATTACATAGCAGGATCTGTAAACTGCATCAGCCCAAAAATATTTTGGAGCCTTGCTCTCATTTAGCATAGTCCTCGCGAATTCCTCTAGAACTCTATTTTTCCTCTCAACAACTCCATTTTGTTGAGGGGTGCAGGAAGTTATTATCAATGCTCATTTTTATCTAGCCCATACTTTTAAAACAATAAATAAATAATAAAAAGTATTAAAAAATATATTTATAATAAAGTGGTTGGCTTTGATAAAAAGGTTTTTAATCAAATATGATTTCATATAAAATTAAAGATACCAACGGACGTTGGTTCAAGTGGCACATGTTTGATTTCCCTTAAGCAAGGTCTCGGATTCGAGTCTTGTGGATGGAAAAAATGTCCACTAGGAGAGTTAGTCCCACGTACCTGTGGATGTTCCCGGCTCGGACAGGAATACCTTCAGTGCGAGGATACTTGTGGGAAACCAAAAAAATATAAAATGAAAGATTTTGATTTGAAAATTTTGAGAAAACATATAATTTCAGATTTTCCACTCATATAAAAATGATTTTAAATGATTTAATGAGCACTTAATTGGCTCAATAATGCTGGAATAACATCTCAAATTAATTTTTCTTCCCCAATTTTTATTTTCTTTTAAATTAAAAAATAAAACGAGTTTTAAATGGTTTAATGACTACTTATTGACTCAATAATGGTGAGATTTCATTTCAAACAATTTTCCCATATTTTTGTTGTTGCCGTTAAATTAAATTAAAAAAAGTTAATTTAACACTAATAAGCTTAATAATGGTGGGATACCTGTGGGAAACCAAAAAAAATATAAAATGAAAGATTTTGATTTGAAAACTTTGAGAAAACATATAATTTCATATTTTCCACTGATATAAAAATGATTTTAAATGATTTAATGAGCACTTAATTGGCTCAATAATGCTGGGATAACATCTATAATAATGGTGGGATACCATTTCCAATAATTTTTCTCTTCTTTTTCATTTTTTATTAAAATAAAATAATAATATTTTTTTAAAAGAACACTTATTATTGGCTCATGAATGAGGTATATCATTTCAAATTCTACACCTAATTTTCATTTTCCCTTTAAAAAATAATAATAAAAATGGTTTTAAAAAGACTTAATCAACACTTATTGCCATACGTGAAAATCTATACACTAACAATATAAAGATTTATATATAATTGATGTATTATTTATGTTCATTTATATTATTTTTATTTAAGAGTTAATAATAATCAGAATGATGGATAATGCAGTGACAATGTAAAAAAATATTATATTGTTAATGCATATATCTTTTTTTCTTTTAGTTATTATATTTTTTAATTTTAAATTAATTTTCACCTTTACTAAAGTTGTTAACATTTGAGAATCTAGATGTATTAAATAGTTGATAAATAATTATGTCATGAGTGTTTCTAAATCAATTAAATTCCTCTATATATAACCATTTTCATATGAGCTACATATCTATTGAGATAGTATGTTTAAAAAAATTACTTCACATCTTAGCCATAAATTTTAGGGGTATCTAATGATTTAAATAAATTTACTAATTCAAATTATTAGATTTTACTAGAATTGATGACTAAGATGTAAAATAAGTTTGTTAAACTTACTCTTGAAGTAAACGGATATCATCTCATATTTGTTTACTTGAATTTTAATGATTTATTCATTTATGCTAACAAGATAATATTTACAAATTGTTAGAATTTTTTCATCTATAATTCATATGTATTATTTTTTATTGAAAAATAAATGATAATTAATAGATAAACTGTTTACTAATAATAGATAAAAATCATACACAATAAATATATAATTTATTTTCTCTTATGGATAAAATATTAAATTTCTTATTGTATGCAACTTAAGATTCAACCGAATTGAGATTATTGTAGGCAACTTAAGATTCTACCGAATTGAGAGAAGAGAACAACACATGAATATATAATATTCCCATCTATCTTCAAATAAATAAACGTCCCCACCCAAATGACTAAGAAAGAGAATTTATGAAGTTGTGGTGATGACGCTATGTATAATAAAACAAATATCTCATGTCTTAAATGATATCAAAAGTTATGTCCCACACCAATAAAAATAAAATAAAAATAGAAAAAATTATAAATTTTTTTAATTGATATAATATATTTTATTAATGCGAGATATGATTAATAATGTAATGTGTAATAACAAATTTTTGTTCACATAATAAGAGGGAATGTTTTGGTTCATTGAAATGATGTACGAACTGAAGTGACTACCTCCTTTGGTGTCACGTACTCGCCATGCTAATATCAACCTTATCATATGTTGAATCAATTTTTTACATAAACAACTTCTTATTTGAAAAATAAAGCGAATCTCACATCCCGTTTCTTACTTGTTCTCTTCTTTATTACCACAAAACTAAAAATGTTTGTCTAAATAATTATATAAATATCTGTTTTGGAATATATTTTTAGAATCTCATAAGAATGGATAGATTTTCATGGGAGTTGATATTATTAATACAGGCGAATTTTATAAATATATTAATTCCAATCAAGATATATCATTAAAAATAATCCCCAATAACTATGTAAGTGGTTATAGAAGCAAATAATTTCTGGACAATTGATTGATTGGTTAAAGTATTGTATAAACTATAAACGAGTTATTATTGATCAGACGAGTGTGTCACTAATTGCTATTGGGTTTATTATCTTGATTAAATTAAAATTCTAATAATCATAATAATAACTAATATTATTTAAAAAATTATACTTTAAATTTAAAAGTATTATCATCATCCAAATATCCAATTAAACAAGCAATAAAGAGAGTTTTACTACAATAAAGATAATATAGTTTTTACACTTTCACGTAAATAAGTTTAAAACATAATTAAACAAGTAACATTTTGATACAACATAAGCTAACAAAGAATAAATATAACTATAATAATAATAATAAACATAATTACAAATAAATTGAAAGCACTAATTTTTTTTCTATAAATGACATTATCTCCAACCATTTGATTCAAAGTTTAATGCTTAAATAGACTTTCGTACATGGTTGGACCAATTCATAATGATTTCTTTGTATATGACCAATCAAATGCATGGTTCAGATTGGTTAGGTACAAATTCATATATTTGAGATAACAAATCCCAATATAGTAATAAATTATTATATTTTCAGATTTTTTATTTAGCCTATTCCAAGTTAAATATGAAATTTATTTACTTCTTTCATTGTTATTGTTTGGTTTCTCTTTTGATGGAAAAAACCAGTGTCCTGGTCTTTTTTATCTCTAGCACCATATAATTATTCACTAGCTTCACTAGCTATAAGTGGTGGTTAGTTAAAACCATTTTTATTTTACAAAGTAATTACTTCAGAATTTGAATCTCTGAATTTTGTAGGTTATGGTAGACTAAATTTTGTACGGTACATATGTTAAATCCGGTTAAAACGGAATAACTCGGGAAATAAATCAGATAGTTTACTAAAAATAAAATAAAAACATAATACTATTTTAATATTTTATTTTACTTTAGTCTAAAAATATAGAAAAATATTACATAAATATTAATTATATAAAATTTTATATTTATATATTTGTAGATAAAAAATATTAATTATATATGAAGTTATCAAGTCCGATCATGAGATTTAACTATCTAATCGGTTAAACCTATGATATCTTACACTTTGATGTGCTGCTCGAATTTAACAAGATTGAGTTTTACTTGAATTAAGGAATTTGAAAATATTTTAGTTTATAAAGTTCTTCTTCATTAATAGAACTGAATTTCCCTTTTCATTCGAATTTTTTTTAGTAAATAAGAATATTTTGATAACAAATTTATTTATTATGCATAAAACAATTGAAAAAGATCATATATAAATTGTAGAGAAAGCCCCCAAAGTAACATATATAAATTGTAAGCTAACATGTTAGCCCTTGAGCTCACAATTTATTATCATCTACTCAAGTAGCTAATTCATTAGTAGAGTTATTCATCTATATCAAGTATTATCATGAAACCAGATTAAAAATATATAATTTTTTTTCCAATTACTAACTATATGAAATATGAATAATCAATAATAATATATCAAATCGTAAATTGTAATTGTGCATTTCTAAATGTGTCAAACTCATTTTATATATATATACCGTGTACGTGTTCACCTAGAGCAACTTGCTCCTAACATTGACTTTACATCCCTTAATCCCAATCAATCAATCTCTATAAATAAAGAAGCAAAACTCTCATTTCCCAATCACATTTCACTCTTTCAATCAAAACTATCTTCCATGGCATACCAAAACCATTCTTCAATTCAAACATTAGATCCTGAAGAAGCCCAAACTGCTCCACCACTCACAGGTTTTTCAGCCAAAGGGGTGGTTCAGAAAGTGAAAAGCAACTTGGTTTTCCGTTCAAAATGGGCTGACCTTAATGGTGCCATGGGTGACCTTGGCACCTACATACCTATAGTATTGGCCTTGACCCTAGCCAGGGACCTCAACCTGGGCACCACTTTGATATTCACTGGTCAGTAATGATATTCTCATGCTCTTATAATTCACATCCTTTTATATACATAGCATATGTTTGGTAATGTAAACAAATGTTTTATGTGAGAAAAATATGTCTTAAATCAACATATAAAGCTCCCCAAAGTTTTGATGAATAATTAAAAAATGAATATAATATCTATGTGTTGATAGTGTAAAAATTTATACATAGTCGATATATCGTTTACTTTTCATTTGTATTTCTTTATTTAAAAGTTAATATTTTTTAAAATTAATAACAGATGATATATTGACAGTGTAGAAACTTATATACGATTAATAGATACTTAACCATTATAGTTTTGAAACGTTAGCTTTCCAAAACCTACTTAGCTTTTGTTCTGAAAGACGAAACTTGACAATAATTAATGGATAAGAATGCACTTAAACTTTTCATGAAATGATAAGTACATCAATAGTTTATCAAATATAATGGTATAGGTATTTTTAAGCCATTTAAGAATGCACTTAAACTTTTCATGAAATGCTATACGTATTTTTAACCCATTTAACAATATAGTTACATTGACTACATCTGTATTTTAAGGGACAACATCTTGTATCTATAAATTATGTCACTGTATATATTATAAGTTTATAATTAGTTGAAAAAGTATTTTTAAGTTTAAAAATTAATAATTAATTATTTTTTAATCAACCACAACTAATAATATATGTAGTGGTATAATTTATGGGACAACAAATATGTACCCGTATTAGGATAATATCTGCTGTCCCATAAATTGTGTCATTATATGTACCGTAAGCCTGCCTATGATTGATTGTAAAAGTATTTTAGGTTAAAATATTAATAATTAACTAATTTTCTAACCAACTATAGCTAATGATATATGTAACGCTTCAATTTATGAGACAACAAACATATATGTGTATTTTAAATTATAGTTGCAGAGTTATATTGATGTAATCGATGAATTTTTCATAAGACTTCTAAAATTGCAATATTGTGATTACAATATTAATTCTAAAATACAATTTAAAATCCTAAATTTATTAAGCAGTTCTATTTTAATCAGTTATGTATGTAATTATAAGTTGAGTAACTTCATACCTATAAACTAGATTTACTATATAAATCTTACTTTATAACATCGATAAACAGAAATAAAAACATTAGTTATGTAAAATTGTTTTAAAAGCGAGTAATTAGATGATAGAAGATATATAATCAGGATTTAGACACAAAAAGTGATGTATGTAATAAAAAAGTGGTTAAATCAGATGAATATTTTGCATATGCATGTCAGGTATCTATAACATCATCACTGGTGCAATCTATGGGGTCCCCATGCCTGTTCAGCCCATGAAATCCATTGCAGCACAAGCCTTGTCCGACCCAAGCTTCGGTGTACCGGATATCATGGCGGCCGGAATCTTAACTGGCGGCGTGTTATTCCTTCTTGGTGTAACAGGTTTGATGCAGCTTGTGTACAAGTTAATTCCCTTGTGTGTTGTAAGAGGGATTCAACTTGCACAGGGTTTGTCATTTGCAATGACTGCTGTTAAATATGTTAAGAAAGTTCAAAATCTTCCACAGTCTAAATCTTTAGGTTCTAGGCCATGGTTAGGGTTAGATGGGTTGGTTTTGGCAATTGTTTGTTTGTGTTTTATTGTTGTAGTGAATGGTGGTGGTGAAAAGAATCATGGGTGTTGTAATACTACTTCTTCAGAAAATGGTGAGAATGATTTGGATGGTGGAACAAGTATTGAAAGAAATAGAAAAACTAAATTGAGAAAGATTATTTTCTCACTTCCTTCAGCTTTCTTAGTCTTTGTGTTAGGTGTTGTTTTGGTTTTTGTAAGAAATCCTAAGGTGGTGAATGAAATCAAGTTTGGACCTTCCTCTATGAAAGTAGTGAAAATCTCTAGGCATGCATGGAAGAAAGGTTTCATCAAAGGTACAATTCCTCAACTTCCATTATCAATTTTGATCTCAGTGGTAGCTGTTTGCAAGTTATCTTCAGATCTTTTCCCACACAAGGAGTTTTCAGTAACTTCACTTTCAGTGACAGTTGGGTTAATGAATTTGTTGGGTTGTTGGTTTGGTGCTGTGCCAACTTGCCATGGGGCAGGAGGACTTGCAGGGCAGTATAAGTTTGGTGGCAGAAGTGGTGGTTGTGTTGCACTTCTTGGTGCTGCAAAATTGATATTGGGATTGGTTTTAGGAACTTCTTTGTCACACATTTTGAACAAATTTCCAGTTGCAATCTTAGGTGTGATGCTTTTATTTGCTGGGATTGAACTAGCCATGTGTTCTAGGGACATGAATACCAAAGAAGATTCCTTTGTTATGCTTATTTGCACTGCAGTTTCATTGCTGGGGAGAAGTGCAGCTCTTGGATTTTTGGTTGGAATGATTGTCTATGTGCTTCTTAAACTAAGGACTTGGACAAATGATAAACCATTTTCTACCATATGGATGCAATAAAACCAACAATATATTCCATGGAATGACACTTTCTCTACAACTATTTGTAAGGTGTAGCCAAAGATGTCAAGTATTTGCTAAGTTTGAATTAGACTCCTTTCAAATATTGGAGAGCAAAATCGTTGATTTTGCTCTTGTTTATGAGAAGAGAAATGTCATATTATTATACTTAAAGAAAAGAAGTATTATATCACATTATTATGTCCTTTGTTTTTTATACTTCTCTCTATTCGAAACAATCAGACCCCCTAAGTTGATACTGCTTGTTTAGTATTTTTTTAATGTAAAATATAAGTATGTATTTTGTTTTTACTTTTCTTGAATGTTTTCCCTTTTCTGGTATTCCTTGCCAAATGAGGACTTTTCTAGGGTTCTAAGATTGTCTTGTTGTAATTGTATGGTGCGGTGTGGTCATGGTATGGCAAACTAGATACAGTATGAACTTTAATATCTTGTTGGATTTTACTCTTTGTTCCTATGTATTCTATTGAGTACCGAGTTTTTACTATAAATAGAAGAATGGAGAAGTTGATTTAGTAAACAATATTTAAAAATATTGAATTTTGTTTTTGAAAACATAGGTCCATGTCTAAATTAAAATTTCAATCCTTTGTTGGATATGGATCATATGTCTCAAACCATGTCTCATTTCTTATCTCAGGTCAATCACATGTTGACACATAAATAAAATAATATTTCTTAAAACAAAAAGTAGTATTTTGATTGACTTGGTACATGAAGTGAGACACCATTCGAGACAAGTGATCTCTATTTTTTTTTTTTTTTGAATCCGACACAACTTATAAATGTAATCTCTCAAATCATGATTTCCTCACAATATGTTTTTAACGCTAAATATATTTCACCATTTAAGTATTTTATTAAATTTCAAATAAAAGTTTAGCAGGTGAAGTTAACTTAGTTAATAGAGCTATGAAACAAGTTCAAACCTCAACAATATCACTCCCGTCCCCATAAAAATACCTTGTTTATAGAAAAACATAAATGGTCAATTTGAAAATTGATAATATGAAGAAGTTATATTGTGAATGCTCACTAACCTTAATCAAAATACTTCTATTATAATTGTGGATATTTTATTATTTCAAGGCAATAGTTTTTAATCAAGAGTGGTACTGGTAAACTAGGTGTAAAAAATGGTATTTACTTCACAATAGTATGAAATAAACATTTTCCATTTATGATTAATGATAAAAAAATGTTTTGGAAAAATCAATGGATTTGAGAATTATGCTATGCGTGAGAAGCATGGCCCTGATTGAAAATAAAATCAAAGCATTGAGAGGTGTTTATTTTCTTGGGAGTATTTTATATACGCTGGGTAATGTATCTTTTTTCTTATCTTATTACTACTATCTTATTTACTTAGGAGTAGATTATTGTAATATTTTGTTAATTTTCCTTATTTTGTATGGTTTTATTTGAATTATTTTCATCATTTGTTGATTTTTTTTACTAGGGTTGGGTTTATTTTACATTACAATTATCAGTAAACTATTTCAGTACTTATTTCGAATGGGCATCATTGAGTGGGGTCTTTGGCAACTCACACAAGTTGTGATCCCGATTCCACTCTATCCCACAATTTCATGTCTCCATATTTTTAATCAATCAAACCTTATAAAATAATATTAGAATATTGTTTTTTATTTTTTATTTTAATTGAATTGAATCTTTAATTGGCTTAAGACACAAAGTAAGACATGAATTAAGATATATTATACCATCCAAACTCATGTTAAAGAACTCTATCTGTTTTAATTTGTTTATCAATTTTATTTTATTTTATTTGAAAAGTAGTTTATTTTATTATTTGTTAGGAAACAAAGCAACTTATCATATGATGAAGAAAGAGATACAATATATTAATAAATATACAACAACTTTATTGAAGGCTGAGATGGAAAAGGAATATGAAAAAACTAAATAAAATAATAATGCTAATAATAAAAATAAAAAATAGAATAAAAAGAGAAAGGAATAAACAAAACATTAATGCTATAAAAGAGAAGAGTAATTATCCATTTTGGTCATTTATTTTTTCATTGATACCAATTTAATCCCTAAAAAATTTTAAGTACCTTTTTGTCTCCAACAAATTCAACATTAAATCATATTAGTCCTTCCACCATATTCGACTCTATTAACTATAACAGATTTACTCGCATAACATGTTAAGTGTTGATGTGACTTCTCCATATTACATCGTAAGAATAATAGACACAAAATACAAACATGCTATATGTTACATGAGTTTCTAGCAAATTTACAGTTTACTAGGACTCAACAAGTCAACCGGCCATGGCAGCCAACATAGATGAAAAGGTTAACAATGATGATCAATGTATATAACACATTAAAGAAAAGGATAATGCGACAATTTTGGGATTAAGTCAGCAATATGGTGTTCTTGTTAGTATAGTTCAACAATCTAATTCAAAAAAAAAGAAAAATGAGCATACAACATGTGACAATGTTGTCAGCATACTTTGTACTATCTATAAGATTGAGATTGCAACTAAGAGGAAGGAGGAGGGAGGAGGGAGATGAATTAGTTGACTTAAAATAATAACCAATTTTTTTCTGCAAAATTGAGAGTTAAAGTACAGCGAAAAATATACGTAGAAAATTAATAATTAAAATGAAAGAGATAAGGAAGAAGAGAAGAGAGTACACAAGGATTTTTATACTGATTCACCTTCTTATCCACCGAAGGCTACGTCTAGTACTCTTGCAGCACAAGAGATTTTTTCATAAAGATTATGAGTTGCAATTACAATATCTCACCCCGAGATTTCTATATACCTTACACACTCTGTAATCCCTATTCACTTTTGGAAAAAACACCCTAATCCTCTTTCTTATCACACCTTGTGAAAGAAAGTATTATGCAATAATAAAGAAAGTATTCCAATTTTTTTATTGATTTGTTTTGGTATATTTTATGTAATTATGCACATAAATTTTATTTTAAATTATGGAGTCTTATAAAACACAATTTGAGTCTTATAAAAAATTGTTAAATAAAATCACTCATAACCACTATGTTTCCTACACAAAAATGAACTCTTACAATTCTCTCCAGAGCATATTATATACTATATACAGTCACTATATTATATATCATTCATTAATATTAACTTTTTGAAAAGTCAATAATGATTAAAAATAAATAATAAATAATGAACTAACAGTATACATTATTAGTGTATACAACATTTTCTCATTATAAATTCAATCTAGGTATATATATTAATTTGGTAGTAATAAAATATTTAAGACTCCATTAAATTCTCATATATTATGCTTATATAAAAAGTCAACTATTTGATTATATGAAGCCATCCTTCTTAGGAAGAAAGGATACTCAGGGAAAGAATTATTTTGGAATAGGGAAAGAATTATTTTGGAATAGGGGAGAGCATAGGAGGGTTGGGCGCAGTAAGACTTGTTTCTTACTCGACCCTAAATATTGATTGAGTCATTTTTTAAAATTTAGATTTGTTCCTAAACCCGTAGCTAATCTGATGATAGATATCCACCAGACCAGCCTAAGAACCCGAACTTAGACCTGATTAAATATAATGTATACTCATTTTAGATAAAACATTTTATTTTCTTGTTTATTATTATGGAGATATATCAAATAATATATATATTTATTTATTGTTGATCATGTATATACGATGAACAAATTAGAGAACAATGACATTTTTGATCAAATAAATATTATTATTCTGTACATAGATATATAGAGATACATAAAAACACGATGAATGCATAACTATGGGACGAATACGAGCTCAATTATGTTTGTTTCATAATCAATCCTAAATATTGGTTGAGTCTAATTTTTAAATTTAAGAATAAACCATATTTCAACATGATTAGTTCAGCTAAAAATGGAATTCCTATCCCTAGCTATAGGTATCAATTTAAGTGTCCAGATCCAAAACACGACCACATAATACAGCGACGAACTCTTCTTTTCTCTTCCAATACCACGCACTCATCTTTCTATCTCCAATGGCTGATCCAATCTCAAAGCCACTGATTCTTCTTTCTTTGTTATTCTTCATTCAATGCTTTTTCTCCAACTCACACGCTTCCTCTGATGTTCCTTTCATCATTGTTCATAAGAAGGCCAATCTCAACAGGCTCAAATCTGGTTCAGAAACTGTCTCTGTCATTATCGATATCTACAATCAAGGATCCTCGTACTCTCCAATCTCTTTCTCTCTTTAATTCCATTTCTTTTTATTTTATTTTAACATTTTCGTTTTCAATGTCTCAGATCCCAATTTTCTATTTCCATGCATGCTCTTGATTTAGTGCTAGAATTGTAGTTTTGGTAATTTTTCCAATTTTGTAAGAAATTTATGCTGGATCTTAGTCTAGTGGGCTTTTCTCTTTCTTTTTTTAGTTATTTATTTGAGTTGGAAAAGTAAGAAAGTTATAATCTTTGATTAGCTGGTAAGAAAACTAAAATAAAGGTAAAAATTGTTAATTTTGTTTGTAAGCTGATTTTTAAGCACTTGGGGCATGATCCTTTTGCTTGTACGAGTTAATTAATGGAAGGAAACTGGCGAATTTTGATCTTGTTGTTGAAGAAATGTGGAGTTCCTGTATAATTTAGTGTTACTTGGAGTTAATGTCGAATTCAATTGAAACTTTTTTGGTTGGTTAGTTCAATTGGAGTTTCAAAATATGGAGAAGTAAATTGCTAGTAACATGCTTATTTTGGGGTGATAACGAATGGTAGCCCACTTCACCGGACACCCACCTAGTCGGGTTTGGGGAGAGTAGATGTACGTAGCCTAAGAGCATCTCCAATGACAAACAACATTTTCATTCTTATTTGGGTCTCTTTATAATTTATTACACTCTTCATAAAATAAGAACAACATCTACTTTTTTCTCACAATGGAGAACAAAGTAAGAATGTTCTTATTATGTTAAGAAGAACCACTATGGTTGCTCTAACCCCTCAAGGCTGCAAGTAAAGCATAATTAATGACATGTCATAATTTGAGGACGGTGTTGTAGGATAAGCAAGTGGTTTTCCATTTTGTTTGTGACTTTGTGTCTAGAAGTGTTTTATGGTATCTAAATCTATTTGTTAACCTTCTTTGTTTCCTATAAGTTTTTACTTATCCTTCGTGCTTACCTTTTTCTTCCTTTTATTCGAAGGACTGCATATGATATAAGTCTGGCGGATGATAGCTGGCTAAATGATGCTTTTAACGTAATCAGTGGTAGCACTTCCAAGTCATGGGAAAAGCTTGATGCGTGAGTTTCATATTATTTGCTATAACTTTTTTGCTACTCTGTTAAACCTCGTTTTTGCTCTTATCCATTTTGGTTCAGTTCATTTTACAAACAAACCATGCTATTTTCAGTGGTGGTGTCCTCTCCCACACATTTGAGTTGGAGGTTAAAACAAAAGGTGTATTTTCTAGTGAACCAGCTGTCGTAAAGTTCCGCATCCCCACAAAGGCTGCTTTACAGGTTTAATTTATGTTAGCATTGTTGTCTATTTTCATTTTGGGTGAGCAAACTTTTCTTATCATAATAGTTGCTTTTTATTAGGAGGCATACTCAAGCCCGATATTGCCTTTAGATGTTCTTGCTGACAGACCTCCCGAGAAGAAGTTTGACTGGGTATGTTTCTTACACACCCGACTTTTACATGAATAAATCTCAAGTGCTTGTGTTGGCTGACAAACTCCATTTTTGTTTTCATGTAATCTCATTTCGCTGGACTTGCTTTTTCAGGCCAAGGTATGACAATTTTTGTCATATGTTCTATGTAGTTTTGATTGTCAAAATCATTATGTGATTGGCATAATTTTGAGTTAGCCCGAATCTGTGTTTTGGTATAGACGAAACTTATGTGTTGTTCTTTACATATGACACTTTTCTAAAAAAATGTAATATGTGTAATAGCTCATAAAAAAAATATAACACGTATAATAGTTGTTTTACTTGTTATGTTTATATTACATAACAAAACCACAATCACCCAATGAAAAGCACCTAAATTTTGCTCTTTTGAAATTCATTTTGCTTGTGAGCAATCAAGTATTATAAGATGGACAAAGTGGATCTCATTACGCATTCTGGCGCAATTTGATCCATTCTTGAGAAATGGTTGGTTTGTTAAGCTTGTGTGTAGCGACAAAATACAGTTAACTTTTTTCTATACTTGTGCACTCTATAGATGTGTTTACCAAGGCAATGCAGCCCTGTATCTGATCCATTATTTACTTTCTAAATGTATCATAGTCTAATGTCGTAACCTTAATGTCGAAATATTTTTCTCCACAGAGGTTGCTGGCTAGATATGGATCTATAATCTCGGTTATCTCCATCATGGTCCTGTTTGTATACCTAGTTGCTTCACCGTCGAAATCTGTTGCCAAAGGAAGCAAGAAAAAGCGTTAATCATGACCAGATCAGCTAGTACTTCGCAATCAGACAATTTTAGGGTACATCTTGAGATTCTCTCAACTTTCTATTTTTAGCTACTTCGAGCATGTGTTCGACTTTTTGAATCAATGGTCAAATGAGTTAGTGAGTGGACTAATTAATTTCTTATGACATAGCTATAGCAGTTGTTTCCTTAGCTTGCAAAGTATATTCATTTACTACTTGATCTCAGAAATTTTGGATTGGTTACCATATATACCCTTTGACAGTGATTTAAAATTGTGGACCGCATTACCTACTTGATGTTGTCGCAATATTACGGTTGTGGTGAATGCCACAATTGCATCACATTGCAATTGCGATGTGACTCCGAATCACAATGATATGGTTGTATCGAGCTACAATGCAGTTTTTTTAATCAAAAATATTTTTTAATCACAATATAATTCACATCACAACCGCCGTAATCTACATTGCAATGACCATAATGACCACAATCACAGTAACTGTTATTGCATTCGTAGTAATTGTTACCGTATCTGTGATTGCAACTGTAATTTATAACACTGTTTTGATGATCTTCAAGTTCCATTTCGATGGATGATGTATAGGGACATTACAAAATCAATCATATACGAGTTTTTAGCTTGCCATGGTAACTTTGCACAGCCTTCTCAACCTCTACTAGGCATTAGGGATTCGCATCCTTAAGAGTTTAGATATATCAATTCCTTTCTTGGTAGTTGATATTTGCAACATATGTGTTCAAGCAATTACAATTACAAAGTGAGATATATTGTTAAGAACTTAAACAGCAAACTCACAAAAGTAAGATAGCAACAGTATATTTAGGAAGACAAACATGGAATAGTGTATTATTTACTAGAAAGATGATGAAAACATTTGCAATAGAAGGTTCTATTGCAACAGAGCAAGGCTCTTAACAGAATGATCTAGGAAAAGATACTCCTCCTTCTCTCTCTTGCCTATTAATTTAGTAAAGTGTGCACTCAATTATCCCCTCATATTTTATCCTTTTGCTCTTGCCACCTCAGGATTTTCACATGTCCCCTTCTTTGCTTGTCTAGTATAGACTTTCCAAATCTTCGGCCCGTTTTCCTCATGTGTCAATCTGTTCTGGATGTTAGCTGAGCTCACCTCTGTATTTGCGATTCTAACATATATGGAATGAATAAGCACTTAAGTGACCTTTCACCCATTAATATCACAATTCTTTCTAGGGGTTGTGTGGTTTCATTTTGGTTCAAAAGGGGAGAGATATTAATGGGAGGGAATTGAGAGGGAAAACATTTTCTTTATTTGGCTAGGAATTGTGTATGTGTAGCTTGATGTTATATATAAATTGCCCTAAGTTTGAATATTTATGATATGAATTAACAATGCGATAATATTAAGAATAGAGTATCATGACCTCTGATCTATTAACTGACTTAATCAACTCAGATTAAGGTTTGGTTGTTATTGGTTGGGTAGGGATATGAGAAGCTTTAAAATGCTGAAATAATAAAACAAATTTCTAAAATTGTGTACTTTTGTTAATTATATTATATTAATTATTTTTTATGTTTTTTAATATTAGATATTATTTAAATATTTAATATACCATGTGGGCACCATCTTCTAGTTTTTTTCCAAGTAATGATGGAACTAAGGGTGCATAATTAAAATGTAAGGGATCTAAAATTGATAATAACAAGGAAAATGTGTTAAAAGTTAAAACAACCCTTAAGGTTAAGGTGAAGGATTGTGTACTTCAAATAATAATTTGTATTCGAAAAAAAATTATTACTTCAAAAAGTGGCAAACTAAGATTTCAAATTTACATTAACTTTATTTTAACCCTTTTAATAAAACCCTACAAACGTTAGAGGATGAAAATAAGATAAAGAATTCAGCTTCAAATAAGCCAAAATAATAATGACAGCAAATCAACATAAAGAGGGACTAAAACTGCAGTTGGGTCAAAATATTCTATCTAGACTCATATATAAGAAAAAATAACTAATACACACTTATTAGGAAGGTTAGTTCACTCCATTTAATTTTCTAAGTCTCAACTATAAAATAAATATTCTTATCTAAATTGCCCTTTTTGATTTTATATGAGAAAATATGTCAGTAATGTTTTTTTCTATTTAAAAGTTATGAGAACTTGTTTCAAGAGCAAATAATTTAAAATATAATTAAAATAAAATTTGAAATTGATTTTGAATATTTTGAGGATTTGTAACATGTAATAACATATAACTGTAAGTATTAGATGACAACTAAGAGGAGAGTGAATTAGTTGTTGGGAGAAATGATTGATTTTTTTGCTTGAGATATCAAAGTGTTTGAGTAGTTCAAGTGATCTTAGAAACTTTAAGTTCAAGTCACTATTTGACAATACCTTACCAAGTGCAATTAGATAATTTGTAAAGTGAGTAAATCTCTTTTAGAGATCTAGCATTTTCTCTTCAGGCTTCATGAGAAACATTTCATATTCCTGAGAGAGAGTATTAAGTCTAGACATTTTCACCTCATCAGTTCCTTCATGAGTGGTCTCTAGAGTATCTCACGTTTCCATAGCGGATTTGCAATTGATACTCTAAAGAATTCGTCAATTCCAAGGGCTGAAGTGAGAATGTTCTTAGCTTTGAGATCATATTACACTTTCTTCTTATATTCATCATTTCAAGAGGATTTTGGTTTTACTTCCCTTACAACGTTAACAACAGCTAAATGTTCATAAGGTCCTTCCTCAATCGTATTCCATATGTCCAGGTCTTGAGATTCTATAAATATTTTCATCCTGATTTTCTAGAAATCGTAACATTCTCCAACGAAGCTTGGAGGGCGACTGATGTTGGAACATCCTCCCAAAAATGATCTCGAGGACATTTGTGAAGTAGGATCAGTTTGAGAATAATTTACCCAAAATAAGCTCTGATACCAATTGTAAGTATTAGATGGCAACTAAGAGAGGGTGAATTAGTTGTTGGGAGAAATGGACAATTTTTCTGCTTGAGATATCAAAGTGCACACAAAGAGAGTAGAAGAAGAAGAGTACATAGTGAATTTTTATACTGATTCACCTTCTTGACCACCGAAGGTTACATCTAGTACTTTTGCCACACATGAGATTTTTTAACTACATAATTTGAGTTGCAATCACAAATTCTCTCCCCAAGACCCTTATACCTTACGCACTCACAATTATCTACCCTTGGAAAATAACATTTCCAAGTGAACTATTTTCCCCTTCTCACCACACCCTTATGATGAAAAGTTAACAACAAGATGAGAATATATCAATGACAGAATTGTCTTTACAAGTTTGACAATTTGCCATAACTTGCGATCCTTTTTGCTCTTAATATATATGTAGTAGACAATGCTTTTATATGTTTGAAACATTAGAACTTAGCACTTAAAGAAACTTCAGAAAATCTAAAAGTTTGGAAACAAAGTTGCAAAAGAGTGTAGAAATTGTTAACTAAGATATGAAAATTCTGTGTATCACTTGTGTTACGAATTGAATGTCTCAATGCCTTTAAATAGGCTTCCAATCAGTCAAAATAACCTTCCATGAAGAGGAGATGCGATTGGAATGAAACTCATTCACTTTGGATGAAAGATGTTCATTTAAATTTGAAAATATGGTTTCCAACAACTATGGGTAATCGATGGTCATGACTGTGTAATCGATTGCCAAAAGTTTCTGTCCAAAGTAATAATCAATTAATACAAGTAATAATCGGTTACTCAATGCCAGTTATGCTTTGTAACTGTTTTCTTAGTCAAGTAACATGTTACTTAGTTCCAGTAACTTGTTACCAACTAGCACACAATTCAGGTAACCTGTTACCCAGATCTAATAACATGTTACTCAGGTCAAGTAACATGTTACTCAGGTCAAGTAACATGTTACGTAGGTCAAGTAACTTGTTACTTAGCATATTTGACATTGTTTCAAGAATTCTTCAATTCTTTTCGAAATAGTTTTGATTTCTTTGAGCCTTGCTACTAATATATAAATTGAGAATAAGGATAGAAGTACCTATTAAAGACTTAAACTCTATTTTTCTTGAAGCTTCAATCTCCTATGTCTTCATAGTCTTCTTCATTTTACTTTTTTTGTGATCTTGGTGTCTTCATCAAAATCGTACCAAGGTCACGAGCAAGATTTTCTTCATAATAACTTGTTAAATTTTAGTTATGTTTTAGATCTTCACATACAAGTTTAAATCTACTTATAAACGGATCAAAAATAAGTAATAATGATAAGATGATAGTTACAAAAGTAATAAAATAATAAGGAAGTCGATAGTTTAAATCTTACTCATTATAAATATTAACATACTAATATCTACCTATAATAAAGTTAGTCTAAAACAAAACACACAAGTTGAGATATGATCAAAGTTATGACTAAAAAATGTAAAATAACATATGAGAGGTGCTTGGTTGCTTTTCCAAAATTAACAATAACCATGAACCAAAAATCATCCTCATCAACTGTAACAACCAAGATAAAATTTTCTGATGGATTCTCCCTCGTTATTATTGGGTTGACAACTCTAATCATCATATGGCTTTGTTTGGTTCATGAAATAAAATGAAAGGAAAGAAAATAGAAATGAAAAGTTGGAAGGAAAAACACAATATGTGTTGTGCAATGGCTCATATCTCTAGATAACAACAATACAAGTATGGACTTGGGCTGATGTAAAGGGGTCGGGATAGAGGACTATATATTTATGTTATGCAAAGCTAATGTAAACAAGGAGAAGAATGATCAAAACACAAATCCTAATTCTCTAATAATACATAGTGGTAGCCTCTCAATGCTCTCGGGGACGTAGGCACAATTGGTCGAACCTTGTTATCAAATCCCTTGTGTTTTTCTTATTTCTCTATACTCTTTTACTATTTGATTGCTCACTTGTTCCCAACAATTGGTATCATATGGCTCTTAACCTAGGTGCCAAATTCGAGGTGGGGAAGTTTAATGGAACTGGTCATTTTAGATTGTGGCAAATGAGGGTTAAGGATGTGTTGGCTCCATAAGGTCTATCAAAGGCGTTGTGTGAGAATAAATCAGATGATATGGATCAACTAGATTGGGAAGAGTTGAAGGAGAAGGCTATAGGAACCATACGACTTTGTCTATCAGATGAGGTGATGTATCATGTTATGGATTTGACGTTACCAATAGAGGTATGGGAGACATTAGAAAAGCAGTTCATGTCCAAGTATAACAAATAAGTTGTATTTGAAACATACTCTATGGCCTGAATATGCAGGAGGGTGCTGATTTGCAACATCTCAACACTTTTAATTAAATGATGAATGACTTGCAGAAACTTGATATGAAGGTTTATGATGAGGGCAAAGCAATAATATTACTGTGTTCTTTACCAAATTCCTATAAAAACTTGGTGACAACATTGACATACGTGAAAGACTCAATCAAACTGGATGAGATCATATTTGCACTTCTGTCCCACACTCAAAGAAGACAGAATGTAGGGAAAGGGTCTTAGGGTGATGGTCTGTATGTGAAAGGGATCCAAACGCGTGGGAGGACAAAAGGCAGAGGAGGTCCTGCCAAAGGGAAAAGACCAAATTCCAGGGGCAGAACACCAGTAGAGTGTTATAAGTGCAAACAGACTGGGCATTACAAGAAGGATTCTCCCAATGAATGAAGTCCTAGCATGACGGTGGGAAAGATGAAGTATATACATCTGCAAATGTTGCACAGAAAGATGACTCTAGTTACTATAGTGAAGTTGATCTACTATCTGTATCATCAAATCATAGTACATATGAGTGGATACTTGACACTGGTTGTTCACACCACATGACGCCAAATAGAGAATGGTTCACCACATACGGGGCAAACAATTTTGGTTTTGTGTATCTCAGAAATAATAAAGCATGTGGAGTTATTGGCATGAGACAAATCAGAATTGTGATGGATGATGGGGTAGTGAAGACGTTATGTGAGGTTAGGCACATACCAGATTTGAAGAAGA
Source organism: Lupinus angustifolius (assembly GCF_001865875.1). Classification (NCBI taxonomy): domain Eukaryota; kingdom Viridiplantae; phylum Streptophyta; class Magnoliopsida; order Fabales; family Fabaceae; genus Lupinus; species Lupinus angustifolius. Next base: position 15,836,947 of record NC_032011.1, read on the forward strand.
ATTTGATTTCTTTGGGAACATTACAGGCCAAAGGATTTAGCTATAGAGATGATGGGGACAATGATATTCTTCGAGTATGCAAATATGCTCTGACTGTGATGAAGGGTAAGAGGACTGCTGGGAATACTTACAAACTGTTAGGGAGAACAATTGTAGGTGGAGTTGTTGGAGTGGGTGAAGAGATTTCAGTAGATTCAGACCATGGTGCTACAAAATTATGGCATTTGCGTTTGGGTCATATTATTGTGTGTGGCATAACAAAACTATACAAAAGAGGATTGTTTAGGGGAGTCAGCAAATGCAAACTAGATTTGTGCAAGTATTGTGTACTTGGGAAACAAAAACGAGTTAGTTTCAAGGTTGGCCAACACAGGACTCGGGGTATTCTAGACTATGTCCACACTGATGTATGGGGACCCACTCATAAACCATCCCAAGGAGGTTCTAGGTATTTTTTTGCCTTCATTGATGATGTTTCTCGCAAGGTCTGGATATATTTTATGAAGCATAAGTCATAAGTCTTTGCATAGTTCAAGGTTTGAAAGGTAGAAGTCGAGAACCAGACTGGTAGAAAAATCAAATACATGAGGTTAAACAATAGTATGGAGTACAAAGACTCACAGTTTCAGAAGTTCTGTGAGGAACATGGCATTAAGAGGCACTTTTCAGTGAAGAAGACTCCTCAACAAATAGTGTTGTAGAGAGGATGAATAGAACTCTTATAGAGAGGGCCAAATGTATGAGACTGAATGTTGGACTTTCCAAAGGATTTTGGATAGAGGAACTTAGTATAGCATTCTATGTCATCAATAGATCACCACGAGCTTCATTGGATGGTAAAGTTGTAGAAGAAGTATGGACAAGTAACCCAATCAATTATAATATGTTATGTATATTTGATTGTCCTGCTTATGTACATGTACCTAGTGATGAACGATCTAAACTTGATCCAAAGTCAAAGAGGTGTATCTTCATTAGATATACCAAAGGTGTGAAGGGATTCAAGTTCTAGGATCTAGTTTCCGAAAGGTGGTGCTGAGCAGAGTTGCATTATTTAATGAAGATTTCATGTTGAAACAGTCAGTTGTAACAGAGGTGCCCAGGCCAAATGGAGAGACTTTGATATCAAATATTATTCGAGCGAGCAATGAAACGGTTCAGGAAAATAAAGGCAAGGAACCATGCACTAGTTCAAGTCAAGAACATGATGATTCTCAAGCGTAGAGTTCAGGTGTGCAGGAGTATTTGCTTGCTAGAGACAGAGATAGGCATCCTATCAAACCTCTAGAGAGATATGGCTTTAGTTGCTCTCCATATCAGTTTCGAAGATCCATGTAGCTTTCAAGAGGCTATAAACAACTATGAGAAAGAATAATGAATGGGTGGCATGATGGAGGAGATGGAGTCTCTATACAAGAACCAAACTTGGGAGCTTGTCTCATTTCCCCCAGACAAGTGTACAATTGGGTGTAAGTGGGTTTACAAGAGGAAGCCAACAATATCAGAAAAAGAAGGGGAAAAGTTCGAGGTTCATCTTGTAGCAAAAGGGTATTCACAATAAAAAAGGGATCAACTACAATGAGATTTTCTCCCCAGTGGTGAGACACACTTATATCAAGGTAGTGCTTGCCTTGGTAGCCAGTCGGGATATGCGATTAGAACATATGGATGTGATGACTGTCTTTCTCAATGGTGAATTAGAGGAGAATTTTACATGACACAACCAGAAGGGGTCAGTGCAGCTGGACAAAGTCACTTTGTTTGCAAGTTGAAGAAGTCTCTATATGGGTTGAAGCAGTCTCCTAGATAATGGTACAAGCGGTTTGACACTTATATGTTGAAACTTGATTACAAGCATTGTGAGTATGATTGTTGTGTTTATGTAAGAAGACTTGATGATGGTTCTTTTATTTTTCTGCTACTTTATGTTGATGATATGTTGATTGCTGCTAATCATTTGAGTGATATCAATGAGCTGAAATTCATGCTAGGTAAAGAGTTTGACATGAAAGATTTAGGGGCTGCTAGGTAGATTCTTGGGATAGAGATTCACACGGATAGAGGAGCTAGAAAACTATGGCTCTCCCAGCAAAGCTATGTTGAAAAGATCTGAGAGAGATTTGATATGAGCAATGCTAAAGTAGTGAGCACTCCCTTGGCAAATCACTTCAAGATTTCCCTAGATTAGTGTCCAAAGACAAAAGAAGAGAAGAAGTACATGTCAAAGGTTTCATATGCCAGTATAGTGGATTGCTTGATGTATGCTATAGTTTGTACTAGACTGGACTTGACACAAGACGTTAGTCCAGTATGCAAGTACATGTCGAAACTAGAGAAGCAACATTGGGAAGCAGTAAATATATTTTTAGATATTTGAAGGGGACCACAGGTGTCAGTATCATGTTTAGAAGTCAACAGAGTAAGCCTTCGGTTATTGGTTATGTTGATTCGGACTATGCACGAGACTTGGATAATAGAAGGTCCGCAATGGGGTTTGTCTTCACCCTTGCAGGTGGACCAATTATGTGAAGATCATCAGTTCAGTCTGTTGTTGCTATATCCATAATTAAAGCAGAGTACATGGTAGTTGGTGAATCTTCTAAGGAAGCCCTATGGCTTATGAGGATGGTAAATGAGTTAGGCATTGAGCAAGATGGAGTTCCGCTAAATTGTGATAGTGAGAGTGCTATCTTCTTGGCAAAGAACCAGGTGTATCATGCTAGGACCAAACATATTGATGTGAGATTTCACAAGATTAGAAAGTTGGTAGCTTGTGGCCAGATACTATTACAGAAGGTTCACACTTCAGAAAATGCACCTGATATGTTAACCAAGCTAGTTACTGTGGACAAGTTCAGTCATTGCCTGAGCTTTCTGAACATTCATTGATGTTAGACTATGGAGCGCCCCCAACCCAGTGGCGGAAGATGGAGATTGATGATATTCGCCAAGGTGGAGATTGTTGTGAAATGGCTCATATCTCTAGATAACAACAATACAAGTATGGGCTTGGGCTGATGTAAAGGGGTTGGGGTAAAGGACTATATATTTATGTTTTGTAAACCTAATGTAACAAGGAGAAGAATAGTCAAACACAAATCCAACTAAGTATTTTCATACATAACTCAATAAAGATGGAATTCAGAGTTTAAGTTCATGGAGAAGTGTCAATATCACCATGAATATCAAAGATCCTCATTATTCCTACTTCCTAATATTTACATCTTATTTCCAACTTACTTACATAAATCTACAAACTAAGAAGATTAGAAACTATTCTAAGAAAATACATTGTAAAAAATTCAGTTCCTAACTCCCTATGTACATCTATATTTTCAAATGGCATCTTGGGTATCTTTTTATGTTTCTGAGTCTTTCCCCAGCGTTGAGCGCAGAAATGGTGCATTGAGCGCACCTCCTTCCTTATCATACCCTTCGCATGGCTTCGTCTATGCTTAGCATGGCTTTCCTGTAAGACTGAGATTGCAACTAAGAGGGGTGAATTATTTGACTTAAAATAATGGTAACTTTTTCTGCAAAATCGAGAGTTAAAGTGCATCGGAAAATATATACAGAATATTAATAAGTAAAATCAAAGAGATAAGGGAGAAGAGAGTACACAATGATTTTTATACTGGTTCACCTTCTTGTCCACGGAAGGCTACTTCAGGTACTCTTGCAGCACAAGAGATTTTTCCACTAAAGATTACGACTTGTAATTACAATATCTCACTCCGAGATTTCTATGTACCTTACACACTCCTTAATCATTATTCACTGGAAAACACCTTTCCAAGTGATTCTAATCCCCTTTCTTATCACACCCCGTGAAAGAAAGTATTCTGCAATAATAATGAAGAATGTACAACAATGGCGGAATTGCCTTTTACAAGAATGAAAGTGATGTAACTTGCAATCCAAACAACTCTTTAGTATATTTAGTAATAATTCTCTTTATAAGTTTGTAAACTTGAAAACACGTTCACTTTAAGCAACTTCAGAAAAAATCAACTTTGAAAGTTTAAAAACTTGTTGCAAAAAGTGCAGAGAATAATTTCAAAATAAGTGTAAGAGCTTTTGAAATTTGTATAAGAGTTGTGTATATGTTGTGTGTTGTGATTATGAGTTTCAATGCCTTTATATAGGTTTTCCAATCAGCCAAAATGTCTCTTTGAAAGGGTAGGAATTGATTGGAATGAAAACATGTCTTTTGGATTGAAGGTCATTTCACTTTGAATTTGAAAATCTGATGCAACAGCTCTCAGTAATCGATTACAGCATTGAGTAATCGATTACTCAAGTGTTCTATCCATTGTTTATTTAATTTTGAATTAGAGTAATCGGTTACTCACTTTGAGTAATCGGTTACTCAACTTTAATAACACTAGTAATCTATTACTCAAAGACAGTAATGGATTACTCTGACCAGTTTTAAGTTGAATAACACTTTTCTCACACTTGTAACCTGTTACTTAGATGAAGTAACTTGTTACACACTATTTTTGAAAATTGTTTTAAGTATTTTAAAGTGTTTCAATTTTATTATAAAATATTTTGAGCATTACTACTATTGTATAATTAAGAGTATATGATAGAAGTACATATTTAGACTTAGACTAAAAGTCTTGAATATCTTGAAGCTTGAATCTTCATTGTCTTCATAAGTATTCTTCCTTTTCTTCTTTTTGGTGGTGTTGGTATCTTCATCAAAATCGTGTCAAGGTTAGGAGCAAGATCTTCTTCATATTTCCACGCTTAGCGCCACTGCATTGAGTTCAGCTCTTGCGTTGAGCGCAGTGGAGCTGATCTAATGCTTTTGCTTGCTTATCTTGATTTGGCTCATTCCTAATCCAATTCATCCTTTTTTAGCGTGAAACATGTATAGAAGCTTGGGAAATTGGATTAATATAATTTATCATCAAAATATCAACTATCATGACATAAAGTAAGTATTTAGAATTGAAAAGTGTTAAATTGGCCTTAAGAGTTCAGGTAATTTTGACACTTAACACTAGTGTGTTTCCACTATCAAGTCAAATATTATTTTTTATTGTAATTATTGCGAAGATTTAGAAGTTATCATTTTCTACATAATGTTCGCTTAAATTAGGACAAATATAGGCATATCCATTCTTAAATAGTGCATGAAGTATGATGTTTTGTTCGCCTTAAACATGAATAGAGTAGGCTTGCAAGTCGCCCTAAATAAAATTAAAAATATATGTATAAATATATAAATGTATATAAAATATTTATACAAAATAAACAATACACAATTTGCATACAAATATATTTATCGTAATAAATAGTCATACAAAATACAAATGCAAATATAATACAAAATATACATAGTACATAACTTACATACAAAATACATAAGGAACAACGCATATTGATATATCTAACATATAAAATGCAATTGTATATATATAATAGGAAAATGATAGTACTTTATTATAGTTGATATATAAATGCATGAGTTTAAAATCTATGCACAATGTAAAGTTTTTTACACTATTAGCACATCATCCATCATTGATTTGTATTACTTTTGTTTTTATTGATTTGTATTACTTTTGTTTTAGACTCAATGGTGGTTAACAAATCAATGGTAGATGATTTGTTGACAGTGTTCAATACTCTTACATTATCAATATATATATTAAATCCTAAATGTATATATAACGAATAGAACACATTTTCTCACATATGATGAAATACATATACAGTTGCATATTTGATGTTCAATACTTTCTCTACCAATGTCTATGGGCCACCCGTTTAAAATGTCTGTGAGCAAATAGGGAATATTAGACAAAGAACATTTTAGGACGGATAAACACATTTTTCATGCTTTGACTGTCCAATAAGTGCGGGCGAGCGGACAGACCCCATGGACTTGGCCAAAATTGTCAATGATACTAAAAAACAACAATATGCGAGCCTTAATTTCATAAGATGAGATTACAATATGAATCAAACAATGTTATAATGTTTTATTATAAATCATGGTTATTGACTAAACATTGATCTCAAAGTCTTTCTTAATCATTTCACATGTGATTTTTCTTACTTAATGCATTCATTTCAAATCATATATTGTCTAATATATTCATTTATCCAACACGATATTCTTATTTCTGCTACATGAAGTCTATTATATTGTTAACATTTTAGCAATACAATATTCTTATCTATACTTCATGAACCCTAGGGCAGGGAAACAAATTTAAAAATAAACAAACTAATAAGATGGAATTATCCAATAATTAAATTAAAAACACATTAAACATTCTACAAAAGGAAGAATGAATGGAAATAAATAAATAAAAATTTCACATAATTTCATAGGATAGTGACATTGGAATGATGTCCAGAAGGATAATGTTACTCAAACAAGGTAAGATCAAAATACAAATTGAATTGATTAACACATGAGGCATAAAAGTGATAAATCCACTTTAGATGAAATGCTACGCAATGTAAGCGCGTCAAAGATAGGGACTATAGATAGAAAGATGCATATAGCGTAGAAAATTGTGCCACAAGGATAATTATGTTTTGTATCCACGTAGAAATGGTATTTTTATACGGATATTTCTTGATTTTTTTTTGATAAAAAACTAATTTTTTTTAGCTATATGACTATTTCTCATAAAAAATAAGTATTGTTCTTAGAAATTGAATTTTGATATTTTGGTCATTATAGAGATTTAATGAGATCTTACATCATTATATCAACACTTTGTTAGTCTATATAAAAAATGTTTAGTTGCTCTATAAGTCAACATCCTATCTTGATTTTATTTACATATATCTCATTAATAATCTTAATTTTCTGATTCATTTTCAAAACTAATAAACAAATATAAATAAAAGTCCTATTTTACCATTTGGATATACTCATTTGGATATACTTTTCCAATAGATATTCATGGATATACTCATTTGGATGGATATCCAATCCATCAAAAAATAAAAATAAAAAATAATTTTTTTTGCATTTTCAATTTCATTTAATATTTAAGAAAACTAAATTCAAACAAATTCATTCATATTTCTCACTCTCACTTTTAATATTTTATTAAATTGATATCAATTATAGGAAATGTGTATGTAGTTAATATTAAAATTTTATTGTTAAGTAAATAACATATAGATGTATGATAAAATGTATGCACTAACTAATGTATGAATTTTATACACTGTCACTGCATCATCCACCATTTATATTTAATTATCATTGACTAATAAGAAAATAATCCAAACGAATAGTGAATGATATAATGATTATGTATATATTTGTAAACTGACAGTGCATAAGTATTACACTCTAAAAGTATTTGTTAAATAATTTACACGTAGAACCTTAAATGACACATGCTCATAGAATTTTGAAAAAAAAAACATTTTTCTTCAAAAGTTTAAAAAATAACTTTTAAAAAAAATGATTTTAGAAGTTATTTTAACGGTGATTTTAAAAAATATTTAATTGAAATAACAGTTTTTAAAATAATGATTTTCTTCAATAGATTTTTTTAATTCCAATAAAAAAATCAAATAGATCAGATATCCATCCATCCAAATCCATGAAAAGGGAGTCATGCATAAATTGGATAGATTGGAATCCATTAGATATGGATGAATTGGATAACTTAAAATGTAGATTAAATAAATTTATATAAATGACTTTTCATCCGTCCATGAGCATCCAAATCCAAATTCATCCATTTGACAGCCCTAATCGTGAACATGGGTGGAAGGTTACTTAAGTGCTAATTCATACATGATATATCACTTTGTAATTGCAATTGAACTTAAAAGGAATTGATATATCTAAACTCCAAAGGATGAGAATCCCTATTGCCTAGTAGAGGATGAAAAGGCACAGGAAAGTTACCAAGTCCAAGCTACAAACTTGTATATAATTGCTTCAGTAAAGTGGTCAATATATCATCCATGGAAAAGGAACAAGAGGATCACCATAAGGACGCACATAGTGGAATAAAGACTTAATTGTTGCTGTTGTATACGGTAATCAATCCAAAATTACTGTCTTTGCTAGCACTAATAAAGATCCATTCCATATGGTAAAAACTGAAAACAACTGCTCAGATCATATAATTTGATCATTCATTCAAAAAAGTCAGAACAACATGTGCTCTTAGTAGCTAAAAACAGACAACTGAGAGAATATCATGCTCTAGCCTAACGATGTGTGATTGCAAAGTACTAATATGAACATGATTAACGCTTCTTCTTGCTTCCTTTGGCACCGGATTTTGATGGTGAAGCAACCAGATAGACAAACAGAACCATGATGGAGATCACCGAGATTATAGATCCATATCTAGCCAGCAACCTCTGTAGACAAAAAAAAATTTGACATTAAGGTAATGACATTAGACTATGATGCATTTAGAAAGTAATTGGAAAGAACAAATAATGGATCTGATACAAGGTGATAATAGATCAAATATATGGCGTTTGTCTACTGGTGTAAAACCTCACTAGATCCCTATAAAGACCAAAAGGTTAAGGGTTTAATTCCACTAGATCCCTAGAAAGATCAAAAGGTCAAGGGTTCAATTCCTGAGAGTAACACATGTTGGGAGAGGCAGTCACACTCCCCAAAAGAGATTAGTTTCATACCCATAGGGTGAGGGAATACATTTGGTAGTACCAAAAAAAGATACAAAGTTGCATTTCCTTGGTAAAACAAATCAAAAGAGTGCACAAGTATCGAAAAACATATTAACTTTATTTTTTGTGTCATTATAGACTAAGCTTAACAAACCATCCATTTCTCAAGAATGGACCCATATGCACCAAAAAGTGTAATAAGATCCACTTTGTCTATCTCATCATGCTTGATTGCTCATATGCAAAATGAACTACAAAAGAGCAAAATTTGGGTGCTTTTCAATGGGTGATTGTAGTTTTGTCCTGTAATATAAACTTAACATGTATAACAACTATTATACATGTTATATTTTTCTTATGAACTATTACACATTACATTTTTATTAGAACAGAGTGTCCTACCTAAAGAACAGCACATAAGTTTCAGGCTAACTCAAAATTATGTCAATCACATAATGATTTTGAATTTTTGACAATCAAAACTACATAGAACATAAAATAAAATTGCTCATACCTTAGCCTGAAAAAGCAAGTCCAGTCAAATGAGATTGCATGACAACAAAAAAACAGTTTGTCAGTCAACACAAGCACTTGAGATTGATTCATGCGGAAGTTAAGTGTGCAAGAAACATACCCAGTCAAACTTCTTCTCGGGAGGTCTGTCAGCAAGAACATCTAAAGGCAATATCGGGCTTGAGTATGCCTCCTAATAAAAAGCAACTATTATGATAAGAAAAGTTTGCTCACCCGAAATGAAAATAGACAACAATGCTAACATAAATTAAACCTGTAAAGCTGCCTTTGTGGGGATGCGGAACTTTACGACAGCTGGTTCACTAGAAAATACACCTTTTGTTTTAACCTCCAACTCGAAAGTGTGGGAGAGGACGCCACCACTGAAAATAGCATGGTTTGCTTGTAAAATGAACTGAACCAAAATGGATAAGAGCAAAGACGAGGTTTAACAGAGTAGCAAAAACGTTATAGCAAATAATATGAAACTCACGCATCAAGCTTTTCCCATGACTTGGAAGTGCTACCACTGATTACGTTAAAAGCATCATTTAGCCAGCTATCATCCGCCAGACTTATATCATATGCAGTCCTTCGAATAAAAGGAAGAAAAAGGTAAGCACGAAGGATAAGTAAAAACTTATAGGAAACAAAGAAGGTTAACAAATAGAAATAGATACCATAAAACACTTATAGACACAAAGTCACAAACAAAATGGAAAACCACTTGCTTATCCTACAACACCGTCCTCAAATTATGACATTTTATTAATTATGCTTTACTTGCAGCCTTGAGAGGTTAGGTTGCATACATCTACCCTCCCACCGACTAGGTGGGAGTCTCATGCAGTAGGCCACTCTTCGTTATCAGTGCTAATGAAAATTCTAACAGAATCCTTTAGGACAAAAAGCAAATATTTGCAGGTACCAATGTGCCAAAATGGATCAAAAGGAAGTTCAGCTAAATTGTTGTGTGTGATGGTGCATGCACACTCGCACTACTGAAACCCCTTTGCTTAATGGAGTTCTTTTTATGAATAACGGTATAGACTTAATTTAACAACTACAAACTAAGTATTAGTCTAGTAGTGTAAGGCCCTGCTAGATCCCTACGATGACCAAAAAATCAAGGTTCGATTCCTGTGAGGCTGTGAGCTACATTTGTTGGGAGGAGCACTCACGCACCCCGAGATAAATTAGTTCATTACCCATAGGTGAGAGGTACACTTGGTAGTACAAAAAAAAACTAACAACTCAACAAGTCAGCCAAGGGATTAAAATGCTTGTTTAAACGAACTTTATAACCACTAATGTTGTGAGCTAAACAAAGGAACTATAATTCAATTATCTTCCCAAAATTAACATTTTTACCAAAATTAACAATTTTTACTTCTTCATATTTCAATCATCTTCCCAGATAATAAAAGATTATAACTTTCTTACTTTTCCATCTCAAATCAAAAAATAAAAAAGAAAGAGAAAAACCCACGAGACTAAGATCCAGTATAAATTTCTAACATAATTGGAAAAATTACCAAAACTATAATTCTAGCACTGAATTAAGAGCATGCATGGAAATAAAAAATTGGGATCTGAGATATTGAAAACGAAAATATTAAAATAAAATAAAAAAGAAATAGAATAGAAGAGAGAAAGAAATGGAAGAGTACGAGGTTCCTTGATTGTAGATATCGATGGTGACAGAGACAGTTTCTGAACCAGATTTGAGTCTGTTGAGATTGGCCTTCTTATGAGCAATGATGAAAGGAACATCAGAGGAAGCGTGTGAATTGGAGAAGAAGCATAGAATGATGAACACAAAAACAAGAATGAGTGCCTTTGAGATTGGATCTGCCATTGGAAATAGAAAGATGAGAGCGTTGTATTCGTGAAAGAGAAAAGAAGAGATAGTCAATATATTATGTGGTCGTGTTTCGGATCTGGACAATCTTAATTTGAAACCCGGAAGTTGGTCACAATGAGTATGGTTGGGTTGGGTCAGAGATTCCACCTAAACTAGTGTAATTTATCCAATTGACTAGTAAGTTACATATGCATTCACGTGGTTAATAAAAAACAAACACGTAACTCGTGCATTCATATCGTTAAGAACATATTTGTATTCTATGCATTCACATGGTTAAGAACGAATATGTTATTACTATATTCTCATGGTTAAGAATGTGCATGTTAATATGGTTTAGAACGTGCATGTTATTCATGCATTCACATTTAGAACGCGCATGTTACCTGTGCATTTTCATGGGATTGATTTTGATGAAAGTTTAGAAGCATATAAGTATCAGTATTATTATATATATATATATATATATATATACTAAAACGTGCATGTTACTCGTGTATTTGCATGGTTCAGAACGTGCATGTTACCTGTATATTCTCATGGAACAGATTGTGTTACACTAACATGTATATATATATATATATATATATATATTAGTAATATCGGATAATAATTTGATAAAATAAAATATATAGAAACACAAACATTATAAACTTATTTTATTATATGTGATTTTTGTTGTAACCATTCAATCTCCACTTGTTGTCTATATATTTATCATACACAAAATGTTTTCTCACCTTTTGTATTATCAAGCACAATTATAAAATCCATAAGTTCACCACCAATCTGATATTAAATAAATATGTATTAATTAGTCAAACATAAATTTATAATGAAGTCAACACAATCATATATGCACTTAAAATATTTTCAATATTATACATTTAATTCACATTATCAGGTTAATATATAATTTATAAATAACTAATTAAGAACTCGTTACCACATGTGCAAAAACATTTTATACAAATACCGTCACTGTAGTAATGGAACAAAAGTGATTGATTTTCCACTCAAAATAGTAATAGAACAAAAGTAATTTGAGTGACTTTCCTATATAGTTGTCTACCTATGTAGAAAAGTATATGGAAAAATGTTATTATCTTACAACAATTAATTGAATATTTAATCAACCATATAAAATGAAAAGTCTTGAGTGATAATTTAAATAATGGTACTTTGAATCAATAATGGTTTTAATTTGAAATAATAATTAAAGCAAAAAATGTTTTGATTCCTCCCCTTTGAGAACCAGAATGTTAGGAAAGTAAAAAGTTTTAGAGATAAAAATAATTAATTAAGATGTGCAAATTATTTCGTAACAAAATATTAATTAATTAAAATGTCAAATTTTGTGATATTACTTCTCATTATATCTTCATGTAACTTGTTTTTAATTTCTTTTTTTCCTAAGATATTATTTCGTATTAGTTGTTAATATAATTTGTTTAGTATCTCCTATTTTTTAAAGTATATGAAAGGGGATATTGTAATTAATTACTTAGATTTTTTTTTTCAAAATAAGTACAGATTTAATCATTCAATATAACAACTTCCAATATAATATTTTAATAGATAGGAATGAAATTTTAGTAATAAATAATTTTGAAATAAGAACACTGTAATTAAGTTATACTAAAGAGATATTGTATTTTAGTAATAAATGATTTGAAATTTTAGTAATAAATAGTTATTTATCTTCAATCTCAATTGCATATAACTAAAACAATAATAGCAAGAAAGGGAGAGACCAAGAGATATGGAAATAAAAACATAAAGTAATAAAAGAGAATCAAATATCATTTAATGTGATGTGTCATTACTTTAAATTAGTTTAAAATTCATCAAATCTCATTTAATAAAAGAATTAAATAATTGTTGTAATTATCAAATAATTTTTGTAATTAGCAAATAATGTTACAAACTATTTATTTAATTTCCTTATACGTTTTTAAAAATTAATACCAATTTATTTTCTTATCATATCTTTGAATATTAATCTAGTATGAGTATCTTACACCATAAATGATTTTGAAGGATCAAGTTTAACGATATCAATGGTTTCACAACTTCTCTTGTTACTGTATCATACACCATAAAAGATTTTGAAGGACCAAATTTTATGATACTAATTTTATTACTTTATGATTTTATTATTTCTCTTGTTACAGTTCTACTTAGGTCAAAAATATATTAGATATACTCTAAATTTTAGTGAAATATATTTAATTAAAGCACACATATTAAACATATACTACTATATCTTACTTGGAAAAATTTAAATATTAGTTAGACTAAACAATTGTATGTTGTAAACCAACAAAATAAATCTAACTCTTTCCTAACCATGAACTCTGAATAATAGTTACTCAAATTATTATAAAATGTGACGTATCATTAATTCAAATTAATTTAAAATTCATCAAATCTCATTTAATAAAAAAGAATCAAAAAATTGTTGTTATTATCAATTATTATTGTAACTATCAAATACGAAAAAATCATGTGAATTTCAAATTTCTTCTTTGAGAAAATAGTGATTCATTTGAACAGAAAAATCTATAAAATAAATAAAAGATGCACATAGAGAGAAAACTAACATGCATAAATGCTTCGGTGGAGGAAATAACAATAGTAGGAAATATTTAGAATATTAATATATATATGCTCCATAATGAACTAACACATTAGCGACAAATCCACCAAAAAGGTAGTAAAAAATCATAAAAAATTTGGTTTGTTAAACATATCAACCTAAACACTGAAAAAACAGTAATGGTAGGAGAGATTAAAAATATTATCTACGCACATGCTCCATAATGAACTAATACATTAGCGATGCATCCACAAAAATAAAGAGAAAGAAATGAATGTGAATGAAGGCATAAGAAACGAAGGGGATATGAGTGATGAAGGCATAAGAAATGTGAATGAGAGATGAAATGAATAGAAAGAGAAGATATGGTGTGTGACAATATATTATTATTGATATGAGCGTTTCTGGGAGGGAATACTTTGCGGGAGATGACACATGTCTAATAGGAATAATGTAATGAGTTTTTTTCCTTATATTGTTCATAGATATTTGAGTAATATCTATGTATTGTTAATATAAAGATTTATACACATACAATATATCATATGGCTTGAACATCCACTATCTAAGTACTAGTGTTGTCCCTGAGTTCTAAGGCATACCTCACTCGTGTCATCCGGATCGCTTGTGATGCCAATTTCATGAGTGTTAGTCATTAAGCACAATTTGGCGGTTTCCTCTTCATCGGATGTGCTACTCGTCATTTCGTCCTCCGGAACATCCCATACAATGTAAGCCTTCTTGGATTTGAAGTCTCGGGGTTGCTTTTACCGTGTTCAACCTTCTTGAGGTGACTTGGGCATTTGTATTTCATATGGCCCGGTTTGTCACATTTGTGGCATATGAGGCAATCTTTGGGAGTTTTGTCATGTCTGGTTGAATCAGTTGCCTCCTTCTTTTGAAATCGCTTAAATATTCCTTTCTTCTTGAGAAACTTGCCAAACTTTCTAACTAGAAGATTTAACGTTTCATCATCTAGTTCAGACCTTCAATCATCATCGTCTCTCTCTTCTTGTGATTGAGAAGATGTAGCTTTCAGAGAGATGGCCTTTTTCTTTCGATCTGAATCTTCATGCATTGTTAAGCAGCTCAGCTCCATTTCGTGTTCTTGAAGCTTGCCAAAGAGAGTTGCTAGTGGCATAGTGTCTAAGTCTTTCAACTCCATAATTGCTGTTATCTTAGGCTGCCATTTCCTATCAAGACAATGCAACACTTTGTTAGTAAGTTCACCAATATCAAAAGTCTTATCTAAAGCAATTAAATGATTTATTATATGAGTGAACTGTTTTTGCATTTCACTTTTCGATTCATTTGGAAACATTCTAAGCAATTCATATTCACGAGTCAAAGGATTTAATCGAGCACACTTAACCTCACTTGTGCCTTCATGGGTTACTTGCAAAGTATCCCACATGTCCTTTGCATTTAGGCATTGTGACACTCGAAAGAATTTGTCAGAAGATAAGGTAGACGTTATAATGTTCTTTTCCTTGAGATTGTGCTGGACTTTACGTCTTTCATCATTAGTCCACAATCCCTTCAATTTTTCTTTGGGTTCACCATCCACTAAGTGAAGTGGAGTGAAAAACTCGTTGACAACAAAGTCTCAAATCTCTGTGTCTATAGCCTCTATAAAGATTTGCATGCACACCTTCCAATAGGCGTACCCTTCGCCACTAAAAATCAGAGGGTGATTAATGGATGCACCATCACCGTCGAAGGGGTTTGTGGAACCCATAGTGATTAATCCCTTGGGAACCATTAAGGTATGATTACACCTAGAGGGGGTGAATAGGTGTCGCGGATCACCACTCCCGCTTTTCCGATATTTGCACAGAATACAAAGCTACTGTAGTTAATCGATTATCAACAGGGTTAATCGATAAAAGACAATTCACTTAATCGATTATTATCAGAATGTTAATCGATTATCCTGATTGTTTTGAAAATCAATTTTCTCGCTTCGTAAAAACCATGATAATTCTATATCTTTTCTATCTTAAGATTGATTCTTGACTAACATCAGATTAACACAACAAGCAATTAAGCACACTAATCTAATCAAAACAGAAAGCAATAAAGACAGAATTATAAAGAGATAGGGATAGAGAAAATGTGCTCGAGGATTTTTATCCTTGTTCATTTGCGGTCCACTGCAAACTACATCCAGGCCTCATTCTATATGATTTTCTATTTTAGACTTTTTGTGAGACATTTCCATCTTGGGTTTACCTAACCTAAGACTCAATACTAGGCAGTCAACTTAGAACTTTAGAATATAAAAAACAATCCTAGACTCTATGATGTTGACCTTGAGTTCTTGGTGTGTTGTTTGTTGAGATGTCCAAGTCTTCAAGCTTTCACATTATACCTTGTCTTCATCAAAACTTCATAGATCGGTTATAATGGCATCCTTTGACTATTTGCCATTTCATAAAAAAGGGAGATTGTAAATGCAAGCATGCATCAATGAGCAGATTGTATATGGAAGCTAGATGATTTTAATCAAGATATTTTTCATCAAGGATTCCAAGTTCTCTTCAAAGAACATAGAAAGTATCTCGTGAGAGAGGCTTAGTGAAAATATAAGCTAATTGCTTAGTAGTTTCAACAAATTCAAGCATGCAATCGCCTTTTTGAACATGATCATGCAAGAAGTGATGTCTAATTTCTATATGCTTGGTTCTCAAATGCAAAGCGGGTTTCTTGGATAGGTTTATGGCACTTGTATTATCACATTTAATTGGGATGTTTTCTAGTTTAAGACCAAAGTCCTTAAGTTGCTGCATCATCCATAGGATTTGAGTGGAACACTAGTGCTCTTCCAGCAAAGTCAGAATCAGAATATCCTACCAAGGATAATGAGGCATCCTTAGGATACCATAATCGCAAATTTATTGTTCCTTTTAAATATCTCAT
Source organism: Lupinus angustifolius (assembly GCF_001865875.1). NCBI lineage: Eukaryota > Viridiplantae > Streptophyta > Magnoliopsida > Fabales > Fabaceae > Lupinus > Lupinus angustifolius. Next base: position 15,853,485 of record NC_032011.1, read on the forward strand.
GATACGTTTAACAACACTATAATGAGAATCTTTAGGTAATGCTTGAAATTTAGCACACATGCAAACACTAAACATAATATCAGGGAGGCTCACAATCAAATATAATAAAGAGCCGATTATCCCTCGATGCTTGGTTACCTTAATAACCTTTCCCTTTTCGTCTTTGTCTAGATAGCAAGCGGACGCCATAGGTGTAGAGGCTTCTTTACATTTTTCATGTTGAACTTTTTGAGTAACTCCATTGCAATATTTTGATTAATGAATGAAGATGCTACTTTCCATTTGTTTAATTTGTAGCCCAAGGAAGAAAGTCAACTCACCCATCATCGTCATCTCAAATTCTCCTTGCATCATCTCAGAAAATTCTTTACAAAGAATATCATTAGTAGATCCGAAAATTATATCATCAACGTATATTTGAACTAATAATACATGATCCTTTAATCTACGGGTTAAGAGGGTAGTATCAACCATATCCTTCACGAACCCTTTTTTTCCAAAAGGAAAGAGCTCAATCTGTCATACCAAGCTCTAGGAGCTTGTTTCACGCCATAGAGAGCCTTCTTGAGCTTATATCCATGGTTCGTATATTTAAAATTTTCAAAGCCAGGAGGATGATCAACATACACCTCCTCTTGAATGTAGCCATTTAGAAAGGCGCTCTTAACATCCATTTGAAAGAGCTTAAAGTTCATAATCGATGCAAAGGATAAAAGCATCCTAATGGCCTCTAATCTGGCTTCAAGAACATAGTCTTCCTCCTGGTTGTAGCCTTTGGCTACTAAGCGTGTCTTATTTCTAATGATCAAGCCAAATTAATCTAGTTTATTTCGGAAGACCCATATAGTACTAATCACTGGATGTTCTTTTGGCTTAGGGACCAAGTCCCATACATTATTATGCTCGAACTGGTTTAGCTCTTCCTACATAGCTATATCCTAGTGCACATCCTCAATGGCCTCATCAATGGTCTTTGGCTCGATTTGATATACGAAAGCAACAAAGTTACACAAATTATGTAAAGAACTACGGGTTACCACCCCCGTAGAGATATCACCTATAACTTTGTCAAATAGATGATCTTTCTTAGTCTTCCATGCGATTGGCATGTCCTGATGCTCATATTGGGCAATTTGCTCTACTTGTTATTCTTTGTCCTGGTCCATGTCCTTAGAGTATGCTTCTTCTAAAGCACCTGCAACATCATCAGAAAATACATTTCTCTTCTCTTTTGGAGAAGATTCATCAAAATGAACATGTATAGACTCTTCTAATTGCATGGAATATTTATTAAACACTCGATAAGCTTTACTATACAATGAGTACCCTAAAAATATACACTCATCTTCTTTTGAATCAAATTTTCCTAGCGCTCTTTTTATATTATTTAAAATAAAGCATTTACATCCAAAAGCATGAAAATGAGCAATATTAGGTTTTCGGCCTTTTAAAAGTTCATAAGGAGTTTTCAAACAAGTAGGCCTCAAGAGTATACGATTTATCACATAGCAAGCAGTATGCACTGCATCAACCCAAAAGTACTTAGGAACCTTGCTTTCGTTTAGCATGGTTCTAGAAAGCTCCTTTAGAACACGATTTTTCCTTTCAACAACTCCGTTTTGATGAGGGGTACGAGCAACCGAGAACTTATGCATGATACCATGTTTATTACAAAATTCAACAAACTAGTGGTTTTCAAACTCTCCACCATGTTCGGATTGAATGAAGACAATTTTCAGATTAAACTGATTTTGAATTTCTTTGGCAAGGATTTTGAAAGATTTAAATACATCACTAATAGAGGATAAAAATAATGTCCATGTGAATCTAGAGAAATCATCAATAATTACCAAAGCATAGAAACTACAACCAAAACTCATTATTTCTGAAGGTCCAAACAAGTCCATACGGAGAAGCTCCAGAGGTCTTGTTGTGGATATTACATTCTTTTTACCAAAAGAGTTTTTAACTTGTTTACATTTTTCATAAGCATCACAAGTTTCATGAGTTTTAAAATCAAGTTTTGGTAGACCCTCAACGAAATTATTTTTAGATACTTTATCTAGATGTTTTACATGAATATGAGCGACGCGCCTATGCCAATGCCATATATAATTTTCTTTAGACACAAAACATTATGAAAATAACGTCGTTGCATCTTCTAGGTTAACCATATAGATGTTGTTAACAATGTCCGACAAATTTGACCTTATTAGGTAAATTGTCACGGATTATGCAACAATCAGAGTCAAAAGATACACGATTACCTTTATCATAGAGTTGGTCGATACTAAACGGGTTGTGCTCTAGGCCTTCACCATATAGTACATTTTGGATCACTGCCTAGGTTGAGTTGCCAATTTTCCCAGTATCAAGTATCTTTCCTTTGTTGTTGTCTCCATACCTGACAAACCCTTTTTCTTTCAAGGATAGATCTAGGAATTTTGATCTATCTCATGTCATATGTCTCGAGCATCCACTGCCAAGATACCAATGTTGTCCATGTGCTCGTAAACATACCTGCAAAATAGATCACTTTCCTTTTTCAGGTACCCAATTTATATTGGATCATTTTCTGTTAGTAACCATGGAGTCATCTTCCTTTTTCATCCAGACATATACACCACTAGGTATACCATACTTCTTGATATAACAAGAGTAGGAAGTGTGGTCATGTATCTTCAATCATGAAGTAAGGGGAAGAACTAAGTGAGGGGGAGTTGTGCTATATTTACACCGCTTAGAAAAAGAAATTGATCAAAATCAAGCTTCAAAGTGTATAGCAAGAAAAATTTTGTCATCATAAAAGGGGAGATTGATATTGCAAAAGGAGTCAAAGTTTTCAAGTATGATCTACAACAAAGTTTTGATGAAGACAACGAAATTGGTAAAGCTTGAAGATTGACTCAACTTATCAAACAACAAGTCAAAGACTCAAGTTTATTTAGAATTATGAAAGTCTTTTTATTTTTAGACATCCTAAGATGAATGTCTAGTTTGAGTCTAGATTACATAAACCTATGATAAAAATCTCACAATGCTTAAAAGGTAAATAAAACTTAAAAATGAGAGTCGTCCATCCTTAATAGATAGTATGTATGTACTCCACTTGAGCATACATGATTTCAGCGCATTAAAACTGAATATGTTTTTGAAATCATTTATTGCATGAGCATACATCATTTAGAAGATTTTACCTTTCATAAGTGGAATCTAAACTTTTAGTTAACACTGATTAATTGATTAAAGATACAGTTTAATCGATGAAGTAGTCTTTAGAACTCGTTAATCGATTAAATGTTTTTATGGATCAATTAATTGAATTACAGTAGCTACTGGTTTGAATCTCTTAGCCTCGTTAATCGATTATACTAGTGCTTAATCAATTAAATATACTTACTGAAGAAAACGTGTTATTTTTTAACAAACATTAATCGATTAAGTTCAGTGATAATCGATTAAGATTAGTTAAATTCAATTTACCATAAAAGCTGTAATTTTACTCATAAGCAGAGAGACAGAGATTCAAAAAAATTCAAGAGTTCAACCGGGAAAATAGTGTTTTCCAAAAGTTTAAGTGTTTCTTGTGCATAATAGGGTTAGAAGAAAAAGCTTCTTAGGAAGTAATTTTTTAGCATTCAATTGTAAAATTATTTTTCATATGAACCGTGCACAAATCCACATTTTCTATTAGGTCTTGTGAGATTTTATGATTAGGTTTGAGATTGAGTGTTACTTGTTCATATTGGCATATTTAGGTGTTTGTAACTTCAAAAAGTATTGAGACAACAAATTTAAAGAGTTTAAAAGAAAATTTGTCCTAAATAAGGTTAGGTTGTAGAGTCTTCATCATTTCGCAAAGGTCTTAGTTGAGAGCAATAATCGGATGGGACTAGATAGCAAGTAAGTGTGGAGTATCCGAAAGAAGCCTGTCGGAAGTCAAACCGTGTAGTTTGGCTCTAGATCTAAGAAGGAAGCGTTTGCGAAACTGTAACTGGAAGTGTGCTCGTAATTGATTATTACTTTGTTTCTTAGTGAAGAAAAATCTCCCAAATCAGATGGGATGACGGAATGTAGTTTGCAAGTGGGGTCAAACGAACCAGGATAAAAATTTGTTGTTCTTGTTTCTCTTCCCTTATCTTTTTTACATTTCAACTTGATTCTTGAATTGCTTAATTTTTTAGATTAATTGTTAATAATCTGATTAAACTATATACCTTTGTAAAGATTGAATTGTTCGAGTTTTCTGTTAAAAGATTCTGATTTTCAAGAATCCTAACTGTTAGGGTAATTGATTAAAATAGACGTTAATCAATTAAGACGTAGATGTCAATAATCGATTAAGTCATTGATTAATCGATTAAAAACCAGAAAATTGATAATTTAATTATACTACACCTATTCACCTCCTCCTTTAGGTGTGTTTACATTCTGATTATACCCAACAAATTATTCATTAGTGTTATTATGATAATCAGCTTATATTGCATTATGCTCTTAATTCATTCTTGTCCCCCTATGATTAAGTTGATTTTAGCTTCATGCTGAGAATTAGATAATAATCGATTATCAATTTGACTATCTAGTTGGATAATTGACCTCACACTCTACATAATCGATTATCAATTGATTAATAACCATAAATAGTTGTTGCATAATTTATTAAGTAAGATGAATTTATGTGTGTAATAAAGTAACGAAGTAACCACACACTTATTTAACCCTCTGTGTTTAGAGCCTTTGTTCATCTAAGATGTTGCTTAACTAGCATCTAATCTTCCAACTTTTAATATTGTTCAGCATAAACCTTTGTTTGGTAACTAGGGTTGAAAACCAATTTTAAATAAGGTTAAATTACTTTCCCGCACTAGTGTCTTTAATATTATCAAGTTGGCTAGAAGTTGGAATCCTCATTTTAGTTCCTCATATTTTTTGGTTTTTTTAGTTTGATTTCTCAAAAATTGAAAAACTGAAAATAATTTCCAAATATTTCAAATATGAATAAAAATAATCCTTTTATAGAAAAATTATTCCATATCATATGCTATAAAATAAGCTAAAATGGCCAAAATTCCTATTGGTATTTGGATGTTTTAGTTTTTTTGTTGTTGTTTTAATTATAGGCTGAAAAATGAATCACTGTCGCGAAGTCCATTATTTTTAAGTTTCCTCGACTATAATGAAACTTTTGTTTTTTATTAATCCTTTTGATAATAAACTAATCCTTTTCGAAATGTATGGTTGTATTTCTTAATAAGTATTGCTCTCATGAATCAAACTCTTGATATTATGATCATCTTGGGATCATCAACTCTTTGTTATTAAAATTTCCATATGAAAAACTTTCATGACTAATTTGAGCCATTACTTTGAAAATGGGTTGAATGGATAAGTTATGAATTTTGTACAAGAAAAGCAAGTTCAGAGAGGATGTCTTAGACATGTAAGAAAACAATGAATGAGTAATAATATTGTGAATCAATGTTTATTTAGAAACATGGAGAAACCATTATAGAAGGTGTTGGAACTATTGAAATTCTTGTGGAGGTTCACGTGTCAGCAAGCTACATATAAGGAAGGATGACTAAGCTAGCATATAAATATGTATTCATAAGGGTTGTGTAAAAAGCAAGTCAGATAAAAAGAAGAAGAAAGTAAGGCAATATACTTATATAGTGCTACTATGTGTAGATCTTTTTTATTAAATAAAGTTATTATTTTGCTAATTAAATTTTGGATGAGAGAAATAAAATATTTTAGAATCATATCATAAGTATATTTTATGGTTCTTAAGTCTTTTCTTTTTCTTCTCATTTAAAATCGAACTTGCAAATAGACTAACCCTTAAGGTTATGTTTGAAAGTTATGAGAAAAAATGAATTACAAAGATCAAATGGCTATAAAAGAGAAGAAAGGGAAAGGGAAAGGAATGTAATCATCTCTTATATATGAGAGTATGAAGTTTAGATGGAGAGGGTAAACTAACGATAATGTCGTAATATTTTTTTATTTTTCTTTTAAAAATGTAATTAAGAATTAAAAAAGACAATAATATATAATTATATAATTTTACTAAAAATATTTAGGTATTTTACATTTTGTCTCTACAAAAACCTCAAATTTAGAGAACTACAGAAATAAACACGTGGATGGTTTTTAGTTTGAGAAACCTTCTACAACCTTTCAAAACTTTCATATATCTTTCATCAAATTTCTAAATAAGGGGAAACTTTCTAAAATAATCTATTCTCTTCTATTCTTCTCCAAAATCACATTCTCAAATTCGAAATAAACATGCCCCAATGATAGAAATTGAAATTATATAAGTTTGAATTGAATAATACTTTTTATGTGTACGGATTAAAACTAAACCATAGTGGAACATTTCCAAAAGATGCTGATGTGGTCATGGAACAACTAATTAAACAAAATATTAGGTAAACAAATGTTGGATACCAACCTTACCAAACAAGCCCAATATTGCTTGCTTCTTCTGGCTAGGTCCTTTTGTCTTTGGTCTATTTACTAGTGGCCTACCTTGACTCATTTTATAGAAGTATCCCTTAGTTTGTAAGTTGATTATTTGGGATGGAGTCTCAAATGGTGTCCCATTCCATATCTCAAGCTAATCAAAAAGTTCCATTTTATTATATTTTGTTTTTAAATTTTTTATTTTATCCACATATTGACTTAGGATAGAGAATGAGACAATGTTGAGAACATGCGAACCGATTATTTGATAGTAGTAAAGAAAATGAAAAATTAGACAGGCACTTGAAGCTTTTTATTTTTATTTTTATTTTTTTCTCTTACAAAATAAACTTTAATGATGAAAGGGAGGAAAAATAATTTTTTTATAAAGTACCCCTCATATTCCTAAGAGTTTATAGCTTGCACCATTGTCTATAAGCAACTACCTCTCACCTTCACAATTAATTCATTTTTTGCCACTGCTATATTTTCAACATCCAAAACTTCATCCTTATCATGCATATATATCTTGCAACTTCTCTTTAACAGAATCATACCCATATCATAATGTGTGAGGAACACCAGGTATGAAAAAACACAACCCTTGTATTCCTGATAATATTTTCAACATCATACACTAGAGTTTCAGCTTTTCATGAATATGGCATCACTTTCTGTTTCACATTTTGAAATATATTGTAAAATTAGTTTAGATATATTATATATA
>NC_032011.1:15860782-15867210 GCF_001865875.1 Lupinus angustifolius
TATATATATATATAATGGGAAAATGATCATCTCACACATCATCTTATTCCAACATTATTGTTCATCTTATTCATTGTTGTTTTCAAACTAAAAGTTATTTTTATGAATGATTATGAACTGAGTAAAAAGGTTCGGAAATAACTGATACATATTATACATGTATATATTTTTATACATTTGACTTCTCCCTATTTTCTGGATTCCATGTTGTTGCTTATGTTTTTATGTCGAATTTCAATTAATATAGCTGACTTCATCTAATAGGATAAAAGTTTGGTTGTTGTTATTGATGAACTATTCAATGTTGTTTTCAAAGAGTTATTTTCATGAATAAGTGATACAAGAGTACTATTATTGATATGCATATATGTATATCTTCTTATACACTTGAATTTCCTATTATTTTACATATTCTTAGAATATTATAATTTCTAATTCAGGTAAGCATCATATATTTAATGCAATTATATCAGTCGATGCTTATATTTTTAGCTTGAGACACAAACAAAGCATCACTCTAGATTGTTGATCATTTCAATTCCTTAACGCTTTTCTGTGGTTTTCTGATATAGGTTAAGGAGCTTGAGATGGAAAACTCATATAAAAATGGTTTCAAACTAAGTGTAAAACTAAGGGAACCAAACCTAGTTCCTCCATCAGAAGAAACAAAGAAAGGGATATATTTCCTTTCTAACCTTGACCAGAACATTGCAGTGAATGTAAGAACTGTTTACTGCTTCAAATCAAAAGAGAATGGGAATGAGAATGCTGAAGAAGTGATGAAGAATTCTTTGAGGAAGGTTCTTGTTCATTATTATCCACTTGCTGGGAGATTGAACATAAGCTCAAAGGGTAAACTTGTAGTTGATTGCACTGGTGAAGGTGCTATGTTTGTAGAAGCTGAAGCAAATTGTTCAATGGAGGAGATTGGTGATATCACAAAGACAGATCCAAGGACTCTTGGTAAGCTGGTTTATGATATTCCTGAAGCAAAGCATATACTTCAAATGCCTCCTTTGGTTGCTCAGGTATGTCTTTTGTAATAAACTTATCTAGAACTCTTTATATACAAGCTAAATATTATGTCTTGTCACATTTTTATAGAACTCTCTAACAAATTGTGGTATATTTTAAAAACATTATACTTATATTATTGGTGAAATTGAGTGGATGAAATCTATGACTATAAGTATCTAGTTATGATCATCTTTATTAATGGAGAGATAATTACATCACAAACAGCATAAAAAATAAGTATGTAACACTTTTATCCTTTAAATACAATTATATAATATTTTTATTCTTCAATGTAAGTATAAAAACAAGAACTTGTCTCTCCATTATTGAAGATGATCTTGATTGATAAGTGTCTAGGGTTATGAGTTCAATTTGCGAGACACTGCCATTAGAGAGAATAAAATATTACTGAAGATACTTAAGCTTAAACAGTAGCACACTCAGTAGATTCATGAGCTTTCAAGGATCGCATGTCAAGGTTGTAGTATTACAATTAAAAAGCACAGAGGTCGAATGTATAGGTTAGGTATTACATAGGTTCTAATGGTTTCCTTCACACATGTCAAAACCACACGAGACACAATTCTACAAAAAAATTTTACATTAAGAAACTACTCTAACTTTCTCCTTAATGCATTCAATTTTAATTATGTATTCTCTAGTATTTTTACTTATCTAACATACATTTTCATCTTCCCTACATGTTTTTTCTCTCTTAATGACATTTTACTATTTAACATTGAGTCCTATTAATATTGTGAGTCTTATAGATGTGCAACATAACTTCCCGTTAAACTTGAGGGTCAATTTCCTATTACATATGACACTTGAATCACTTCTTTTTGTTCACTCTATTTGAATTTTATGGTTTATATCTCCGTCAACTTTCTCATCATTTTTCACCAAAAATACAAAAATCTAGTTATAGTATGATCTCCTTTCTTTATATCTATATGAAATCATGTGTTTTAAAGTTTGTCCTATATTTCTAATTTCTTATTTAATTTCTCCATCAAGTTTCTAATTAGAACAATGTTATCCAAAAAAAAATATACATTATGTCACTAATTCTTAGATATGCTAGATAAATATATCCAAAATTAATGTAAATAATAAGGATCAATATTAAATTCTTTAACAATAATATTTTAAATATCAAAATTTCCACCACCATTTCTGCAACTGACATCATAAAGACTAAGGCTGACTAGTACAGTGACTGCAAGCTTGCAATGATGACCATAAGTAGATGAGCAAAAGCAGAAACTGACTATGTTTAAAAAATAATTTCTTTATTTCAATTTTAGATTTATGTTTTTCATTATTATATACTCAATTTATATTTAGTATTTTAATTTTTCTTATATTTTTTAAAATTTGTGTCAATGATTATTTAGTTTGTGACATATTAGTGTATTTTTTACCTGTATTTTAATTTGTGATTGTGGTTGTGATTGAGGTAATGGTTGTAGTTACCATAATTATGGTTATTGTAATACAGATTACAGTTTTTATGGTGTAAATTATTTTGTGATTAAGAAAATTAAATTTGATGCGGTCCAAATGTAATAAGTATAACTGCATCATGGTAACTCAATATAACACAATAATTACAGTGTTTTGCGATTATGAGGGACAGGACATTACGAGTAGAGATAGCAAAATAGGCCGTCTGACCCGTTTAGCCTGCACCCGCAAATGCCCGCAAAAATTTAAGCAGGCGTGAGCATGCCTACATTGGTTAACGGATAAAATTCAATGCTCTGCCCGTTTTAAAACAGGCTAACAGGCTTGCAGGCGGCCCACGGACATTGTTGAATAATTAAAAAAATAAAAAAAATCATATAATAAATGAAATTAAATTAAATAAAGTAGTTGAAGATAAAAAATCAACAAATTTTTTGATATTATATATAAAGTTTAACAAATTACATTAGATTACAATTTTTATAGAGATTAAAATTCACATTATATCATAACTAATCTAAAATTTTCTTACTTTTTTCTTAAATTATATTTATGGGCCGCCTGTATGCCCAACGAAATTGTCCACAAACTTGGCGGGCAAAACGAGTCGGGCGAAACAGGCAAATGGGCAAAAAATTTACACCCTGCCCGCAAAAAATACGGGCTATACAGGCGCACCCGCCCGCCGGTACTACCCATTTTGCCATCTCTAATTACGTGTGCAATTTAAATAACTACAAGTTGAAAAATGTATTAGATCTTTGTAGAGGATCCATACTTGTCTTATCCTTGTATGAGTATATTAGTTCTAAAGTATGAACCTGTTTCAGGTAACCAAGTTTAAATGTGGAGGCTTTGCTCTTGGGCTATGCATGAATCACTGCATGTTTGATGGCATTGGTGCTATGGAGTTTGTGAATTCTTGGGGTGAAGAAGCTAGAGGCTTACCACTCTCTAACCCTCCATTTCTTGAAAGAGCCATACTCGAGGCGCGTAATCCACCAAAGATAGAGTTTCTGCACCAAGAATTTGCAGACATAGAAGACAAATCCAACACAAATAGTTTGTATGAAGAAGATGAAATGGTCTACAAGTCTTTCTTTTTTTATCCTGAGAAGCTAAACCAGCTTAAGGAAAAAGCTATGGAAAATGGGGTTCTTGAATCTTGCACTACTTTTGAAGTCCTCTCAGCTTTTGTATGGATAGCTAGAACAAAAGCACTTAAAATGTTGCCTGATCAAGAAACAAAACTGCTTTTTGCTGTTGATGGAAGAGCCAAGTTTAACCCTACACTTCCAAAAGGGTACTTTGGGAATGGGATTGTGTTGACAAATTCTTTGTGTAAGGCAGGTGAATTGACTAAAATGCCCTTCTCATTTGCTGTGAAGCTTGTTCAAGAAGCTATCAAAATGGTCACTAACAATTACATGAGATCAGCTATAGATTATTTTGAGGTCACAAAAGCTAGGCCTTCTTTATCTTGTACCCTTTTGATCACAACTTGGTCTAGATTGTCTTTTCATACCACTGATTTTGGTTGGGGAGAACCTGTAATTTCAGGACCAGTGTCATTGCCTGAGAAAGAAGTAATCTTGTTCCTTTCTCATGGCAAAGAAAGAAGAAACATCAATGTTCTTTTGGGTTTGCCAGATCCTGTCATGAAGATCTTCCAAGACTTGATGCAAATATAGTGGAAATGGATGGCATCCATCCCACAACATGTGTCCATTCTATATGTCATGATGAGTTATAATTGATCAGAAGAATATTTAATAATTAAACTTTGAACTTAAATACATTTTTCAACCAACTATAACTTATGACATATAAAGTAATACAATTTATGGGATATCAAATATATAAGTTCAAGCATCATATATGGAAAATTACTTGAAGAAAAATATATAACTTATATGATGTTATTTCTTATACTATATGATTGAATGGTTATGTTATTTCTTAAAAGAAAAAGTACTTATTAGCTTTATGAATTTATTGGTGCTGAATAATATCAGTACTTGAAGCACTACTTATATTTGTTGATTAAGTTAATATTTTATATATCGAAAAGTTGAAGAAGCTTCCTAGTGCTTTGTTTGGTGAGACAAGTTTTCCCAAGAATAGGATCTTATGAATAATGTTAGGTGAGATAATGCCACCAATTAGGTAATCTAAATTCTTCTAATAATTGAAGAAGTGGTTATGGAAAACTCAATCAAGCAGATATGTTTTTTTTATATGCTACCAAGATCTTGACTATTGTTGAACTACGGTGGAATTGAAGATTTATATCAAAGCTCTTGAATATGATATAGCTTTTTTAATACTATCATGTTACCCAATATCATACATGTCAACCGTATTCATAACGTTTGAAATTGAGTGTATAATCATGATATAATATAAATTATTTAAAAAATTTACCTTCTCAAAAATAAAAAAATCTTTAATCTTTGATTTAATTTTATTTTGTCACTTTTTTAAAAGTATGATCTACCTAATCTAAAAAATTGGATAAAAAATGAAGATATAATCTTTGATTTCATAGAGTTTAATATTTGATTTTACCTATAGGGTGAATTTAGGTAATACTGATAGATGGCTGAAACCAAAAGAGAGCTCTCCTTCTATGTTTAATTCCTACAAATTTGTGATTTCATTAGCGGAAAATATATGCAGAAAATTAACAAGTAAAATCAAAGAGATAAAGGAGAAGAGAATACATAAAGATTTTTATATTGGTTCACCTTCTTGTCCACCGAAGGCTACGTGTAGTACTCTTGCAGCACAAGAGATTTTTCACTAAAGTGTTAGGTATCAATGGCCAAAATACACCTAGAAGAGGGGGTTGAATAGGTGTAGCGGTCAGAGTATCCGCTTTTCGAAAACAACAATTATTGCTGAAATAACTTCAGATTAATCATTTAACAGAATAGACATAATCGATTAACGTAATCACTTTAATCGATTAAAACAGCTCAGATTACACAAACAGATTCGGTGCCTTGCACGACAATCAACCGAGATCGAAACGAATATACAGAACTTACAAATATATCAGAGTTATAACAGTATAGTATAGAAACAGAATATCGCAATTAAAACAACTATACAAAGTAATCAATTAAAGTAATAAAGAGAGAGAGAGAGAAAAATCCTACAACACCACAAGGTTTTTATCCTGGTTCGTTTGCGTGTCCACTTGCAAACTACATCCAGGCCTCCCGATTGATCTGGGAGATTTTTCTTCACTATAATTGAAATAATGTTTTACAAGCAATTCTTCCAATTACAACACTTAGATATTCACTTGAAACTAAAGAACCTTATTCTTTGGTTTGACTCCCTTCCTACCGCCTAAGAAAACCTTTCTTGCGGTGTAGCCCCAGCCAAGAACCTATTCTTTCTATCAAGAACTCTAAGCTAATGAAGATACAACACAATCTCGTTGGTGGTAAGACACCTTGAGATTCCCAACGTTACAACATTTTTTTTTTACAACAAAAACATAGAGTAATCTAAAGCAATTACAATGCTCAAATTTAACAATTAAGACCTTACTCTAAAACTCTAACACAAGTCTCATATAACATGATAATGTATTAGTTGAAAACAGATTTTACAGAATACAAAATCTTCACAAAAACATCAATGAATGCATGAACATGTGAGATGAAATGATGAGAAATTAAACATGAAATGCCTCTCAATCCTAAAACATAGAATTCTCTCTTTTCTAATCTCACAAATGCAATGTCATATAGATGCAACAATTAACACGAAATATGCTCTAACTCTCTTAAAAATGAAACATACAAGTTCTGACTACAGTTCTGAAAACGTAGTTTATAAAGAATCACTTCAGCAGCCCAGATAATCGATTAAAACTTTGGTTAATCGATTAACGCGGTTTAAAAACATAACTGATTCTGTTTTTCAAGTTT
>NC_032011.1:15867310-15986983 GCF_001865875.1 Lupinus angustifolius
ACATATTATAAATGACATATCTCAAAACTAAAATGATTTAAAGTTTTATGCATATGAGACATGTATTGAGTTTACCTAAGCCTTAGACTCAACCTAAACTAATTACTAGTCTAAGTCTAATACCAATCTTGAGACTTAAGCACGTTGATTTGTTGATGATCTTCAAGCTCTTATAATCACAAGTTGTCCTCATCAAAACCACAACATATAGTGAGAAAGCTTTCCAAAGTGCTCCTCTTGACATGCGCACTTTCATAAAGATTATGAGTTGCAATTACACTATCTCACCCCGAGATATCTATGTACCTTACACACTCCTTAATCCTTATTCATCTTTGGAAAACACTTTTCCAAGTGATTCTAAACCCCTTTCTTATCAGACCCCGTGAAAGAAAGTATTCTGCAATAATAATGAAGAATGTTCAACAATGGTGGAATTGCCTTTACAAGTATGAAAGTGATGTAACTTGAAATCCAATCAACTCTTTGTATACTTAGTAATAATTCTTTTTATAAGTTTGTAAACTTGAAACACTTTCACTTTAAGCAACTTCATAAAAATCAACTTTGAAAGTTTAAGAACTTGTTGCCAAAAGTGCATAAAATAATTTCAAAATATGTGCAAGAGCTTTACAAATTTGTATGAGAGTTGTGTATATATTGTGTGTAGTGATTGTGAGTTTTAATGTCTTTATATAGCCTTTCCAATCAGCCAAAATGTCTCTTTGAAAAGGGTAGGAATTGATTGGAATGAAACCATGTCTTTTGGGTTGAAACTCATTCACTTTGAATTTGAAAATCTGATGCAACAACTCTCAGTAATTGATTACAGCATTGAGTAATCAGTTACTCAAATGTTCTGTCCACTGATCATTTATTTTCGAAATAGAGTAATCGATTACAGCAACTTGAGTAATCGGTTACTCAACTTTAATAACACTGGTAATCCGTTACTCAAAGACAGTAATGGATTACTCTGATCAGTTTTAAGTTGGATAACTCTTTTCTCACACTCGTAACATGTTACTTAGATGAAGTAACCCATTACACACTATTTTTTAAAATTATTGTAAGTATTTTAAAGTGTTTCAATTTTCTTTTAAAAATAGATTGAGCATTACTACTATTGTATAATCAAGAGTATAAGATAGAAGTACCTATTTTAGACTTGGACTAAAAGTCTTGAATATCTTGAAGCTTGAATCTTCATTGCCTTCATAAGTATTCTTTCTTTTCTTGTTTTTGGAGATGTTGGTGTCTTCATCAAAATCGTGCCAAGGTCAGGAGCAAATATCTTCTTCACAAGTTTAATCACTCAAAGCTCAAAAAGGTAAATAGTAATTATTCTTTCAAATAAGGAAGGAAAATAATTCCTAGACTACATGTGGGTATGATAATCCCTACTTATTAAATGGGACTCCCACACGCCTCAAATATTCTCTCATTGGTCGTGGCCAACTTGGGTTACTTCTATAAAAATGGTGCAATTTATGGGCTTGGTTTCCTTGTTGGGCCTTGTTGATTCTGCCACTTCTTTTACTAACAGGTTGAAAGTTTAGTGTACTTTCTTGGTTCTGGATCGGGTCATGAGCCCTCCTAGCCCACTTAGCTTATCCTTGTTGATGGGCCTGGGCTTTTCCTTTCTTATGTTTTATGACACAAGGGAATTGCTCTAGGAATTCAACCCACTTAGCATGTCTTTTATTGATCTTACCTTGCCCCTTTAAGTACTTTAGTGACTCATGGTCACTATGTATCACAAACTCCTTGGGCATGAGGTAATGCTGCCAAGTTTGTAGTGCCCTTACCAAGGCATACAATTCCTTGTCATAGGTGGAATAATTCAACATTGGGCCACCTGTTTTCTCACTAAAATAAGCTATTGGGTGTCCTTTCTGCAATAACACAGCTCCAATTCTCATATTAGATGCATCACATTCTATTTCAAAAGATTTTGTGAAATTAGGCAAAACAAGAATGAGTGCATTAGTTACTTTTTATTTAAGCCTCTTGAAGGCTTCCTCTTGTTTGTCTCCCTATTTAAAGTCGACATTCTTTTTAACAACCTCGTTAAAAGGTGCAGCTAGGGTACTAAAGTCCCTAACAAAGCGTAGGTAGAAGCTAGCCAAGCCATGGAAGCTTCTAACATCAGTTGCAGTTTTGGGGGTGGGCAAATCCCGGATAGCCTTAATCTTTTCTTTATCAACATGATCCATACAGAAAGAGCATTTCTTAATATTAGCTTTTCTTAACACAAGTAAGGCATGTCAAATGTGTTCATAGTGTTCATTTATATCATTATTGTATATCAATATATCATCAAAATACATTACCACAAACTTTCCCAAAAACTCTTTTAAACATGGTTCATTAACCTCATAAATGTGTTGGGTGCATTAGGTAACCCAAACGACATAACTAACCACTCATACAAACCAAATTTTGTTTTAAAAGCAGTTTTCCATTCGTCCCCTTCCCTTATGCGAATATGATGATACCCACTTTTTAAATCAATTTTTGTGAATATACATGCATCATATAGTTCATCAAGTAAGTCATCTAATCTAGGGATAGAATAATGTCGATACATTACTGTAATATTGTTGATTGTCCTACAATCTGTACACATTCTCCAGGACCCATCCTTTTTGGGTACAAGGATGACAGGAACAACACAAGGACTCATGCTTTCCTGAACTCATCCCTTTTTCATCAACTCCTCCACTTGTTTTTTAATCTCATGAGTGTCATGAGGGTTGCTCCGATAGGCAGGCCTATTGAGCAAAGATGCTCTGGGAACGAGATCAATATGATGTTTCCTCTCAAAGGTGGGAGGCCACGTGGGACCTCTTGAGGAAATATATCCTCAAATTTGTGTAGAAAACTTTTTATAGAATCAGGGAAAACATTATTAGAGTTAGTAGTCAAATAGAATTGTTGGCAAATGAGTAGCTAAAGGGGTTGCCTAGAGATTAAAGCACCTTTTACTTCCCATTTGGAAGCCAATAGACTCTTTCTTTTTTCATTCTTTTTCTTTTTCTCATCTTTTTTTCCTTTTTCTCATTTTTTTCATTTTTTTGTGGATCGTTTCTTTCCTTTTCTTTTTCGTCCTTTTTTTATTGATCCATTTTTTATTTTAATTTCTTTTGGTCTTCACCAACTTCTTTTAGGGAAAAGGGTGATAATACAATTTTTTTGTTATAATGCATAAAAGTATATTTATTGGAGAAGCCATCATAAATGGCTTTCCTATCATATTGCCAAGGTCTGTCAAACAACATATGGTTGGCCTTCATCACTACTATGTAACATAGTACATAATCTTCATATTTCCCTATAGAGAAGGGAACATCAGCTTCTTGATTTACCACCATCTCTCCAACCTCACTTAACCATTATAGTCGGTAAGGGGTTGGGTGGGTCCTCGTCATAAAGTTGAGTTTAGAAACCAACCTAGTGCTCACCATATTGACACAACTACCACCATCAATAATTAGAGAACATACATTCCCTGCCACCCAACATCTAGTATAGAAGATGTTCTCCCGCTGACTTTCTTCATGCTCCCTAAGTTGGCTCCCTAAGAGCCTTCGCATCATGAGAAGATGTCATTCTGGAACATCAACATCCTCTTCACTTTCCTCTGAACTTTAAGCCTCTGATTAAAACTCCACCACTCCATTCTTCACCACTGTGGTCCTTCTGGTTGGGCATTGTGAAGCTATGTGACCATGCCCAAGACATTTGAAACATTTGACCTCCTTGCTCCTAGTGGTGTTTTCCATGGGCTTCTTCCCTTGGGAAGAGCTCACGACCTCCTTTGGAATGGACCCTTCCTTCTTAGACTTGTCCTTCCACCCTGAAGATTGGAATTTTGAGGTGGAGGAGTATTTAGATTTTCTCCTCCGTAGTTGTTGCTCCACCTTCATGGCTTGTTGGACCAGATCCTCTAGATCTACATCCTGAATCTCTATGTTGAGACCATGAAGAAATCGTGCCATAGTGGCTTCACGATCCTCATGATGGTTGGATCTCAGAAGAGCCAACTCCATCTCCTTGTAGTACTCATTTACTGATTTGTTTCCTTGGGTCAACCTTTGAAGTTTGTTATGGATATTCCTTTGATAGGATGCCAGAACAAACCTCTTTCTCATCACAATCTTCATCTCATCCCAAGAATCTACTAGTTCAGCACCACACCTTCTTCTTTTCTTCTGAAATTGGTCCCACCACACTATGGCATACTCTTTGAATTCCAAGGCTGCCACATTGACCTTTTTATCCTCAGAATAATTATGGCAGTAAAAAAATTGCTCCATTTTCAACTCCCACTCCAGATAGGCCTCAGGATTATTCATCCTCATAAAGGTAGGGACTTTAATCTTGACCCTATCCATTCGATCATCCATCCTCCTCTCCCTATGGCCACCATCATCATTCCTCCTTTCCCTCCGCCTCCTTCTCCTTTCTTGTTCAGAATCACTCGAACCACTATTGTATTGCCTTTGATTTTGTTGAACCTGCATCTCCTCCAATTATTGTAGGAGGGCTCGGGATTGTGCACTCATTTTGTCAATTGCTTGCATATAGGTTGTGATCCTGGGGGACTCGGCTCCACCTCTTGTAGGACTAGACATTTCCAAACTTCTATCTTGACTATTTTCTCTCAATGTGTCTAGTGTGTATCGCTCCCTCACTTTCTCTCGATTTCTCCTTGGGTTCTTGATAAAATCAAGTTAACCAAGAGTTGTTTTCAATATGGAAAACTCACAAACTTATCAAACATAGAATATTTGGCTAAGGTTTATTTTGAGACAAAGGTATTTTCGGTTTTGTTGGGTAAGGATAAAGGTAGGATATTTTTTTTGTGTTTATGTATTTGACGGAAAATTTAAACGACACTTGACTTACACAAGACTAGCTCCGAATACCACTTGATGCGAATCCCTTTTGAGAGGATTCAGATTTTTGTTTTTGATCGTTCTTGAATGTAAGTATTTGAGGTGAATATGGATTTTTTGCACTTTGAAACTTGTCAAAATTTTGATTGGTTTTTGTTGAGTTATTCTTTGGTCGTGGGTTAGTATTGTTGTTGGTTTGGTTTTTGGTTGTCTATGGAGTGTGTTTGGTCGTGGGGTTTTTGAAACAAATCCCATGACTTGATGACTCATTCACACGTGCTCTTCCAAAATAGGCAAGGATCCATTGTGTCTTCATGGGGTGGATTCACGACTAGATTAGTAAGGGATTCCCCTTGGTTTGTACCTGGATTACATGGTTCTTAATGCAATTTATTACAACTATAAGTTTAAGCATTCAAAGCTCAAAAAGGCAAATAGTAATTGTTCTTTCAAATAAGGAAGGAAAATAATTCCCCACTTATTAAATGAGACTCCACACGCCTCAAATATTTTCTCCTTGGTTGTGGCCAACTTGGGTTACTTCTATAAAAATGGTGCAATGCATGAGCTTGATTTCCTTGTTGGGCCTTGTTGATTCCGCCACTTCTTTTACTAACAGGTTGAGAGTTTGATGTGCTTTATTGGTTCTGGATCGGGTCATGGGCCCTCCTAGCTCACTTAACTCTTCCTTGTTTATAGGCCTTGGTAGGTTCATATCACATAGTATGCCCCATCTTTCTCACTCCCTTCATCTTGTATTCTTCATTATCTTCTTCATCCCAAGAGGCCATTGTTCTCCTTTTTTTCAAATAAAAAACACAAGAAAATAGAAATGTGTGTGATATTTGAGTAATCTCCACTTTTAAAAAGACCCACAAGAATCAAGGTATCACTTTGGGGGTCTTTCTATTTCAACGACTTTGTTTAAAACCAATGTGGCTAGAGAAAGAAAACAAAGTTGAAAAGTATTATATCCAAGTTTAGTTTTGATTTCACCAACATGACTTCTTTGTTTTTTCTTTTATCTTCTTATCCTCATTTTATTTTCACTTCTTGTTCTCTATCTTATCATTCAATTACTCTTCTACAGCTCACTACATTTGTTACCTTCCTTTATTATAGCCTTTATACAGTGTTTCTTCATTTATCTATTTTAGCTTCATATAGCTTGTAGTTATTACCCTAACGTTTTATGAATGTGAGATGTTTGATAAAATGCTCTTTTTTGTTCATATTTTAGTTTTATTGATCATTTATGGTTTGTAGTTGGTCGAATGTATTAGAAATCAAAGAGCAAGAAAAGAATAAGAATTTCATTCATTGAGTGAATTAAATTGAATGAATGGATTGAATATTGAATGAGTTACAATGAAAGTCTTTTATAAAAGGAAGAAAAAACTAACTAACCTAATACCAAAACTAACCAACTAACCTTTAATGATTACAATCATATGTTGTGCCAAACCCACTGAACCCTTATCCACCTTTCTTTAGTGGGTCACATTATAGACAATGTTGTTTTGATGTTATTGGAAACTTGCATGAGAGGAATATCCAAGAACTGCTAGAAAAATGTCATCCAATGGGCATGTTTGATAGAATGCAATATGAGTGATATTACAGGGAACGCCTTTGAACTTTCTCTTGTTGGTTGTAAATGCATTGGAGCATATGTTCAAAATAAGAATAATAAAAACCACATTTGCTGGATGTGGCAGAAAATTAGGTCACAAACAAATATGAGCATGTGTTTGGCCAAGGCTTTATGAGCACAAAGGACTGGAAACAACAAAGTAAATTGTGGCAATGTTGGAGTTTTTTAGGCTAGTACTTGTTAACACTCCTCTGAGCTCCGTACTTCTTTGAGTGCATTACAATCAAAGGACTTGGATGACATGAACATAAAAATATTGACATTGGATTTTCTCTTGTTTTTAACAGCTCAACAATTCTCAGTCTCCAATTATGTTATTATAAGAAGGCTTGACCAGAGTACCATAGAATAAGAGTCAAAGAATGCTTGATTGATGAAATTGAAGGTAATAGTATTGTTTATCAAGAACCAACGTAATAGAAAGAAGAAGTTCGAATGAGATCAATTGGCATTATTGCTCGAGAATATCATGTTGTTTCTTGGCCAAAGAATGAGAGAAATATGGGCAATATTTGCCTTAAGAATATCAAGAAGAATTAAGAGAAAGAGAGAATATGAAGTTTGTAAAAGGGAATGATAAACAAAGAGTAATAGAGAGATAAGGATAACGTCTTGCAAAACTTGCAACTCAAGCTTGCTGCAAAAGGTTACCATTATAGAAACCTTGAGGAAAAGGTTCTGGACCTTGAGAACCAGATTAAAGCAAGAAAGTAGGTTATTTCCTGATGTTTCAACTCGACCTTCTTCATCTAAACAAATAACAACTCAGAAATCCATAACAAATTAAATAAGAAGCCACCATTGAATCCTTCGAAATCAAGGTTGCCACTGAGAAGAATAACTAATCTTTTGTCTTCATTACCTCCTTTAACGTCAAAGGGATATACCACTTCTATGAATGGAAAGAAAAACATAGCCAAAAGAAGGAAATTTTATATGCAATACCAAACTTTGTAGTATATTGAGAGTCTTTGATCTTTTCAAAAAGCAACTGTTTCAGAAGATATGAAGAAAGTCTTATACATAGTGTCAAAAGATCCATGACTAACTCTTCTACTAGGATGAAAGTCTCCAATAGCAGATTTCAGCTCTTTGTAAACAAACTCTCTACGATATGTAACAATCTCATTCTTAAAACTCTTCCCTCTTTTGACACCCCCTCCATTTTCTAATAGAAAAATAACCCAAAATCACAAGAATTTCATCAATCGAATCTCTTATCAACTTGATGAGAGAAGTGGAACTTCAGGAGAAAGCTACACAGCTGGCCAACGAAGAAGTTGCTAGAGAAGGATATGATATTTTTGCAAGGATAGAAGAGTATAAAACAATGTTGGCATATGCGAAAGAATCAAATGACATGCATGCAGGAGAAGTTTATGGGAAAAGGCTATTCTAGCAACTAAAATGAGGGAATTGCAATTTGCCTGCTAAACTTGTCCGATGAGAGGGACAAGTTTCTTACAATTCTTGATGAGATGCGCCAAATTCTTGAAGCACAACTTGTTGTAGCGGAAGAAATGAGGAAAGCAGCAGAGCATGAAAAGCTGGAAAAGAGGGTTCTGTTTGTGAAGAGAATGAGCAAAGAAAGCAGAAGATATGTTTATGGAAATAAAAGAAGATGGTAGGCATAATTAGATGACAATGATACCATATTATAAATCAAAGAGCAAGAAAAAAAATGTGAATTTCATTCATTGAATGAATTGAATGAATGGGTTGAATATTGAATGAGTTACAATGAAAGTCTTTTATAAAAGGAAAATAAAAGGAAGAAAAAACTAACTAACCTAACATTAAAACTCACTAACCAACTAACCCCTTTTCTTCTTAGAAACTAATAATTTGGCTAGAACCAACCAATAATACAATCTCACATATTCACATACACTATTATTGACAAGTAATGAGAATAAGAAAAATGTAAATGAGTTTGTAGACTTTTCTAAAACAAATGCCCTTATTAGTTGTAACGGAAGGTTTTGTTGATTGGATTTGCAATAGTTATACAATATCTATATGTCATGGTAAATTATTAGATAAGATAATATTGTCACAAAGTGGGGAAAATGAACCTTCTTTGGACGATCTTTGAAAATGATCGACCATTCTAGGGGAGAAAGTGATTATCTTAGTGAACTTAGAAGCATTTTGTATGAAACGAGATAAGAAATGGATGAACTTAAAGAAGAAAGGTTGATAATATTGATGTAAGATAAGACAATGGTATGATGAAAGCTAACATGAGAACACGTCACACAATATGCATTACACATATTTTGAACAAGATAATTCATGGTTCCATTGATTATAGAAGTATATATAAATATAGCCAATTAATAATACAAGCTATGTTGCATTCATTAATACATTGTCTCTCACCAAGTGTTATTGGACAATGAAAATACCAAATGGAGAAAGGAATGAAACTAACCAAATTTCATGTGGTTCAAGAGCTCAAGCTACAATAACCACTTATTTGAAGGGGAATTTACAAGAATGCGAAAAATTATGAAAACAATATGCGAGAGTTTACCAACACACGATCATGATGCGTTTGAATACACAGTCCTATATCATGCTCAGGAATTCTCATTCTTATTGTAGCAACAGCGTAGCAACAGCGACGAGACCGTGGCAATGATTTCCTACATATGGATAACATGTTCCATATTATGTGTGTAACTAAGATATTAGGAAAATGAATTAAAATATATGGGAACATTGGAAAATGAAAGGTTTTGTCAAATCACATACATTCATTCTTACTTGGGTGACAATCGTGTGTTATATACCATTCATGTAGGTCACTAAGAATGGGTTAAGTTGGAACCCAAGCATGAGTTAACTTCTCAAAAAAATAAAAATCCAAATTAGTATCAATGATCACGAAAGTAAGTTAAAATAATCTCTATTAAGTTTCATAAAACATTTAAAAATGACTAATTTGATCCACGTTTTATATTTTTATGGACTATTTTGGTTTTTTCAAATTTTTATGGATGAAACTGGTAAGCATGAAAATTTAAAGGGAACAAAATAGATATTTAATCTAACTTTTATGCAAAATACATGGGCATGATTAAACTAAGGGAACATATTATGAAACTATAAGGATCTATAGAGTAATTTAAATCTAACCTCTATGTAATTAGTCATTTTCATGATATTCTTTTTAAAATTAAAATAAATATTTTCTTCATGAAAAATATATTATCAGGAATATAAAGCATTTCTAATAGTTTTATTATGAGTTTTCTTATTCTAACTATTGCACTATTTTTTTCCTTGAACAACTCTTCTGATTGTAATCTTCTTCTTCACACATGTATCCATATCAACCATCTCAAACATTGATTGTCTAATTTTATCATAGTTGTTATTTCATTCATTTTTTATATACATTTAGTATTCATACATAAATATTTATGTGTAGTTAGTACATTATTCATCACTCATTTATTTTAAATTTTTTGAATAGTCAATAACGATTAAACATGAATGATAGATGATGCAATAATATTATAAATTCATAAATTATAAGTACATGTATATTTTTCTCTTTTATCTGATATATTCATTTGATAAAAAAATTCCTCCATTCTGATATCAAAATAACTGTAAACATGTATAGGATATAGATTGGTTTTGGAAGAACATTTGTCTAACTTTGATTTCTTGAGGTTATATACTCGTCAATCAATTTTGATTGAATTATCATTGTGGATGAATTTATTTACAATGCAATATCTTTATATTATTAGTATAAAAATTTATTTATATTGATTATATTATTTATCATTCATCTATTATTTATTATTAATGATTATATATAAATGATAGATAATATAGTACAATATATAAAACTAATACATTATCGATACATCTAATTTTTATTTATTTAAATTAGAGCCCAACCTTTTGTAACATAGAGGTTGACCATAGGCTATAGACTTACAATAGCTACGGGCCCAGCCCAAATTCCAACTTGAACTCATTGAACTGAAAAGTTCCCATGCCTTTATTGACAAACATGACAAATTCTATTTACTTATTTCAGCAAATAACCACAAATTCTTTATTAATATTTGGAATTTCACAAGATGGAATAATAATATTACAATTTTGGGAGTGTCTATGAGAGGACCATAATTACATTGCAACTATGGACCACAGTTTAAATATTGATTACTACTACCAATGAGGAAGAAGGATTTTGAGTTTTTGATTTTGCATACTCACATTACAATAGACGATGATTCCGGCGCTAAGGGCTAGTTGCAACATGCTGAAGGCCACTTATATTATTGACTGATTAAACATCTTGATATTGAGGGAAATTTAAAACAACCATAGCTAGCTAAATATATATTTCTTATATAGGTCAACTGTTTCATCCAAATGTGAGGACCACTATGAATGAGGTCTATAATTATATAGGTAAGATCATCTACACATTGTTTATTTTCTTTGAAATAGCTAAGGAAATGTAATGAAAAGTATAAGGGGTGTTAACCCAATACAATCACAATTAAGTAATTCTCAACACAGTTTTACTTACAATAGAAGAATACAACGATCAAGATGTAACTTGAACTACATCTACTCATCTAAGCAATTGTTGATCATGCCCGGAAGACCAACCTAGCTAAAGGAAATGATGACAATGATAAAACATGGTCAAGTCAACACATACAATACTAGAAAACCTCCCTTCACGACAAAGGCAAGGTCACGCAACAGTACAGATTTATGTTGTTCACGCGACAAAAATAGTCCAAATATACAACATTACAAGTGTGATAGGTTAGAAAGGACAAGATCACCCAGTCCACAATAATGACATATCTCCCCTTGGAGTGTTTGGCCACTCCACCTCATTATAAGTAGGTAAAGCCACCCATAATGAAATAACAAATAATTTCACTCTACTTTCTCTCTCTAATGCAAACACTTAAGGATAGGAGACCCTTTCAAATAACTACCCACCAAGGTCGAAGAACACAAACCATGCAATGTCTTTTATAATTGTCAACTTGCTGATGGCAAATAATAGTTTTTGAACATAGCTCATGGCTTCTTATTGTCCACTATGGTTTTAAATTATACTCCATAATTGTAATTGTGATTGTAATATGACCGCATTTTCCAATTTTTTCCACAATTGTGGTAAATAGGTCATAAGTGCAAGTGAGCCTTTGGGAAGAACTAGAGCTAGTTTGTGCACTGACAAATGTTATTTCATATGTAAACATCAGCTAGTGTTTATTCATATTGTTGCTTTGTAGAACAGCATGTTTGTTTATAACAACTTCACATGAAACAGATTATGTACATCTAGTACATTTCAACAGGACTTAATCAACTGTGTAAATCAAATAATCCCTTACACCAATGATATTCCTTTTAGCATAGCATGATAAGACAATGGTATTGCTCCACAACCAAACAAATACTCCAGCAGAACAATAGAGACATGGAAAAGAGAACATATATAAAATCATTGTTTCTTAGAATTAGGAGCACATCTTGTGTCCCAAAACATGTATCACTCTGGACAAGGATCCTGTCCCAAAAATATTATGTCCTTTTTCCCTAACCAATAACATTTCTTAAAAAAATATAAAATATTAATTTTTGTTTTTAATAATTTTTTTACTCAATTACGTGACACATTTTCATCGGCTTGGTACACCATGCGGACACCAATGGGTACACGAGATCTACATCTGTACCACTCTATGTACCTATTGTTTCTAATTGGTCAAAAAATGTAATGTTTATATATATTTAATTCTTGTTTTACTTTCTAACCAATGAAAAACAAATGATATATCAAGTGATACAACTTTGGGACAAAAGATGTGGCTCCACACAAGTACTAGGCTACTTGTATAAGCTACTCTTAGTTACGGAACACATATCAATTGTGCCAAGCTCGTCCCATTTCCTATTCCGGCCAATTAAAAATATCACTTAAATAAAAAGAAAATCCTTAAAAATAAAAACTAATATTTTTATATTACTCGGAATCTGATTGATTAGAAACATGAGTACATGATTTTTTTGGGACAGACGATCTTTATTTACCACCACATAAGGTGATGTCTCTCTTGGAAGGTCTAAAAGTCAAAGCATTTAGGCTATATATGCAAAGATTAGCTCTTCTTGCTTTAATGGCTATCTCATTAGAAGTACTTTTGTAACCAGGAACATTGCATGAGGAGATTGAACTTCCTATTAAGTTAGCCTCACAAGAAGATGAAACTTCAGAATCTTCTGCACATCTCACTCCATCAACTGATGGTATTTCAAGCTTGTACATACCATACTTATTTGTGGTTCTATTCACTGAAATTGAAATCTGCTCTTCAGTTTTTTCTGAGACTACTTTGAACATGCAATCTATTCTGACCTCAGCACCTGCAAATATAATTATAACAACAAAATGTGTAAAGGTTCTTTTTGATTTCTCAGTACCAAAAAACATGCAAATCAAGGGTTCACCACATTTCACAAGATACAGTAAATATTATGTTCAAAAGCTTTGAGGCAACCAATAAGGCATTCATTCAGTAGTGTAAGGCTCCACTAAATCTTCAGGAAAACGAAAATATCAAAGGTTTAATTTGTAGGAGCGACATTTGTTAGGTTAGGAGATGCCCCAAAGTGGATAGTTCCCTTAACAAAAATGTAAGGGAATATCTTTCGTAGTACCAAAAAAGCTTTGAGGTATGCAATTTTTTCTTTGCGAAGTTGTTAGTCACCATAATGCAAGATTGTTTGCCTAGTAACTCAAAGTTATAAGTTTAAGGCCCGAAAACAACTCTTGAATAAAGTTGTATATATGTACCTCGTGAGACTCCGATAAGTGGAAGCCTCGTGCACGCTCAATTAAGTTGATTCTCACAAATAGTGAAATATTGAAAGTTGAGGTTATTGTGACATATTACCTGACAAGAAGTAGCTATGTCTGGAAAAGCTGTTATTGGAGCAGATATCACAATAAACAAAACCCATCACACTGATTTGTGAGTTAGGGAACCTTGCCTTCCCTGGAACCTTGGTTTTTACAGGTTCAACTTCCAAAAACAATGTAAACAAAGATAAAACAAGCAAAACAGTAATGATATTCATGGCCAACTTAGAAAAGAAGCTTCTTTATGATGTGCAACTATTATTGCTTTGCTTTCAGAGCATAGTTGAAGATGATTTTGCTGTGTGTGTGGATAAAGAAGGGAGAAGGTGTTAGTTGAAGAAACAAGTTCAAGCAACAAGGTTGAAATGATTTATCTTTTTCATAAGAAACAAAGACATGTGAATGTTATTTGGCAAGATATAGAGATTATGAGTAGGAGAGAGAGAAGGTAGTAGATTCTCTTGTTTTGGAAAAGACACAAAATAGATTGTTTCTATTGGTTCATTGAGTAATGTTCAGCTAGTGGTTTAAATAGAGATACTAGATGTGAAAAGGGTATATAAAATAGAGATGAATCTATTCCAATTTAGTATCCCAAACATTATTATGTCTATTTACATGTAAATATGTAGATTTAATATATTGTTTTATAAAATTAAATTAAAATAAAATATTATTTTTTATTTGTTGACAAATATTGATTGATTCAAAATAGAGATTCCCATAAAAGTGTTGTGGAGTATTGAAGAATTATTGATATCACGTTTTTCTCTTACCCTTTCTATAATGTTATTTGGGGAATACTCCACTTGCTTCATTTTAATGTTTAAGATTATACATATAATTTATAAAATCAATAAATAATATACAACAAATTTATACAAATTTACTAAAATAATTTTATTTAATTGAATGAGTAGCTTTTAGTAAATGGAGGAGGAAATACCAAGAAAGTAACTAAAATACTTGATATAATTGTTTTAGTTTAATCATTTAATGAGAAGTTGGAATTTTGAATCCATGTTAGGAATGCAAATATGTTTGACTGGGAGAGTTTTGTTATATATATTAGTTTTATTTCGCTCTAGGTGGATGATTTCATCAAATTCGATCCAATGGATGAAGGATATGTATGATTTAGACAAAAATATGATAAGAGCATTTATTTTAGAGTAAAGGTCTATCTTCCGTACCAAAATTTTTGCTTATACCAATTTAATCAATAGAAAATTGGAAAATCTAAAATGGTTTAAAAATTATTAAATGTAGATTAAATTAGTCAATTTTAACATTTTTATAATCCTGATAAAAACTATTTTAAATCATTTTCATAATTTTTGATTACTCTTATAAATTTTAATTTTTGAGGATGAAATTGTTATATAAATATTCAGTCTCGATTTTAATATGCATCTAAAGTTCTAAACCAGTTATTTATTACATTCATTTACTAAATGTGAATCTGAGTATTGCAGATGTAAAAAGGATAAGGCATTAAAGAATAGCATGAGAGAGGAGAGGAAGAGCATTCATGTCGTTCATGTGCAATTCAGAGCAGAGTCACAGTTATCGGAAAGTGTCATTTCAGAGAAGCTATTAAAAAGGTGAAATTACTACTGGTCCCTTCACAAAATCAATGTTACACTGTATGCATCAAATTTTGGACTAAATTATTTCTTTCTGGTGTTGCTCATCTTTTCAATTATTGAGAAATATAAATTACTCATGGTCCCTTCTTTCCAAGTGTATTATTATGTCAATCAAATTAATTCTCGGGAGTAATACACATCTTACCAAAGCAATTTAATATACTTTTTTTCCAATTTTGAATTCAGAGTACTATCCTTTTCTCTCGGTTTAAAGGAATTAGCAAGTCTGGTTTGAAACCATGAGGAGCGCAAATTATATTCTTAGACTATGTTTCAGAGTTACGAGGGAAAGAGAATGAGTAAGATCAAAGATAGTCATCTCTTTATTTAGGAGTATGAAATAATTTAAATGAGAGATGATAAACTAATGTTATTGTAAGAATTTTTTTCTTTTAAAAATATAATTAACAATGAAAATAGACATATTGTGAATCTGAAAACCCTCCAAAATATTCTTCTTTCATTCATTTAACTCTCAACTAAGAGGAGGCTTTCCAAAACATTCTCTTACTGAGAAGTCATGAATTCAAACCTTCTAAACAATATCTACGTCATTACATCTGAATCTTATCCATTAAGTCACTCTACATAATTCTTTTGAAAGCTTGATTTTGCACAAACTTCATTTTGTAGAAAAGTGAATTTGAATTCGCTTTTTTCGCATTAAATAATTGCTTATATAATATACTGTTGAATGCTAATTAGATAAAGCATTCTCAAATGAGTGATACATAGTGTCCAACATGGTCCTAGCTCAAGTAACTCAATGTGTATATAGTTCTTGTGCTTAGAATATTGGACATGATTGTTTTAATTTATATAAGAATTCTAAACTTATTCATGGTTATAGATTGAATTCTAAACTTCATTAATATGATACTTTGTGTAATATTTATGTATCTTTTATAGTGATACATCACTGTTTTTAGTATTTGGAAAGGAAGTGTGTTTGTAAAGTGATGGATGACCATCATAACTTACACATAAGAATTAAGATCTTCTAATCTATTTGTCTATGTCTAACTCATTACTATCAATAGGTTTTTGACAAATATGAATCAAATAAATATTAAATTAATTGTTAAATTAAGAATATTACATATAGTAGTATTTGATTTGTTGGGAATAGAGGGATAAAATTATTTTAGCATAGATGATTTCTATTCTACACACAATATTTTAATATATTAAGTTTGTTGATATAACCAATGATATTCTTACTATATGACTAAAGAACTAATTCTTTCATGGTACGTGATCATTCCTCTCAACAAGTATAATTCTTAGGAATCGAATTGTTGATCATTTTGTCTATCTAAGAATATAATATGGACTTATTTTTCTGGACCAACACTAACTTTTACTGTATTAAGTTAATTATGCAAAGTTGAGATTTTTATTTAGGCAAAGTGGAATATCATTGGAAGTTACATTATTTAGGGTAAGTGGTTATACATTAGTGTTTTTGGAAGTTAATAATGTTGGAAGATATATCTAATATCCAAAATATTTCCACTCACTCTCCACCGTACTCATTCTCAATCTTAATCCGAACAATTCCAAACTCTAAACAATAAACTTTTTATTCATCTATCAAATAAATTATTTTTAACACTAATTTAGACTTTCCTCTTGTTTCTATTCTTCACTTCCTATTCAAGAATCAAACTTAAATAGTTAGTTTATAAAGTTTTACTCAACCCAAAATTCATTTTAAGTGTTTCCAAAATTCATTTTAAATTGTTGAGTCGTTGAATATGCATGATGATATTGTAACAATGTTAAAAGTAATAAGTTATGGAGGATGGTGTGATTTGTTATGATGTGGTTCATATTGGTGATGAGGAATGAGTTAATCTTCTCTAATAAGGAGGTGAGATATGTGCATATTATGGATTTGATCCAAGCTAGATCTTGAACTTGGTTTAATTCAAAAGTTGGTCCAACTTCTTTGCTTTTTCCTAAACTGGTGTAATGATCTTAAATCTTGTATAAATTTATATTCCAAAAAGATCACAAATCAGTCTTTCTTGTATTGGGTTAGCACCCCTTTACTTCTGCTTATCAAAAAAAAAGTTTCTACCTTTGACAACATATCTGTAAAAAATTTGCATTTCAATTTTCACAAAATCTCATTCTCAAATATTTCATAATTCATAATATGGCTCATATGGGTAGCAAATATATGAATTTTGATAGATTTGAATTCTAAAGGATAGATGAAAAATTATATATCAATCCATATAAATTTATTTAAATTATTTGAAGTTATTCAATTTATCCATATATAAACATGCATAACTCTATTTTTATGGATTTGAATGAATGAATATTCAACCTATTTGATTTTTTATTAAAAAAAATTTCTTTTAAAAATTATTATCTCAATAATATTTTTCAAAATCCTCCCTTTTGAGAAATGCACTTTTAAAAAAACTTAAAAATCATTTTTTAAAGTGTTTTTAATTTTTTTTAAAAGTGATTTTTGAACTTTTAAATAAAATATTTTTTTTCCAATATTCTACATTGACGTTTAAGGTTGTATATGTAAATTTTTAACAAATATTTACATATGTTATGCACTTGAGAACAAATTTTAAATATTAATTACATGCACATGTCTTATAATTGATTTTAATTTAACAAAAAATTCAAAGTTAGAGTGAGAAATAAAAGATTCAAAATGAGAGTGATAAACACTACAAGAAATAAAAGATTCAAAATGAGAGTGATAAACACTACAAGAACGTGAAAAATGAGATAATGAATAAAATTGAAAACAAATAATACAGTTTTTGAAAGTTTGTTTTTTAGATTAATTTAATATTCATCAAAGTAGATATATTCATGGATATCTATTTGATATAATGGTTAAGTTCAAATCCTCAATTATAAAAGTTGCTCATTAAGTTATATCCATTTAAATACATATGTTATAATTGATGAATTTGGATGAATTTAATTTATTATTTGATTGTATTTTGAATTGTTAAATTTTTTACCACCTCTGATGGCTCATTTGCCACGATGTCATCATATAATGCCTCCATCCCTTTAAAACAATAAATCACAAAATAATTTGAATCCTTAAATTCATTTAAGCCAGAACATTCATTCCTCATCCACTTGTAAAATCAGTTAGTATTCATTATTTCTAGGTTATCGTACACAAATCAATTATCCCAAATAAATAAGTATAATCTTTCTTTATGGAAATACACACTTGGAATAAAGAACATTCTAAAATTTTATCAAAATGTAATAATGTCATAAAATGGATAAAATAAAATACAATGGATATAATAATAAATAAAAATAAAATAAAAATGAAAGTAAAAAATAAAAGTTAAAGAAAATTGAAATTGAGGAGTAATGCAAGAGCTAATTGTGATTATAGATGGCAAAATGGGCAAAGTCTGCGAATCGGCTGACATAGCTTGCAATTTTCTGCAAGCAGGGCATAAAAATTTTCTTCACTTGTCCGTTTGTCCGCAATGTCCACATGCATTTCTATTGGGCAATGCAGGAAGTCCGCTAACATGTTATTGTTAGAAATTAAATATGAAAAATTCAAATAATATATGATATCGTGGCAAATGATTTTCTTAATTATTTAATTCTTTTTTAATGTATTGTATGATTTTATTAATTAATTATTTATTTATAAATGTCCGCAGACCGCCCACATGCCTGCTAGCCCGTTTTAAAACGAATATGACATGCAATTTTTGTCCGTTAAGAAAATGCAGACATGCCACGTCCACTTAAATTTTACATGTATTTGCGAATACAAACAAAACGGATTAGGCGACTTGTTTTGCCATCTCTAACTGTAAGGGACGGGGTTAAGCATTTCTACAAGTTTTCGGTACATAATATTTACACAAGTTGGAAGCAAATAAAACATTAATAAAATTTGATATACATGATTTTAACATAGTTTATCTGAGTTTTGACTCCAAAGTTTCATAAACATTGAAGTTACTTTATATATCACATAAGAAACGATATGATATAAGTAGGAAGGCCAACTGCACGTATCGAAGACGAAGTCACTCTTGGAAAAGGGTTGACCAGGTTTGCACAAGTTGGGTGTCCAAAGTCAGAATGATCATTATTAAATCTTTTCGAATAGGGAATCTGGCCAACAAACACAAATCACCACTTTGCCATGAGTTATAGGTTTTTTAGGCCATCTGAGCCCGTTTCAGGCCCGAAAAGGACATTTTAATAATTTTAGCAAACTCTGTTTTATTTCTTCTCCTTCTTTGGATAATTTTTCATTAGGTTTTCCTTGAAGTTTTTAAGCACTTTTGGGATGTGGCCGTCCAGTTTATCTTATGCTTAAATAAAAGTTCGAGAGTGTTCTCTTTCTAGTAGATTCTAGAGTTTTATCTATCAAGTTTGTTGCTTACAAACTTATGTTTCGTTCTAGGTTTGGTGCTTGTAACTCTTTGTATTTTCGACTACATGAAAAGGGCATCCAATAAGGTTTAAAATAGGAAATTTCTCAATAGAGTCAAAATTAAAATATTTTCTCCATCTAATTTGACACTAATAAAAATTTGGTGAGGTTATAATATTTGAAGGAAAGACACTAGATTGCAAGAAACTAAATTATAGCATGCTATCGTGTCCCAATTTTTGGCTATGTAACCTCTTTTGGAGTCATCAACACGTCTTTTGCGTTTAAAATATGGAAAATTCAATTTAAGTTCAAATTAGGATAAAATGGTCTTTTATATTAGAGTTTGAGTTCAGGAGTCGATTACAAACTGAGAAAGGATTAGCACATCGTCCGCCCGTAAATAAACGGTACCCTAACTAATTGCATGAATTATTTAAAATAAATTGTTTAAACAATTTTTTTGTGTGTCTGACAATAGTTAATCTTGCTCCTACGTATCTCCAGGTGAAATAGAGAAATCAAGATTATGTAGTTCTGTGTTAAAAACTAGTATGTTGGTTTGATAAAAAATTAGAATTTTGTTTGAGGTGGAATTAATAGACAAAGAGTTAATGTTGATTATTTACCCTCTTCCCACTTACATAAATAGAAGAAGCAGTACAAGTGATCAGTTTTCAGCTCTAAGTAAGGAGAAAGAGACAATAGGAGTCATAACATCGCTATTGAATTCCAAAAATAATAATTTTTACTTAAAAGAATTGGTTTGCACATTACAAAGAATACTTGAATAAAATTTCATAGTTAATTAAGTGATAATATAGTTTTTAATTATTTTAGATATGAAATTAATAGCATAGAGACAGTGTTAGTTGTAGACTTTTTATCCATTTTCAGAGAAGTTAGAGACAACTTGATCGTGAGCGTACTATAAAAATCAATAAAAATCGTTCGATAAAGAATAAATAAATAATTATTATTAAAAAAGATTTAATTATTTTATGATTAACAAATTGATTTGGAATTGAATTTTATTAAATTAAAGAAAATCGTTAATTATTATCCCCAGTCAGGGGATTAAATTACTAGTTTTATGGATATAATATAAGTTTAACTATTATTCAATTTAGGGAAAAATGTATAAAACCCCCTAAACTTTATACATTTTGTAAGGAGGCATATGTATTTTTGTTTTCCTAATTACTCCTTAAACTTTATCATTTAATGAAATTGGTCCCTATACAAATATATTGTTAAATTAATCATAGATAATAAGGAAATTCATGCAATACATTATATTAAAAAGTAATCATGTATATATATATATAATATTTATAAAACTTAGTTATTTGATTATCTTATTCTTAAATCAATATTCATTTCACTCATATCTTCCCATAACAATTAGACAATTACAATAATAATTTCATCATGTGTTTTAATGATAAAATATTTACACATAAAAGCAAGCATTAAGTAGCTACTTTAGAAGACACTGCATTGGACTTTGAAGGGTGCTGAGAGAAATAAAGTTCAAAAACTATCAGTGATCACCTACACTATAATTTTTATTACCAAAATATAAAACGATAAAACAAACAAAATGAAGCACCACTATCTGAGTTCCTAAGCAAACATTTGGAAATGCAAACAATTTGACAAGAGTTTATGAGAAGATGTAAGTGAGATGAATATTGATTTAAGAATTAGATACTCAAATAATGAAGTTGTACAAGTATATATATGCATGATTACTTTGTTTTCATCTACTGAATCCCAAAAAGAAAGACAAAGTGACAAACTTTTGAATATACCTTAAATCAACGTACACACTTTCCATAGGAGTGTATAATATGCTTGATTTGGCACAATCCTTTAACTTGTGAAGTGCATTGCCATAATTGAGGTTCTGTAGACTGTACCTTATTTGTGACATGAGTGTCATGATCCGATTTTCGGTTGGAAGACCGGCTTTGCGACTTAGGAAGAGGCAAACTCGATTTCTATCTCTCCCAATTAATTTTGGTGTAGAAGCTTCAATGCTCTGATGTAAATTAGATGCTCAATTACTGAGCTCATGATTCTAGCAGTAGCCTTAGTGTATCAACGAAGACCAAATTATGGTGAAAATACATGCGACTTATTGTTTTATGAATTCATCAAGAAATCTCTTGATTTAATGTCTGTACATTTTTAATCGATTAACCCTATTATTAATCGATTAACTGCAACAGTGTTCTGTTCTGCGCATAAATCGGAAAAGCAGGATTGGTGATCCGCTACACTTATTCACCCCCTCTAACTGTGTTTTACCTTATTGGTACCCAATACAATATAACCAAAATAATAACTTGTATAAATGAAGAAGAAGAAGATAAAAGTACAAGAACCCACACCATAGTCCAACTTTTTTGAGCATTAGTCATCTATTCAAAGATTAAATGCTTTTGATTCCAAATCAGGTTACGAAATCATATTTTTGCACCTCATTTGTCAACTTCATTCCCTCTGAATTTATATGAACTAAACACCTAAGAACAACCTAAAATGAGAGAATTGAAATGTAAAGAAGAAGAATTACAGAGAATTTACAATGTATAAAAGTGGTGAAATGCCTCCTCCTTTTATATGCAAGCTGAGGGGCGCCTGTCCCCCCTTTCTGGTCGCTCAACGCCTGACCAGGCGGTTTGGCACACCCAAAGCTGGTGGGTCAGTAGGTTGTCACATCTTGGTCAGCTAGCTTGGATAACCTATTGTGGGCTAGATTATACGCATGTTGACACCTCCAACTTGGGTGTTCAGAGCATAGGTCATGCATGAGATCATGTGCTTGGCCTTCAAGTAAAGAATAGGCAAGTTGCTTGATGATTTGGTCAAGCTTTCTTCATGGTTAGGTTTGTTGCACCTGCTTTGGCACCTGGCCCCTATTGCCCACGTGTGGCTGCCTATTTCTTCATGGTGATGGAACCTACATTTCTTCAAGCCGAAGCAACCTTTGTCCCATATTTTTTGAGTTAATTTTAATTGGTTACTTAGAACTTTGAGCATGATTTCTTTAAGTCTAGGTATGCTTTTGAGTTATGCATTTTACTTAACATACCTAGCTTGGGTTTCTTCAAGGTATGGTAATGTACCTTTCTTCAAGCTTGAGTCATATTTTTGGTTACAAGTTAAGCACATAGCATGTCATGCTCAACTTGTTTGTTTGGAGCATTTCTTTTTTAGCTTTTGGCTTGTGAATTAGCATGAATTCTTGGCCATCATTTGGATTAATTCTTTTTTATTCAATTTCCTACAAAAATTCAAGGAGAACTTGGACAAGAGATGGTCAAAAACTAACTTATTCAAACCTACAAAATTTATCTTAAAAAGTGTTGAATTAAGTTGCTTTTCACATTTTTGTATAGGATAAGTGTCATGAAAAATGTGTCAAAATTAGATATATTTTGCACCTATCAAGCAATTGTTCCATTTAGTAAGTGATAATTGAAAAAGGTAAGTTATAATTTTTTACTTCTAACACATAAGGTAATCACATTGTTTTTTGTGTATTACATATATTTTCATTAGGTCACTTTTTAATAATAGTTTTATTCATGAAGATGAGACATTGTTAGCAATTTTAGTGATGAGGGGATATTGAGCTATGCAGTGAAGATGATGAGGTTGAGTTTGTGACTGATGAACCGAGTACTATAACATATGCAACACAATGATGTGAACAACTAAGGGTTATACCATCGCGAATGAGAGAGCTAACTTCATATGGCACTTCATCACATAGATGACACTAATAATCCAGGATCTTATTAAAATTATTGTAATTGTTATTTTGACAATATTATCCTATTTAAAATAATAATAATCTATTAATATATATTGTTTTTTAATAATATTATAAAAGAAAATCATTTATGGCCTAAACGATTCCAAACTCTAAGTTCTGTATAGTTTAAAATTTATAAAATAATAAAAGAAACTGAAATTGTCCTGTTCAGGCATGATTTCAACAGAAGCTGTGACATGTAGTTATGATTATGTTAGGTCTCATAGGGCTCTCTAACTCACTTAGAGGGGGTGAATAGGTGATATGGTACATAATTATCGTTGCTTGATAAACAAACAGATTATACAAATTCACACAGTGTTTAATCGATTAACACCCGCTATAATCGATTAACTAGATCTGCAGATAATCGATTAACTAAACAACCTAATCGATTATTCAGTTCTTGTTCTATGAAAAATAGTTTTCTTTGACTTCCAAGATTACCAAGATTCAACTAAACTTATATGTCCTTCTTTTAGATGATTAAGAACAGTAAATGCACATAACAAAATATGCAACTAACTCAGAATAATATGCATCTGAAGTTAAGTAAATCATGTAATACAAAAATGTAAAGAGTTAAGAGTTGAGAAGAATGAGACACAACTTTTATCCTGGTTCATTTGTGGGACCGCTTGTAAACTACATCCAGGTCTCCTTTATAATCTTGGGAGATTTTTCTTCACTATGGAAATTATATGTTCTTTTACAAAAAAACTTTCAATATAAGACACAGGACGCTCCTTTCTTGGAACTGTTGAACATCTCACATTGGTTTCACTACTCAGTTCGTTTACACAGATACTCACACCTTTCGCGACTCTAGCCCCAACCTCTGTTTCGCTCAAACCAAGACCTATTCATCTCATGAAGACATTTACCTAACCACGGCTAGGGTTTTCCCAAACCAATTCTCTTTCAATCATGATATAAACACACCGAGAGAATGTGTTGTTGCCTTGTCTAAAATCTTTCAAGTTATTGATACACCTAATTGTGCAGAATAATCACTCTTTTTGAATCTAAGAACCCATCTAAAAATCTCACAATTAGAATACAGAAAATGTGAGATGCAAAGTTTCTTTTAAAAAAATATTTGACTATGAAGATCTTTGGGGATCTTTATAAAGATTCTCCCTTTTCACTTTTTCAAAAGAACACTTTGAAAATCTCTCTAAAGATATGAAAGTGAAAGAGCAATGATTTTCAGAACAATGTGAAAAATCATTTTTTCGTGTATGTGTTCTAACTATATGAAAATATGTTCATGTAATTATGAAGCAATATGAAAAACTTGGGTTTATATACAATTTTGTTTTCAGCAACATTTAATCGATTAACGATTCTTTAAAAGACAAGAAACCAGAAATTGCAGCAACCCTTAATCGATATTTCAAGTAATTGCTAAACTCTAGAATATTTGTGTGTATAATTAAGGATATTTCATCACTAAATAGCTAAGAAATTAATCTCTATCAAACTTCAAATGTGGTTAGTTCATTATATATTGGATGAAATGATACCTTGTTATTTCCAACAAAAACTTCATAACCCTAGGGGGGAATGTTCATATACCTTCATCTAATCATAAATCTCTAGACTTTTAAAGCAACAAACTCTCCTTATATTATTTCATACATTTCCAAAGATTGGCGCCCCCTATAAATATCTCCTACATATAAATTACCTTTGCTGCCTTCCGATCTAGAATACAAATAGCCTTACTAAATTCATGAATATTATCATCTTTTAGTATAATCAAGGATATTCTTTATTATTTGGGTAAGAAACTAATCTATTTCGGCGTTTGTGATTGTCTCTTCCAACAAGTATCGATTTTAGGAATCAAGCATTTGACATTTGGCGAAATACGATGTAGCTGCATATAAACTTCCTTATCACATAGTTTAATAAATGGCTTTAATAGTTTAATTTTTCTTGGAAAGTAAAATTCCTGCCACCTCCAAGTGGTCTCAGTGAATTGTCACTTAACTTCTTGAAATACAAATAAAGTGTTGGTCTAGTGGTATAAGGTCTCATTAGATTTTAGGATGACCAAAATGTTAGGGATTTAATTTCTGGGAGTGACACTTGTTTGGAGAGGCAATCGCACACCCAAAAGAAATTAATTCATTAACTAAAGAGTTAGGAGATATTCTTAATGGTACCAAAAAAAACTTGTTGAACTAGATTCTATTAGACAACAACTATCCATTTGGGTTTAGGCCCTTGATCAACATTACCATGTCCGAAAATAATAGAATAATGATAAAAAATGTCTTTAATTAAAATCCATATGATGGGTCACCAAATTCCATAACCCTATTCTTTGACAAAAAAACCTCATCTAATATTCTCATTGCACAATTGATTATTCAAAATATAAATGAATTCTCACATTAAATAGAATTCACATTAGAGTCATTGTCCACAATACTCAACTCACCATCACCCTCAACTTACAACTATGGATGCCAACAGGTACGGGCGGACATGAGTAGTAGCTACCTGTTTCGAAATAGGATAACAACACCCATATCGACCCATACTCGTGTGGGTTTTTTGTGGGTATTCTGTGTACCCGCAGGGTAAAATGGGTACCTGTGAGTTTCCTATATTTTCATTGAATTTCTAATTTCCTATTTCTATTATGTTTTAAATGAGATAAAATTTAATTATTTGTGTATTTTGAATGAATATTTGGCAAAAATGCTAAATCTAATGAAATTTTCTGTTTTTGTGGTTTGCTATTCTCATTTACTTAACAAAAAATATTTTTTTTCTTTACAAGACATGTGTGTTTTTACACATGTAATAATATTTGTAGCGTGTTTCACCATCAAATTCAATAAAAGATGTAAACAAAGTAAAAGGAAAAGATATACATAGTGTAATGAAGGTTATGATAATATATATTTTTATTTTAATTAAAAATAATATAGTAATCATATACATAATGGGTACCAGCAGGTACAAGTACCATAATACTAATACCCACCTGTATGTACTACATATATTTTTAAAAACTCGTTTTTAAAACACGCGGGTATCCGTTTGTAACACGTACCCGTGCCCATACGGGTTTTACCCATGGATATCCACTGGTACGGGTTTTTTGTCATCCCTATTTACAACCCATTGTGGTTATGTGACAAGTCTTGTGAATGGGTTGATGATAATTGGATATGATGGCAATTCAATGGACAATTAGTTGTGATGTAAACAAAGATTAGATGACCTAAAGATGGATGCAGGCTGGGTAAGTCAGTTTAGGGCTAATAAAATGTGAGGAACAATATCTTTGTACAATTTTGAAATTGCCTTGGGACTTAACTAGTTTGGGATGGCTCCGACCTATAAAGCATCAATATCAATAGGGGTATGCATTCGATAATATGCATATAAAATACATGCATAAAATTAATAAGACATAGTAAACATATAATTGTTATGAGAGACAAAATGAAAATTATATTTTCATAAGAAGTTATTGCCTAGTGTGCACAAATAGGAATAATATCAATCCATTAATCCACCATCAATATTATACAAATATATTTTCTCTTCTTTTTTCTTATACTACAAGTATAGATGATAAAATGGGCAACGCCCGTGGGCTCGCTTGTATAGCACACAAATTTTTGCAAGCATGACATATAAATTTTGTTCATTTGTCAGCTTTGTCCAACTTGGTTGTCCGTCAAGCTCGCAGATATTTCTATAGGGCAATGTGGGCGATCTTTGAGACATAATTTAAGGAAAAAATAAAAAAATTCAAATAAATTATTATGTAATATGATTTAATGTCAAAAAATTGTAAGTAATATGATATGATCTACTTCATATAAAATATCAAAGTTTTTTCAAAATTTTGTTCTCTTCAACTACTTTATTTAACTTCTTTTTATTTTTATATTATTTTTTAAATTTATTTGTCAATGCCCACGGGTCACTTGTGTACTCTTTAGCCCATTTTAAAACGAGCAAGACATGTCATTTTGACTGTTAAGACAATCTGGACATGCGCACATCCACTTAATGTTTTGCGAGCACGAAAAAAACAAGTCGGACAACCCATTTTGCCATCTCTTACTACAATTCCACTAGATTGAATGTTGTATTTCTTTCTTCTACTTAATTGATTTTCTACTTAATTGATTAATTATTATGCTTTCTATTTTTCTCCCTTTTAAAATGTTGTCCTACAATAATTTTGGAGTCTAGGAGATATGAGAAAAATATTTTAAGAATATTGAAGAGTATCGAAAAGTGTCAAAACTATAATTTAACTATTTTTCAAACAAAAATAAAGTTATACTCAATGTATACTTATCAATGAAATATGGAAGAGTATTGATATAGAATAGATGAAGAATATTGAAGTTTCTATGTTTCCTAGGCTCCAACTCTAAATATGCAACCACTGGGTGCCAAGTTTGTCTGTTCCTTTCACTTTATGACAACACAGT
Source organism: Lupinus angustifolius (assembly GCF_001865875.1). Classification (NCBI taxonomy): domain Eukaryota; kingdom Viridiplantae; phylum Streptophyta; class Magnoliopsida; order Fabales; family Fabaceae; genus Lupinus; species Lupinus angustifolius. Next base: position 15,895,137 of record NC_032011.1, read on the forward strand.
TCACACTATGATTGCATGATACACTTTCAGGGACTAAAGTGTAATATCCATCTCTCCGGCATCATAGTGATGAATGGCAACATTGCCAAGGACCAAAATATCTATGTACTAGATATTATAACTAGAATAATTCAAACATAAACATTTTAACAAACCTTGTCATGTCTAACTAAAAATAATGTTTGTAATTAACCTGACTCATAAAACATAGTTTATAATCCAGCACAATTTATATATAAAACCATAACATACAAACACAAGGACTGGTCTGTACACTATCCACCTACAGGGAAAGATGCAAGTCATTGGAAGATATGCATGCTAACTTTGACAAGCCTACAACCCTCCAATATCACACATCTAATACCCCAAGGTAACAACATCAACTATGTTTTACAATCATCAGAAGATAAATTACCCTACGCAATAAAACCTTTATCCTCAATGTACCACAGAATAAAAATTAGAGTAAATATTCATTCCAGTCCTTCATGTTTTTCGACCTTACAAGTTTGGTCCCTCTAAAATTGAAAAACTCAAAATGGTTCCCCAAAATTTTATATGCGGGTCAAATTAATCATTTTTAGCATGTTTTATAACACCTGCTAAAGACTAATTTGACCCACATTTAAAATTTTTGGGAACCATTTTGGGTTTTTCAATTTTTGAAGGACCAAACTGGTAAGGTCGAAAAACATAAGGGGCTGAAATAAGCATTTACTCTAAAAATTATTAACTCCAGAAAATTAATACTATATAAAAACTACAGAGGTTACAGAACATTTACTATGTGCACATCTGAGTGTAGGAACAATCAGATTCCAATAGCAATGTTATGGATTAAGGATCCACAAAGGCTTTTTCCCAGCAACCATTGTTTACCTTGAAGAAGCTCTAACGCTAGGAATGTTACTGTCGGGACATCGGGGTCATAGGCATTGATGAAGGCTGGTTATAGTAATTTCCATCTGTACCCTGAAAACCCTGATATGCACTCATTGGAGAAGGAGCGAAAAGGGAGACGCCATTCAGGGAATCCCCGACAGATGGATAGGCTTGCATTGATGGCTGTTGTGCCACGCCGTAGCTGTATGCCATACTGCTAAATGATCCAGCAGTCTGCATGAACTGTGGCACTGGGTACTGCTGCAGCATTGGTGGTGGTGGTGGCAATGGGGGAGGTGATGATGACGGTAGAGGTGGAAGTTCGTTCGGAGTAGATTGCTGGTTGGTAGAAGATCCATTGTGTTGAATAGATTCAGGAAGTGAAAAAGAAGGGAGTGGTTGTTGTTGAGGATGCTGAGATGGTAGATAAGATGACTGGTCATTTTCAAGTCTGATCCTCTTCTCAGAATGATAATCAGCAGAAGACTCTTTCATCGGATCGCTGCTAATAACCCCTTCAGATGCTAAGGAGGATAGCACGTAAGACAGCATCTGTGCAGACGAAGTCGAAGCAGTCAGTTTTGCTGCCACTGCAGCAGCTGCAGACTTTCGTGGATCTTCCTCGATATGTCCAGATTTTTGAGGAAAAGATGCCTGTGGTGAGTACATTAATTGAACTGATTGCTCCCTATCATCAGAAATAAAACTTCCGGATGCCAAGGAGGTTCGGATTTCCTTAGAGCCCTGTTCAGCTAATGACGGAATATTGTTGCCATTCAGTAGTTGTTGGCAGGTATTACCTGCCTGTTCTGACTGAACACGTGCCGCCTGAAATGTTAAAAGAAATATTATAAGAAACAAATTGATGTCTATCAATCATGTCCTAAGGCATTAAAGACCCTCCCCACCAATGGGAACTTTTTTTATATAAAACTGGATCAACAAAAACAAAGAACACAAAATGTAGAATAAAGACAGAAGAAAGAGAATCTGAGAATCGCAACAGAAAAACAAGGCTCGTTTTTTTTCGTTTGACCTACGGATACTGCTGTTTTCTTTTGACTTTATTTCACCCGATGATAAAGAACTAATGTCCCTCATAGAAAAAAGTTACTCAACCATTGACCATCAGATAAATGACAGGTCAATTTTTAGTTCTCATGTCATTGGGCTTAAAATCAATAGTGAGAATTCTGTATCTCATATATCTATAAAATATAGAAAATAAGAGAAACTACATAATTTACTGAATGAAATTGGATAGGTTCCAAACCTGAATCTGGCTTCGGACCTGACCAAGCTTGATTTCCTAAGGAACAAAACCATGTCAGAATTACATGATATAGGCTTTTGAGCACTTCTGCAAAGATAAATTTAGTTGTCAAACAAATAAGTTTTTTTAACCTGATTTTGGAGAGCCTCTCTCAGGTGAGACACAAGGGTAGCTCTTGATGATTCTATTGAAGTTAATTGCTCGATGCATTCCCGAAGTACGGAATTGTGCCCCTGAAGTTCATCCACAAGTGCAGATCCATGGAATTGCCCTACTCGTTGATAATTAAACAGCCAAGGATGTCAACATGTATTCCAAGTCAATTCAACATTTTAACTACAAAACTATCAATGATTTTTTTTTTGCATAACATGAGAACACATACACTAAGTGCATGAGATGAATAAGTGATTGAACAGAAAGCTAAAAATCAGATATTGACTTGAGCTAATGCAATCAATCACCAAAAACATGACTCAGGAAGGTTTACTCCATGTAACTTTTGCAGAATTGTAGTTTTTGATAAAAATACCAATGATGTCGATTGATTCATGTAGGTAATTTAAGTGTATTATGGTAGAGTTGGAAACTACCATTAGGAACATCCTAGAAGATTATATTATAGCCATCTCATGCTTTGTGTTGCCCATTTTCACTCTGTACTAACATCTATTGGGTGATACGGCTTTTATCATTCGGTTTTCGTCCTACATAACAAAACCAAGAATTTTGAAAATATTTTAGTCAGCTTCTTTTTCTATGATATATTTAAGACAGCTTCTTATTGCTTATACCATTTTCAAAAAAATTCAAGGGGTAGTGGAAACTGAAGAGATGATATCATGAGTTATGACATCTACCTGGACTAATTAGGGTCTAAAAAAGTATCCATGTTACAGATTTTTCTCTTCCTCTTTATTTCATTAATAATAGTTAAAAAAATTGCAGCTCAGTGCATGAAGCTCCCACTTAGTGGGGTCTGGGGAAGGTAGATGTACGCAGCCTTCCCCCGCAATCGGAGAGGTTGTTTCCAGTTCATTAATAATAGTTGATTAACCCTAATTTGCATTTTTCATCTAAGCTGAGTTGGCTACTTTTGAGTCAAACCAAAAACTCCAATGAACCTTTTGGCACTCAGGCAGTACAAATACAATAATAAAATAAAACCGGCAAATAAGTTATTCATGCTCAAGGCCGAAGACTCACTCATATGTCGAATCACAAATTCACAATTACTACAAATAGGGACACAAAAAAAGTAAGCAGTTGATCATACCGGAATCACTATCATGACTTATTTCCTTATCCGCTTTTTCAATACAGCTAATGGCATTCCTGCATTTACTCAATACAACATCTTCATCTGTTTGCCCTCCATAAATAACATGATAACCTGAAACTATTTTCTCCAGTGCATTCCCAGCCGACGGCCTCTGCGAAAGGAGAGAATTAAGTATAGGATGAAGAGATATACACACATAATCAAATAAATACAGAAACTATTACCAGTTTCATGCTCATGGGTTTAACGTCACGGTTGTTATTTTCCACATGCCTCCCAACAAACTCTTCCTTGAGAAGTTGACCGCGAGAACCAAAAACTTTTCTTTCTTCCCATATACCAATCTGCATAAAGGAGACAGTGATTGTGTAACCCAAGAAAGCCATTGTTTCACATAATTTATTATCTATTATACTACAAAAAGTTAAAGTACATTAGAAACAGGAAACATTAAATAAATTAGATATTTTATGAAAGTTCAATTATAAGAGAAAGGAGGAATGCTACAATCCTAGCATTCCTACAAGCAAATGGCATTTCATTATTAGAGCAACCCTAAACCTGTGAATCGGCCAATGATGGTGAAGTGAGTTGAAGCAAAGAGCATACTATTTCAATTAAGTTACTTCAAGTAACCACCATCAATTTAGGACAACCAAAGAATGTTTCTCGAAAGTGAAATTATTGCATAAATCGCTACAAAGGGAGGGGAAGGGGGAGGAAAGGGATATGGAGGAGGAAATTGCCAACAGACAAATCAAAACGTCAGCTGTGCTTGTACGACAGACACTCAAAAACCAGCAGCTAAAAGGCCAACAATAAACAAAATAACACATAACAAGAGTACTAAAAATTAGTTATTCCGGACACTATATGGATATTATGTTAAAAATTGGTATACAGTATACTAGACAGGGGTAAGGGTAAATAAATATCACAAAAGCAGTTTGGTGAATCACTGAGGAACATGCTAGTTCTAGAATCAGATGATTTATGACTTATTTTATTTAATTTCTAATTAAAATATTCTAGGTAAAATTAAATGGAATGCTAATGAGTCTATTTGTAAGAGTATTAAGACAGATTTTTAGCAGCTCAAGATTTAGCTTATTTTAAGAAAATAGTTATTATGGTAGGTGAATGATTTAGAGAGAGGGTTGGGGTAGCTACTACTATAGAAAAGATGGTAGTTTCACCTTAGGTGGTTTGGACATGTGTGGAGGAGACTAGTAGATGCCCCACTAAGGAGAATAGATCAAATGCAGGTTAGGCCAATTTCTAGAGGCAGAGGGAGGCTAAGAAAAATCATAGGCAAAACAATTAAGAAGGATTTAGAAATCAACATTTTGTCTAGACATGATTTATGATAGAAGATATGGTGACGTTTGATCTAGATAGTCAACCCCACCTTGTTGGATTAAGGCTGGTTGTTGTTGTAGTAGTTATCACGCAAGGCCAATATAGTCTAACAAAACCTACTATGATTTAATACAAAATAATAATAATATTCACTTTTCTCATTCAAGGTTTCTCATGCAAGTTAGTATTAGAACTCCCAATTTGGAAGACTATACTACTGTGATCACATGTAGCCACTGCGGTAGAAGCAGTTCGCCTTATCCACACCTGTTCTTCCAGCTACCTAATAGGATTACGTCAAAGCCAAAGCCTAATATTAAAAATGTATATAGAAGGGGAAATAGGAAAGTAGCTTCCAAAAATACCCCTTGTGGTTAGTTGTTAGTTAGCCTACTAATAAGGAGTTAGCTTTAGAAAAGTTAGTTAGTTTTTGGGTAATTAGAATATGGCATAACTAATTCAAAGAATTAGTTAGGGACTCTCTCTCAAATTGTAATTCATCTATTTCAATAATAATACATTCTTGTTTAATATCTCATTGATACTAAACCATTATTTCTTCTTGTATTCTATTTTTAGTTCCTAAGGTACCGGTTCTAACACTGGTATCAGAGCAATGATTATGGTACCCTAAGACTTTCAATTCCGCTGCTATTGATGAAGACGAGAAGCATGTCGAGATCAGCTGAAGATTGGGAACAAGAAAGAGAGGAAATGCGAACCAGGTTGGAATTCGCCGAAGCCTTGGCCAAGAAGCACGAAGAGCACATCTAAGATTTGGTGGCCAAGATAGACCAGAATCGTGATTGTGAGAGTTCCTTCCACGAAGGCAAGGCGACTAGTGGTGTTCACAGTAGAGAGCAGTCAAATCGGAGGGAGAAATGGCAAAAATTGGAGATACTGATATTCATCAGTGATGTCGCTTTTGGTTGGACTCACCGATTGGAGAGGTATTTCCAATTGAAGGAATTAAATGAAGAGGAAAAGATGCAAGCGACTATCATGGCTCTTGAGGGAAGGGCTTTGAGTTGATATCATTGGCGGGAGAAATACAACCTGATACCAAATTAGGAAGGATTCAAGATAGCAGTGGTAAGAAGATTCCAACCATCCATGATTCAAAATCCTTTTGAGCAATTGTTGTCCCTCAAGCAAACAGGATCGGTGGAGGACTATGTGAAAGACTTTGAGAAATATATGGCGGCTTTAAAAAGTATAGACCAAGAATTTGTCAAGGGAATATTTCTAAATGGCCTGAAGGAGGAGCTTCGAGCAGAGGTAAAGTTGCATGAATTCCATATCTTGTTAATTGAACTAATGTGAATTCAAGAAGTAGTAACTTTCCAACAAGGACTAATGTGAATTCAAGAAGCAGTCCTTACACTAAAACCATAACAGTAGATTCAAAACCTGTGATAGATAGAAGGAATGAATACTCCAGTAGTAGTAATTCCTTGAGAAGCACTGAACATAGTCATAATGTAGAGGGAATAAGGAATAGGGGAAGGGAGTTTAAACACTTCAGTAATGCTGAATTGAGGGAAAAAAGAGAAAAAGGATTGTGCTTTAGATGTGATAAGCCATACAGTAGAGAACATATACGCAAGAACAAACAGTTTAAGATGATTATCATGGATGATGATGATGAGGAATTGGAAGAAAATGAAGAGATGTTACAATCCTTTAAATCTTGGTATTTATCCCTCTGTTCCATATCCTGTTCCATGTCTGGTCTTACCACTACTAAGCCTTGGAAGGTTGAAGGCTTATTGAAGGGGAGGGCAGTAATCATTTTAATAGATTGTGGGGCTTCCCACAAGTTTATAGTCACTGACTAGGTGGAAAAATTGCAGCTAGAAATAACAGACACCCCTTCTTATTGGGTGGAGGTGGGTAATGGCCATAAGGTGAGGTGCAAAGGAAAGTGTGCTCAGCTGAAGTTCCAAATGCAACAACTTGAAGTGATACAGGATTTTTATCTGTTTACTCTCAAGGGGATTGATATAGTGTTGGGTTTGGACTGGTTGGTAGGGTTGGGAGAAATCTAAGCTGATTTTGGGAAATTGGAACTCTGTGAGACAAGGCATGAAGTTGATTAGAATTCTAGGAAACCTAGCACTGGCTAAAACATAACTATCTTATGGCGCTTTGATGCAAGTGTTGCTAAAAGAAGGGGAACCGACAATTACTATACAAAACAAGTTCCTAGAATTTCCACTTGAAGACAAGTTAATTCTTTTAGGGGAGGGTATTGATAGGATTAGGCCAAAGCCAAAGCCTAATATTAAAAATGTATATAGAAGGAGAAATAGGAAAGTAGCTTCCAAAAATACCCCTTGTGGTTAGTTGTTAGTTAGCCTATTAATAAGGAGCTAGCTTTAGAGAAGTTAGTTAGTTTTTGGGTAATTGGAATATGGCATAACTAATTCAGGGAATTAGTTAGGGACTTTCTCTCTCTCTCTCAAATTGTAATTCATCTCTTTCAATAATAATACATTCTTGTTTAGTATCTCATTGATACTAAACCATTCTTTCTTCTTGTATTCAATTTTTAGTTCCTAAGGTACCGGTTCTAACACTGCCACCCAACCTGCTTTCATCGCAAAAACCCTTTCAGTGAGCCTTTACGTTGGTTGCCCTTCTATCATCACCCAACGCCTGCCTGCTCCTCTATCTAGTGATGTTATCGCCTCTGTTTCATCCAATTCAAGTGTTGCTCACCCTATTCTACCCTCTCACTGCCAACCAGAACGTCCCAAACAACACTTTCAACCATACTTCAACCACCATGTTTAACATAGAAATTACCGATACCTCAAGCTCTGTCCATTCCTCTAAATCCTTAATCACCACGCCCCTCAAGCTCAATGACCTACCTATATACACTCAACCTATCACCTCAATAGAAAAATTACTAGCCATGGGTACCACCCTTAAAAGCAATAGAAAGTTAAACACATTGAAGGAACAGATCTTGCACTCAGTACCCTATTTCTCAATTTCTTTCTTCTTAAATCTTTCCTTGCAGAATGAGAGTTTCATGTCGGCCCTTGATTGTATTAGAATCCCAATATCAGTACAAGAAGCATTGAACAATAAGAACTAGTTTCAAGTCCTGAATCAAGTAATGAGTACATTAGATGATTAGAAAAGAATGGAACATGGATTGTTGTCAAAATACCAGGAGACAAATGGTCAGTGAGATGCAGATGGGTCTATAACTTGAAATATCGGTAAGATGGAACATTGAATCGGTATAAGGCAAGACCAGTTGCAAAAGGATACACTCGGACTTATGGAACTGACTATCATGAGACATTTACCCCAATATCAAAGATGAACACTATGGCGGCCTTCCTCTCTACTTCCCACTTTGGTTAGGAATTGCACCAATTTGAAGTAAAAAATGTCTTACTCAATGGAAAATTTGACGAGGAAGTTTATATGGAGATTCCAAATGGATATAGTTCTACTGTTGGAAGGAATAAGGTGATAAGACAAGGGTAGTGAAACCCCCTATCAAGCACATGTATGTTAGAAGAAGTAAGAAGGGAATGAGTTAGTTTTCTGTTTTTAGAAGTTAGTTAATTAGTTAGAAAGGGAGGGAAATCCTATAAATAGGATTAGCCTTGTGTTTTGGAGTAGTTTTTCAGTTAGTTGAGTGGTAGAGAACTGATTTAGGAAATCAGTTACTAAAGGGATAGTTCTCCATTGTAATTCAAGCTTCAAGCTTTCATATTCAAGGAAATAATAAACACAGAATTCGTTCAAGATCCCATTTTCAGATCTTGAACTTCATTCTTTACCTAAATTCTACAATTTCTTCACTCTTTCTTTCTTTCTAAATTACCAGTTCTAACACTAGTATCAGAGCACCATCCTGGTGCCCTGAAAAACACGATTCTGCTACGCTATTGGCTTATGGTATCAACAAGAGGAATGGCTAGATCAGCGGAGGATTGGATCCAAGAACGAGAAGAGATGAGGCTGAAAGGGAGGAACAACGAATCAGGTTGGAAGTGAATGAAGCAATAACCAAGAGATTGGATGAGGTAATTGCTCAACTTACTACGAGAACTAGGGTTCCCAATTTCCAAGAAGAAGGGAGTGGAACAGGGGGGAACATGAATTGCCTGAATTTCCTGGAAGAGAGAGATGGAGGAAGTTGGATATTCCAATCTTCTCGGGGGATGAGGCGTTTGGATGGGTTCAACGATTGGAAAGATATTTCCTCCTCGAGAATGTCACGGAGGAAGAAAAAATGCAAGCTACTTCGATGGTGTTAGAAGGAAAAACACTCAGTTGGTACCATTGGTGGAGTAGATGCAATCTCCATTCATCTTGGGAGGGATTTAAGATAGTAATAGTAAGAAGGTTTCAATCTTCAATGGTCCAAAACCCCTTTGAACAGTTGCTGGCCTTGAAGCAAGTGGGGTCTGTTGTATACTATATTGAGGAATTTGAGAAGTATGTAGGGGCTCTGAGGGAAATTGACCCTGAGTTTGTCAAAAGAATCTTCCTAAATGGTCTAAAAGATGAGGTCAAAGTTGAAGTCAGGCTACATGAACATCCAACTCTCTCTGAGGTAATCCAAAAATCCCTTATAATTGAAGAAAAAAATGTAGTTTTACAAAAGAAGCAAAATCCTAATTTCTATTGTAGAAATCCTAGCTACTCTAGGAGCACTTATCCCAACAGGTCAATGACGGTTGAAACCAAGCCTAGGGGAAAAGAAGGTTGAACCATCTTCTAGTAGTAGTGCCTCTGTTAATGCACCTTCTGTGGCTAGTTCTAAAAATAGAGGGGAAGTGTTCAAACATCTAACAGGAGCTGAAAAGAGGGAGAAGGGTTGATGGTACATTGTAGAGAACCAGAGAGGGCCAATGTTCCTCAAACATTCATTCATACTAAAATTACAGAAATGTTGAACCAGTTTGAAGTATTGTTTGAGGACCCTAAGGGTCTTCCTCCCAGGAGAAGGCATGATCATGCCATCCATCTGAATGAGGGGGCAGATATCCCAAATTTGAGGCCCTATAACTATCCTCACTACCAAAAGACTGAGATTGAAAGGTTGGTATTAGAGATGCTGACGGCAGGGGTTATAAGATCTAGCATTAGCCCTTATTCTAGCCCTATCATTTTAGTCAAGAAAAAAGATGGTGGGTGAAGGTTTTGTGTAGACTACAGGCTTTAAATAAGGTTACCATCCCAAATAAATTCTCAATTCCTATTATTGAGGAACTATTAGATGAGTTGGGGGGTGCTCAGGTTTTCTCTAAGCTTGATTTGAAATCTAAGTGCCATCAGATAAGGATGAGGGATGAGGATATTGAAAAGATTGCCTTCAGAACTCATGAGGAGCATTATGAGTTTGTTGTTATGCCTTTTGGCCTCACTAATGCCCATTCTACTTTCCAAGCCATGATGAATGAGGTGCTGCAGAAGTTTTTGAAAAATTTGTATTAGTCTTCTTTGATGACATCCTAGTTTTCAGTAGGGATCTTCCCACACATGTGAGGCACTTACTGCAGGTATTGGAGGTCTCAGAAACTAACTCTCTTAATGCAAACAGAAAGAAATGCACTTTTCCTCAAAAGAGGTTAGACTATTTAGGCCATATTATCTCTGGCCAGGGGTGGAGGCTGATCCTTCTAAGGTAGAGGCTATTAGTTCTTGGCCTAGGCCTAAAGACATCAAAGGTTTAAGGGGTTTTTTGGGTTTTACTGGATATTACATGAGGTTTGTAAGAGATTTGGCAAAATAGCAAGGCCCTCGACTGATTTGTTGAAGAAAGACAACTATAATTGGACAGAGCAACCTATTCAAGCATTTGAAGCATTGAAAGTAGTTATGACTAATCTACTTCTACTGGTTGTTCCAGATTTTTCTCAAGTGTTTGTAGTAGAAACTGATGCATCCAGTAAAAGACCTAGGGGCAATCTTGATGCAAGGGGGGAAGCCTTTGGCTTTTTGGAGTCAAGGGTTATCCATCAGGGCTCAACAGAGGTTTGTTTATGAGAGAGAGTTGATGGCAGTGGTGCAATCTGTGCAGAAGTGGAGGCACTACTTATTAGGGAGACATTTCATAATAAGAACTGATCAAAAAAGGCTCAAGTTTCTCAATGATCAGAAGTTATTCACAGCTGGGTTGTAAAACTGTTAGGGATAGATTTTGAGATCCAATACAAGCCTGGGAAAGAGAATTCTGCAACTGATGCCCTCTCAAGAAGAGAGATATATTCAGCTATCTCCTTGGTATAAGTGGCTGATTTGGAAAGATGGAATCAAGAATTGGAACAAGATCCCAAGTTGAAACAAATTATTCAGGAACTCCTTATATCTCCAGATAGTCATGAAGGGTTTGAATTTAAGGGAGGAGTACTGTTATACAAGGGCAAGCTTGTGATCTCCAGGGATTCCAATAGAATTCCTCTGATTCTGAAAGAATGTCATGAGACTCCTTTTGGAGGACACTCAGGATTCTTTAGAACTTATAAGAGAATAGTTGGTTGTGTCTATTGGAAGGGGATGAAGGTAGAGATTAAAAGATTTGTTGAGAGGATATATCAATGGATTTTGTGGGTGGACTACCTAAAAGCCAAGGTAAGGATACCATTTTTGTGGTTGTTGACAGACTCACAAAATATGCTCATTTCTATGCATTGAGCCATCCTTATTCTGCCAAGGAAGTTGTTGTGGTGTTTGTGAATGAAGTAGTGAAGTTGCATGGTTTCCCTACCTCTATCATATTAGACAGAGATCATATTTTTATGAGTCAGTTCTGGAAAGAGTTGTTCAGATTGGCTGGAACACAGTTAAAGCTCAGTACCTCTTACCATCCCCAAACAGATGGTCAAACAGAGGTGGTCAATAGGTGTTTAGAGAATTATCTGAGATGTTTTACTGGGCCAAAACCCAAACAATGGCTGCACTAGTTGCCATGGGCAAAATTTTGGTACATATCACCTATCATGGATCTACTGGTATGACACCTTTCAAGGCTCTTTATGGAAGGGACCCTCCTATGTTGATGAAAGCTAGGGAATTCCCATCCAAAATTGAAGATGTTAACCAGATGATGCACCAAAGGGACCTCATTTTAGGGGAGCTCAAGCAAAATTTGCTCAAAGCCCAGGATCAAATGAAGAGACAAGCTGATAAGCATAGAAGAATTGTAGAATTTCAAGAAGGGGATTGGGTGTACTTGAAGATACAACCCTATAAACTTAAATATTTGGCTTCTAGACCATACGCAAAGTTAGTAGCCTGGTACTGTGGACCTTATCAAATTGAAAGTAGAGTAGGTCTTGTAGCCTACAAGTTGGATCTCCCTAAACAAGTTAAGATACATCCTACTTTCCATGTATCTTTTGCTAAAAAGGGCCCTAAAACCTAACCAGCAACTTCAGCCTCTTCCCCCATTGTTGAATGAAGAGTATGAGTTAGTGGTAGAACCAGAATCTGTGGTGGATTGGAGAGAAGATCAGCAAGGGCAAGTTGAAGTGCTAATCAAGTGGGATCAGTTGCCAAGCTGTGACAACTCATGGGAATCTGCTGCTATGATTCAAGAGAAATTGGGGGGGGTGGTATTGATAGGACAAGGGTAGTGAAACCCCCTATAAGGTGATTCTTTCACGTGTATGTTTGAAGAAGTAAGAAGGGAATGAGTTAGTTTTATGTTTTCAGAAGTTAGTTAGTTAGAAAATGAGGGAAATCCTATAAATAGGATTAGCCTTGTGTTCTGGAGTAGTTTTTCAGTTAGTTGAATGGTAGAGAATTGATTTAGGAAATCAGTTACTCAAGAGATAGTTCTCCATTTTAATTCAAGCTTCAAGCTTTCATATTCAAGGAAATAAACACAGAATTCGTTCAAGATCCCATTTTCAGATCTTTGAACTTCACTCTTTCTTTCTAAATTATCAGTTCTAACATAAGGTTTGCAAGTTTAAAAGACTTTATAAGCAATCTCCCCGTGCACGGATTGGACGATTCACATAAGAAATGGCATCCTTGGGATACAAACAAAGTTAACGTGATCATATTCTCTTCTTAAACTTACACAAGTCGATAACATCATCATATATGGTGATGCCGCAATTGATAGATGAAAAATTAGCGACTGGGTTTGAAATGAAGAACCTTGGAAGGCTAAAGTGCTTCTTTGGGATTGAAGTTGCCTATTCTAAACAAGACATCTTTATTTCTCAAAAGAAAAATGTTCTTGATCTTCACAAAGAAACCAGAAATCTAAGTTGTAAGGGTATTATTATATCCATTAAGAAAAATCACAAAGGAAAATGAAGAACCCTAAGATCGATATTTGATAGAGCTTAACTCAAAGGTTAGAGTAGGAAAATAGATATACCTGACACATACTTCACCAGATTTTAGAAATACTGTCAGTGGACATCTCATGTATAACTGAAGGGAGAGACACTTTCAAGTTGTGGATAAAATTATATAGAATCTTAATACTGCCCCTGTTAAAGTATTATTGTTCAGAAGAGGCAGGAACCTATGTAAGTATATAATGATATTGATAATGCAAGATTATTGATGGGAGATCAACCTTCGGTTATTGTACATTCTTGGGTGTGATTTAGTAACATGGAGACGGAGGAATAAGAAACAACAATGGTTGCTCTGTGGAGTGCAGAGGCTAAATTATGAGCTATGACACGAGGAGTTAATGAATTACAACAGATGAAGACTATAATGGATGATCTTAGAATGAAGTATGAAACTTGTGTGAAGGAGTTTTGTGATAACAAATATGCTATTAGCATCGGTCATAATTCGGTTTAGCATGACACAACAAAACATAATAAAATAGAGTGGCACTTTATCAAGGAGAAATTGAATAGTGGACATCTCACTGACTTTGAAATTGGCCAAAATCCGTGTCAACGCCAATTTCCAAGCAGTGTAGATAAAGGCACCAAACAGCATGCCTAAGGTGCTGAGGCGAAGTATTAGAAGGATCAGTGGCACCTTTGAGTGGTTCAAGTGCCTTTCTAGATAACAGTGAAACAATCTCGGAAAGACCAGCCATGTAATTTGCTAATTTGAATGCTGAAGAGGGTAGAATAGTCAGAATGTTAAAAAAATTACTAGTTATCAGACTTTGGGAAATCTTAGCAGCATGCAGCTTAAGGCTCAAAATATTGAATCATAATGTTTATTTTTTACTAGGAATGACATGCTTGATTAGTTAATTTATATGAAAAATCAATTCAAACTATTAAAATAGTTACCGTCTTCTTTTTCTAATGTTAACGCCTTTCTTCAGTGAAGCGTGCACTTTTTAACGAATGTTGTCTCAAGGCATTAAAACCCCCAAGCATATTGAGGGTGCCTTTCGCCTTAAACTGCCTTGATTCTGAGTAAAAGTAAAAGGGGGGTTTGGTCCAAAACGATAGCAAACAAAAGCCTTTAGATGATATCTTTACTAAATGTCATATGGATAGAAGTATTAGTCAAAGTTTCTCTTGTACATGAATGTTCATACCCGGATATCCTGTTTCCGGGTATCCATTCAATGTAGTGTATCCTACTAGTGCACCAAAACCAAAGAGATTAAGCACTAAACTCTTAATTTTTTCCCTTCTTTCTTTTAACTTCAATTTTTTGGTTGCTTCGATCAGTTTGAACAAAATAAGAGGTATTGCATAACTAAGAACAGACACATAGGTTATTAGAATAATTACCAACTTGAAACTGAATAATGAGTTACTTGAATTTCATCGATGCTCTGTATCTAACATCAGGGTCAGCTAACTAAGGAAACTAAATATCTATATAATCAAATGAAGCCATAACTGAAAATAACTCAACAAAAGTAAGCATTGAAGATAACATATCTTTTAAATCACAAAAACTAAGAACATTTTGTCAGGTCCAAATCACAAAACAATTCCTAATGCTTGAGTTGATATGCAAAAAAACAGAAGATACAATCTCAAGTTGTCAACAAGCATATATCTCACTTAATAATTCAGAAAACAAATTATTAAATTACCAGACGAAGTGCAGCATTCCTCGCAAACTCGTCACCATTTGCAATCACATCTCGAAGAGCGTTAGGAAGAACCTTCCAGAATTCACCCACAAATTCAGAACCCTTTCTCCTGCTGTTCTGTAGAATATCATTTGCAAGATACAGAAATGTCAATCTCTTCTCACGAGGAGAACAATGAAATTGTCTCGACCATGTTTCAACAACTTGTTTGGCTTTATTCATATGAAAAATGCACCAATGTGACAAAGCTTAACCACATCAAGGATAACAACCCACCAGCATCAAATATTTATACGTAAGAATGTGAAATGAAACCGAAGAAAAATCAAAAGCATGTTAATGTCTGTGTCAGTGTGTGTATCTATGTGAGTGTGAAAGTATAAGTGTGTTTGTAAAGCACATCGGCAGATAAACTCTGAACGTGATAGTTGCTAACCACGTATACTAAAAAATGGAAAAATAGTCATATTTCAATTGCCAAAGCGGAACGAACTCAGCAAAGTGGAAACAAATAAAACAATTGCTTGAACAGTACAATAATGAACATAAATAGGAAAAAAAGAAATTATAGATCATAAAAATTTCTTAAAGGATACTCTCTATACTGGCCTGCGAACTATTCAGCTTGGCTAGTTTTTCCATTAAAATCTGTGGATTGAATGTGCTACCCATCTTTCCGATTAGAGCTGGCACACCTAATCAGCTGCACCAACTTTCACAAAAACCTTCAGTCAAGAGAATAAGGGAAAAACAAACATTACGATAGAGTCAATCCCGAAAAAATAAACAAAATGCAATGAAAAAAATAAAGATATACTTTGATTGGTACACAAGTATACACATAAGCTTCTACAAAAAAAAACATGCAGGTTGATCAAATTTGACAAATAACCCTTCAAAACAAAATACTCCTACGAAATGCACTTGAAATATCATGCACGAAAACAGTGATAAACACCTAAAAGATGTATCATTTCCAATAAAGAATCATACTCATATATCATCTTGTTTTGGAGTTTACTTAATATGTCTAGGTGTATATGTCAATATGAAGAGCGAATGTATATATTAAGAAATATAATTAAGTACTTACAAGAATACATAATTTAATTATGCAGCTCCTCATTTCATAGACAAAAGCAAGAATAGAAACTAGTATCAAAGAACAGCAGGAACAAGTAACATTGATTTAGGCAATCAAACAGTGAATATTTGGATTAACAAATAATGAAAATAATAGAGCTTGAGACGTAATGTTTTAAAAGGCACACGGAAATAAATACTAGTGACATTAATAAGTTAATATTACAAGTACAGAATTGAATGAGGAAGATTTTTAGTTTTCAGTAAACCACAATATACACGGGAGAAGAAAAGGCTGGTTTTCGAAGTAAAATTAAATTTCTATAGAAAGCTAACTAGGTTAGTTCATAAAGAGATGTAAAAAAGGAAGTAAACCTAGGCAATCAAAGTCACGACATTAGTTCTAAAATTGTAAATCTTCCCGAGAATTGTTTGTTTAATTTTAGAATCATGAAATGTGTACCACAAGGTATAGTCGAATTCAAAAACATGTCAATTAAAAACTTAAATATACAGGTTTCCCCCTTCCCCTTCATGAGAAAGGTGTGCAAAGCTCGTTTTCTTTGTGAACCGTCAATAGACTAGCTGTTTCTTTGAAGAGTTCGTTATCATCAGTGTCGTCTAATGTTCCCGGATAACATCCTTTCTTCCTCTTCTTATTGGCCTTAGGAACCATAAAAGTGACTGCTTGAATACCTTTCTCAGAGCAATGAAAATAGAGCAATTCAACAGCCAAATTGAGTGTGCTCAGTATTGCCCCTTCAGTTCCTTTTATTTAACAATTTATGCCTCCCTACCCCTTCGAATTCTGTCATGAGAATTGGTGTATCGCATGATTCGGTTTTATGGAATCTCACCCTTTTGAGAAATTCATTCATGATTCAAAGTCATCTCCAATTCTTCACATGATATGAACCGCTGGCATGCCCAATGGTATCAAATCTAGCAATTCAGAAATTTTGAATCGCATGATGCGGTGATACGGAATCACACTGATTCAAGAAATTCATGCATGATTTGAGACCATTTGCGACTCATCGCATGAGATGATACGCTAGCTTGCCAAATGATATCTAATCTTGCGAATGAATTCATGAACCGTGTGACTCAAAAAACTATTTGTTAAGCAAACAACCATTAATAAGATTGAAGCATTTAATATCTAATTACTTGAAAGGTTAGTTCTTTTAGTTATAAACTTGCAATGTAAAATAAAAAATTTATACATAAATGTGATAAGTCATTTATGCCCCCGTGGAATGAAAGGGAATACCGTTATTTAAATGCAATGAGATACATCCCAATTAGTTAGAGCGAGACATGCACAAAGGACACACCATCAATACACATGGAGGTGTGCGTGACAGTCACGTCACGCACACACTTGCCAATATTAATGACATCAAACCACAAGTGACAACAAAAGCACAAAGCGAAAAAAGACGAAAATACATGACGAAAATTAATGCGAGTAAACTCAGCAACATCACTTATCAGATGCATATGATCAAATCAACCAGCTTAACTAAAGTGTAACCCAAATCTTCCACTTTAGTCCACCAAGTTTCTTGGTAAGAAGATTCTCAAATTCACATCTTAATAACTTAATAACAATTATGTGATATCTTTTCCCAAGGTGGAAAAAAATAATATCCATTTAACCAATGTCATGGCTATAGACTCTGGACTTGCATTGAAAGGAATATATTCCATGTTTCATAACCATAGCAAAAACCAAGAATTCAGATTCAACATGAAGATAATATGTTTATATAAATAAATAAAAAGACACACAACTTTGTTAGGGATTGCCACATCTAGTGTTTCAAATTGCAGACCGCATCACGTTATGCGGCCGCCGTATTGCGGTTGCAGTGATTGCCGCAACCACATCACACCGCAATTGTGGGGTGATACCAAATCACAATGATGCGACTGCTTAAGGCCGCAACGTAACTGCATTTGGACCGCATCGGGCCACAACAGAACTGCATCGGGCCACAACGCAACCGCATCGGACCGCAAACGCATCAGACTGCATTGATGTCAAAATATGTTTTTACTCACAAAAAAATTCACACCGCAATCCGCATTGCAACGGCCGCAATTTAAAACAATGGCCACATCTAATTATCTTAGGAGTTCAAAATAATGAGACTTTATTAGATTTTTTTCAAAAAATTCTTCAATTCATCAACATATAAACTAACAAAATGCATAAATATGAAACAATCTTCACAGCTCAATGATACATTAAACAAAAATATCATACAAATTAATACAAACCTAACCAGTTGATGCATATCAAATTAGATATAAAGTAAGAGAAACCAAAGAAAACTGAAGAAAAAAGATAAAATTAAATCAGAATTAAGAGAATCTAAGGGAATAAAAGGCACATACATAGGAGTAGTAACGAAGAATGTGAGTGAAGATAAGCGAAGAACGAAGCAACGATGATTCGTACTGTGTTAGAGAGAGAACCAAACCGTGGTTCTAGAATTGCAGTTATTATATATTGTACTTGTAACCTCCTTAACGAGGTTGTTTGTTAAGTTTTAGTTTTGTTTTTGGGTTTGTGTTATGCTGTGACACAAGAAGAAAGACAAGAGGATGATTCTAGCTTGAGGGTGAAAGAGTAAATAACTATTTTTGTCCTCAATTTTATATGTACCAATTTGGTCTCAAGTAAAAAACTTAAAATAATCATTAAAATGAGAATAATGTATCTCCTCCTTATATCATGATATAACTTATCTCCTCTAACCAGTACAAATGTGACATGTGTGCTATTTTATTTATTTTTAAAAATATTTTCATAAAAAATGATGAAACATGACATATATCATGATTTCACTGGTAAGAGGAGATATCATATCTCCTATACCAGGAGCTACTCCATTCCCCATTAAAATATTAAGAGAATAAAGTTAAAGTGTATTTTCATATTAGGAGATAACTTATCTCCTTAAATTCACTTATTGTTTGACTTGTATGTTATTTTTTCTTTTATAATATTTTTAAATAAAAACTCCTGGAACGAAGGTAAATAAGACATATGTCAAACCACTTAATAGAGTTAAAGAGATAAGTTATCTTTTGGTATGATGAGATATTTATTCTCAAATATTAAATGTGAATCAAATTTGTTTTTTTAGCATTTTTTATGACATTAAAATGTACTATTTTAACTCATTTTCACGATTTTAAGTATTAATTTGGATTTTTATTTTTCTAGTAATGGTATAATAGGAAATTTATAAGGACCAAAGTTGACATTGACTCTTTTTTCATCCCAGATTCTCTAAATTGCCCTCCATTGTTAAACAATGAATTCAACGGGGTAGTATTTGTTTATCGGACTTTATGATAATTTTATGGATAGTTGAACCTTACTACACTAGTAGAGTATTCTTGGTTTACTTAAGTTTAACTTTCCCTACATGCTTATAAAGAACCTTAGCCTACTTAAGTCTTCTTCAACATCATAAAATAAAGATAGCCATAGAGTTTGGTGAGTGTGTTTGTAAAACAAGAAATTGGTGTGTGTTTTTTGTGGTATTATGAGTGATCTAAAGAGATAGTGTCAGTGTGAGTCTTGTAATAGATACTCATATTTGAATAGTGGAAATCTCTTAAATAAAATAAAATGGACTAGACTTGGCCTCCAGTTGTTAAAGGTGAACGAAGATATATACCATTGTGATTCCCAATATCTCTTACACTTTAAATTCTGCAAAGTTTTTCTTTATATTTATGTTTTTGTTATAATTCTGATTTTAAGTGTATAAAAAAATAAATTAGTTGCAAACCTAATTAGCCTCCCTCTTAGATTGTTATCTTGTATTCCAGAAAATTCTAATGATAAATTGATTGTTGTGGAAAATATGTTTGAGAATAGAAAAAACAAGGATTACTAAGTCTTACATCCTTTTATTTCATAATTCCTTGTTATGATACAATACAATCTTAGAAGACCAAGTCGAAGATTAGTCTGCTTAAAGTACACAAGAGATCACATAGACACTTATTCTACTAAACCTTGTAAAATTTTTGGTCAAAGTATCTCATCTTTAATTTATAAAACTAATTTCCATTCACCCTGATCATCACCAAATTGCCACATATAGTTCAATCATCATTCATGTTTACATGATCATTATGTTAGTATTTCTTTTTTAAAAAGAGTGTGTATGGGAGAAGAAGTCTAAATGGGAAATCAGATGTCCTTGGGTTGTGGAGATTGTTAGAAATCAAAGATCCCTCGAACATAATCAGGAAAACACAAAGGATGGTCACCTTTGTTATGAATAAATCTTTCTCAAAAGAAGCTTCAATTTGACCACATAAATAGTGTAGACCTTGCACTTCAATTCAGTTATGAGGCAATCAAAATGAATTAGACTTATTAGTGTTTCAACCAAAAGAAAAATAAAGAAAAAATAAATAAAATATATTAAGTCAAAAACCTAAAAGAACGACTTAGGAAAATGAATATGATATTAAGTTGAGAACTTCTAGGGGCAACTTAGAGTTGTAATAAAAAAAGAAGCCCACCAAGGACCAACAATGGATATCATTGACATATGTTTGTATGCATTAAGTGAACACCCTCAAAGGACACTATCAAGAGGTTCGACACTCATTCCCATTAGCAAACAAGGACAATTTTTTTGAAAAGTTTATAACTTCTATAAGGAAATTAGGAGTCGTGATAGACTATGCTAGCACTTTTTTAATGAAAGAATAATTTGATATTGAGACAGATTTGAATGAAGACCAAGAGGAGCCTAAGTTTTTTGTTGAATATTATTCATAGTTCAACCTAATGAGCTTCTTATTCTTAACGCATAATATAGGAGCAAATTTTGATGATGTTGGGGTAGCCAACCCAATTTATGGAACGATTTACCCCAACAATGTTTTTCAATAGTGAAACCTTAAGTATTATATATTATCAAGTAAAATGAGACCATGTGAATATCCAATCTTGACCTTCTTAAAAATTAAAACAAAAATAGTAACGCACCAAATTGAGTTATATAGAGAGAAAAAATAAAAAGGGGACAAAAAAATGAAAAAAGTAAAAAGAGGAGTGAAAATATAAAAATTGGCTTTTTGAAAAATCACTTTTTTCAACAAAGTAGTTTTTGCATAAGTCTTGAACGAAAATAGATTATACTTAAATATAGTTTTGCATATAGACTAAGTTTGTTAAAATTGGATAAAGATTGAGGGAATTCTGCATAAATAAAAATCATAAATGAGGATAAAGAAAAAAATCTTAATTACATCTTCTTAAAAAACAAAATGATATTGTATATATTTGGCATAAGTAAAGCTATGTCTTAAATTTTGCTTAGGTCATTTTCCTTTATAAGTAGAGTTTTCCTTTCATATTGTTGGAAACACTTCTCTTTGATTTTTCCCATATAAATATATTTTTCTCTTTTCATTTTTGTCTCCTCCTTCGATCGACCGTAGGCGGCCGGCAGTCATCGACTGAACCAACACCACTCACCAAAAAAAAAAAATCTAATCTTCCTCAATTTATATCCAAATCCAACATATTATATTTCTAATGGTTTGTAGGCTATTTGAAGCAATTTCAACAACTAATTTTCAAATATAATATCGAAAAAGGAATATTTAGATTTTCGTTCTCACTTATTTTTCATCCAAACCCAAGGTTTTTGCACTTTCTAATTTTTTATATATGTAAGGATTCCATTTAGAGGTAATTTAAAGTTCGAATTCACAATATTAGAAGACTATTTTTTTTAGATTTGTAATTTTATTTATTTTTCATCCAAATTCTGCATGTTATACCTCTTTTTAGGGGCTTATGGGACGTTCGGAGTTGTTACAACAACTAATTTTTGATATATGATAATTAAAATCATAATTTCCAAAAATCTACATTTTTTGGGAAACAAGGATTTTAAAGTTTGGTTTGGATGTTTATTGCTCGACACTTTTTATTAAGCTACATTTATATTCTTTGAACTCCTTTTCCCTCTTATTTCATATATAGTTTAAGAATATCTCAATTGTTGTTTGATTAATAGTTGTGAACATCTAATTTCGTGTTGTCCATATAAAAATGATAAAATAAATAAATTGAAAAAACAGATAATCAAGTTGATTATAAAATTTTTGATTTGTGAGGTGATGCAATTTTATGAGGAAAATATGACAATATGAATAGTTAGTGTTTTTTAGGTTAAATACATTATCATTTACTAAATGTATTTCGTTTTAAAATAAAAACTTATTTTTCATAGTGGTTATAAAGGGATTTCCTTTTTTTTGACAAAAATATAGTGTCGACTCTAAAACCATTCACGATAACCAATATTATAAGTTTGATATTCTAAAAAGATAGTCCTAGCTATTGTCAAAACTTAATATTTTTTAGTAAAAGGCATTAGGTGCACTTCAAGTCTAAGAGGGGGAGCTAGTGGAGGAGCTAGAAATATTAAGTTTTGAGTTGAACTTCATTTCCACCAACATAAATTTTACAAAGATTACATCAAAATGATAAAATGGAAGTCAAACAACACCAATCTTATAATTTTTCCCAAGATTGGGTCTAGTGTTTGATTGATTGGAAAGAAATTTCTATAAGGATAATGATTCTTTTTGCTATTGTCTTGAAAAATTATATCTCTAACAAATCTCTCATGCATTCAAACATCTCTGACTTGACCCTCTGATGGTGGCTAGGATATTGGAGAAAGGCCCAAAAGAGGAATTACAAAACTCAACTGGATGAAAGACTACTTTATGGATTAATTTCAGCCTTCAAATATATCTTCTTGTTAGGGAATATTTTCTGTTATGAATAGTTGTCACCCTTGTAAGATCTAGCCATGTGTATGGTCCAGATCAATTAAATTCACTACTCTTTTATTATAAATTAGTAAATGATGAATGAAGGAGGCATGAATGAAGTTTTCATATTTACAATTTCCTTAAGTATTTCTTATATCTTTATTCTTATCTCCTTCCTAACAATTTGGTGTTTTCATTTATCCTCAAATGCCTCCCAAAACAACTCAGAAAGATCTTGATGACTTTATCTCTACTTTACTCATGGAAAAATTGAAGGAACATCAAGAGCAACATGATGCTAGACATGCTGCCATTACCACAGTCTTGCACAATATCACAGAAAAGTTCGTTGATATCATATTTCTCCCTCCAGACCCACCACAAGGTACACCAATTCACCTTTCTTCCTCTCCTCTCACTCATAACAGTCCCAACCCCCCTCCACACCTTACTCCCACGTCCAACCCACAAAACTCATTTCCACACAACCCACATTTCCCATAGACACCACCACCACCTAGACCACCTAAACTACAACTTCTTCCATTTAATGGCTCAAAACCCCTTGACTGGATTTTTCAAGCGGAGCAATTTTTTCAGCTTTACATGGTACCTCACGATCAATGTCTTCCTATGATTTCATTCTACATACATGGGGAAGCCTTAAGTTGGTTTAAATGGATGTTCCACAACTCCCAACTATCTGACTGGAAGACTTTCACACGGGATTTAGAGACTCATTTTGGCCCATCTTCCTACACTAATCACCAAGTCGAATTATTTAAATTAAAGCAAGTGGGGACTGTTGCTAAGTACCAAAAGCAGTTTGAGAAATTATGTAACCGTATTTGGGGTCCCTCACAAGAAGTGATTCTTAATTGTATTCTTTCTGGACTTTTGCCCGAAATTAAACTTGAATTAGCTATTTTACGGCCCAAATCCATTTCATATGCATTGGTCCTAGCTAAGCTAGTGGAATAAAAAGTGAAAGATAACCACCGCACCATCCCTAGACCCTCACGATTAACATCCCACCCTGCCCTACCATACCCTAAAAAATTTCCTACTTCCGCACCACCAGTTCACCCAACACAACCTCCTAATTCGCCACTACCGATCCGCCACTTTTCCACTGCCCAAATGCAAGAGCGGCGGGCACAAAGTCTTTGCTACAATTATGACGAAAAATATTTTCCTGGACACAAATGTCAACCAAAAAAATTCCTATTAATGCTGGAAGATGATCTCACTTCACTCATAGATTCTACCTTACAGGTTATTAAGCCCCTTGCTGATGAGCCTACCACTTTTGACCCCACTGTTTACTTTGGGGATGTTCTTCACTTTCACATTTCTGATCAAGCTTAAGGGGGTCACATTTCCCCCAACGCCCTCAAATTCTCAGGCTCATTATATGTCCATCCTGTGACGGTACTGGTTGACACAGGGAGCTCTCATAACATTCTGTAGCCAAGAATTTCCTCCCACTTACACCTACCCATCACTCACACTCCTCAATTTCCGGTCATGGTAGGTAATGGGGCCCATATATATTACAGTGGCCTGTGTGATAACACCCCAATCACATTGCAAGATCAGGAGTTCATTATTCCATTCTACCTACTTCTCGTTAAGGGGGCATACGTGGTACTTGGCATTGAGTGGTTTCGCACTCTAGGACCCATTATTTCTGACTTCTCAGTTCCATATATGCAGTTTACTATGGGAGACCAGACTATCATTTTAACCGAGGAAACATCTATTAACATACAACCATCCATCCTCCATCAGTTTACTAGACTTTTTCAGACATATAATATTGCTACATTTCATGCTATCACCATTATACCCACTCAACACTCCATAAACACAACCAATGACTCACTACCTATCCATCCCAACCTCCTACCCCTCATCCAAACTTATAACAACATTTTTCACACCCCTACTACTCTACCCCCTTCCCGACCTCATGACCACTCCATTCCCCTCCTCCCAAACTCAGCCCCTGTCAATAATAAACCATACTACTATCCATATTCCAAAAAATAAATCATGACAACCCTGCTGCAACACATGCTTAAATTTGATATTGTTAGAGCTCAAGGAGTATGCACTTGTGTGGTGGGATCAATTCCACAAATAAAGGAGGTGGTGTGGTACTAAACTAATCGATACTTGGGAGGATATGAAGGTTGTGATGAGGAGGAGATATGCCCCAAAGTCCTATCAAAAGGACATTCACATTAAACTACAAAGCAAACCCAAGGACATTCAAAAGGAGTTTGAACCAAACAATTTTTCTAAGGAGCTCAAAAGGGCATTAAAATATAATCTGATAAGGAAATAAATAGAGCATGAGAAGATAGAAACAAAAGAAAGCATGACTGAAACACATGTGAGAAAGAAAAAGTCGAGTGAAATAAAAAGAGATAGTAAGGAAAATACTTTGAGTGCAAACACTATGAGTGCATATAAAAGTCACAGACTTTGCTCGAGTGTAAATACATTGAATGCAAACACTTTGAGTGAAAATAAAAGTGAGGGACTTTGCTTGGATTTTAATTTTTTTCTAACAAATCTCTTGTGCATAGTGATATTTGTTTGAAGTGTAGAAAATTTCTGAGGATGCCCCACAAATTGTGTCACCCACGGAGGAGAATGAAACCATGAATCTCAATCATTAAACAACTAGGTATTTATCAACCGTGTCATAAAATTACAATGAGAGAAGATAATAGCATGGAGTTAGTAACATCTAATGAAGTTTTAATCCATGTTTATTGTGAAGATTCTGAATATATGTGCTTAGAGAATAAATTAGGAACTGATTTGCTTTTGCATAATAGTGATAAACAACCTCATCAATGACATTATCCAAAGTCTGTGAGAAATAAGTGTTTGAAATATAATGAACCAAATGAAAACAATAAATGTGCCTCAGCCTTGCTAATACAACCTAGTGTAGATTGTTTAGATATGAATTTTCATTATTTTGTAATTAGTGTAACTCCATTTCGAATTTCTAGCTTAGAACCAAAGGAGAATATAATCTTGAGTCATGCATTACATCCTTTAGGATAAATCTTTTACATAACAAAGCTAGTCATCATGCATCATCACATTTTTTTAGAACTAACAATTTTCATGTTTTAATTGTGTTATGTAATGTTTCTGATTGTAGCTTTTTAAAGGTACATGGTTGGACAAACAATAAATTAATAAAGATGGGTGAATGGCAAGACCAAGGAGGAGACATCATAGTTGGATTTGTGAGACATGTGTTTGATTTAGGATGTTTGGATTGGACATATCAGTGGGAGAATAAGTCATTCCAAAGGACAAACAAGTAGAGTTAATAAAATGCTTGCCAATTTTGGCTTGGGGGATAAGTGTTATAATTTTTCAAATTGTTATTAAAAGACTAATTCATGTCACATTTATTGTTGTAGGACATGCATGAAGCCTTAAAATTTGAGGATATCAAGAAGGAGGGGATGATGTGAATCAAAGGAGGTACCCTATAATTTGAAGGACAAGCACCAACTCAAAGACATTTGTTGGAGACACACTTAAAGAATAAGGGATTGTTCCAAAACCAAGCCCAAAAATAATATGATGAAAATGTTTAATTCATGCCAAATCATCATGTCACATTCAATAAAGTGAAGAGTGTGCAAGTGAGACCAAGAACACCTTGGGCAGCCACATGCAACCTATGTTCACGTGTTCCTTCATATAAAATAAGAAAATAATTTGTGTATAACTCATATGGAAACATTGTAATCAACTATGAGGAGTGAGAGTGGTACGGTATTATTCCCATTATGGGAAGATGTCATGTGAATGATTTATTTCCCTTTTAAAGTAAACATGTGATTGAAGGAGGAATGATTTACTTCCTTTTATAAAAGTGGGTGTGTGAGTTCAAGAGGGAGAGAGTGGTATGATTTGTTTACTTTCTTGGAGGATTGTCATGTAACTTAAGGAGGGATAATTTGTTTCTTGTGTGGCCATGTGATTAAGTTTGTAGGAGGAGATGTGGCATGGCAATCTAGGTTGCAAAAGTGCATTGCATTGTCCACTATTGAGGCATAGTTCATTGCCATTACAGAAGCATGCAAAGAGTTGATTTGGGTGAAGAAATTCTTGCATGAGCTTGATTTTGTCCAAGACAAATACTTGTTATTTTGTGATAGTCAAAGTGTCATTCATCTTGGGAAGAATTCAACTTTTCTTTATAGGTCCAAACACATTGATGTGAGGTATCATTGGATATGTGATGTTTTGGATGCTAGGTTGTTGGAATGGACTAAGGTTTATACAAATGATAATGTTGCTGATATGATGACTAAGGCCTTATCAAGGTGGAAGTTTGAAACTTGTGAGATCGCCGGTTTGGTGATTCTCTCCATATAGTTGTGAGAGGGAGATATGTTGGGTTTGGGCTCCCTTCATATGTGGAGAAAGACCCAGTTGGGCAAAACTCACTTGTCCCACTTAATCTAATAGATAGGGCATATGTGTCTAGGGTGTGAAGGGAATTTCTGCAAAAAGAGGCAATTGAAAATTGTGAGAGAAGATAAGAAAACTCAACCCGCGGGAACTCCGAGCAGTAGTGAGAAACTTGCGAATGCGTCTTCGTTCACCGTTGTATCGGATTGAAATTTGGATAGCAGGTTCATAGCTTATATTAATTCATTATGAATAGTTGGATCAGTGAGACGACATCCGAGGTGGTAGAAAACGAGTTGTTACATCAGTTGTTTTTCTGGTTTTCTTATTCTCATTTTCAAGCTTGTTGCACTGTTGTATGTCGTATTGTTGAGCATGTTTTATGCTGTATTTTGGAGACACTCCTGTATTCCTATTTTGATTATAGTGGAGCTTGTTTGACTGAATTGTGCCCGTGGTTTTTACTTCTCATATTGGGAAGGTTTTCCATGTTAAAATTTTGGTGTCCCTTGTGTGTTACTGCATTATTTGATATTGCTCCTCATAGATTCTAGGAAGTTGGGGAAATTATTATATGTTGCATATACTCTGTTAGAGTTTTAATTGTTATTATTTTGAATTTCTCATCAACAATCATATAATAGATTTCTCTTAACAAATACATAATACTTATAGGTTGATTTTCTATCGATAGGAGGATATGCCACACATGGTGAATTGAGAAATTGACTTACCATACTAGAAACAAAAGAGATGTATGAATGAGATAACTTAATTTTATGACTATTATTCTATATTTTTATAGATATGACCCTAAGTGGTGGATCAATGAAAACACAAATGTTAGGGAAGTGGAAAAAACAAGTCTTATTAAAGGTTGGAAGCACATTTATTATCCCATAAAGTATGTTATTTGTTGTGATTGGTTGAAATATATATATTTAAGTTAAAAGTTTAAGAATTAAGTATGTGTCCAAACCATTAAAACAATTGGTTCATAGAATGAGAAAAGAAGATGAGATTACTTTTTTTCTCCTTGTATTCATCATTCACTAGTATACAAACAACCAAGAAAGTCATCACAAAGTCCTAATGTAATTTTAGGAAATACAATAACTAAAATAAAAAATACAATAATAATATGTGTTGTTACCGTAGCTTGCAACAATTATAAATGACACGAAATAATCGTTACTGGCTGAGTCACAACCAGGTTGCTCTCTTTAAGACGTTTCGTGGCACTGCCAAAAAAGAGCAAGCGGACTATCAACCATGCCATCCCCAGGATAAAACAGCCCAGATGGATCTCTATTATCGAATTCTTACTGCACTGTAAGAACTGATCTCGAATACACCCACCACAATATGGCTACCAGTGCCAATTCTCGAAATTCCCACAATATGGCTAACAGTGTCAATTCTCGAAATACCCACAATATGGCTACCCGTGCCAATTCTTTTCCCACAATACTGACTACCAGTATCAGTTCTCGAAATGCCCACAATATGGCTACTTGTGTCAATTCTTTTCCCTCGATACTGACTACTAGTGTCAATTCTCGAAATTCCCACAATATGGCTACATGTGCCAATTGTTTTAGTACCACGGAAAGAACGGGGAGAAGTTTGTCGGAAATGCATCAGCAAAAAATATGAGGGAGAAAGAAAAAGTTGAGTGAAAGCGCATCCAACTAGGGGCGAGTTATAATGAGGGGAGAATTCCTCTATTTATAACATGGTATTTTGTCCAAGTTCTTCCTCTCTCCAATTTGGGACTTGGGAGTTGGTTTTTTCAAATACTCTTCTATGTGAGACTTAGGAGTCTTTTAGATTTCACACTCAAAAGTTCTCACTTATGGTTTTCAACAAACCATGTTCCAACAATATGATATAATATATATATATATATATATATTGACAATATAAGTGTATTTTACATTGTCATCAAATTATCCACCATTTATATATTGACCATTATTGACTCTCAAACAAAAGTAATACAAATCAATACTAAATAATGTTAGGACATAAGAAAATGATAAATTTTAAACTCATAATAATATAACACGTCAAATATAAACCATCACAGGTTTGAATCAGAATTCGGATTAATCTATATTGATTGATTGCCTCCATTATATTGTTGCTAGCAAATACCATTATTTTTTGTTTCTGATCTTCCAAATCATTCCCGATTATTTTACTTTTTCTAAACCACAAGTATCCTACACCCACATAAAATAAGATACAAATATATATCTACTAACATAAAATAAGTTTTATACATTATCGTTGGATCATCTACCATTCATATTTAATTATTATTGACTCTTAAAAAAGTAACCCAAGTAAATGATATATTATCTGTGTATAAATTTTTACACTGATAATACATAGATATTACACTCCCCTAAAATAATCCTATTTAAATCACACATCACATATTCCAAATATACTTTAGCCTCTATTTGGTCCCACTATTTTTAACACATTATGTGTTTTCTTTATTTTGTTAACAAGTCTCCCAATGCAACTCATTATTCTTGAATATTATTTCTTAATAAAACTAGGATATTATTGAAGAATAGGTAAAAGATAATAAGTTTACTCAAAAAAATGATAAATTCACTACTAACAAGTCTATATGAAAGCTAATCACAAGTTTAATAAGAAATATATATCATTACCTAGTTGCCATGAAAAGATAACGATGAAAAAAATGGATAAATTATGTCAAGCAAAAAGCCTGAAGTTATCAACTTTTCCGGTAACCCGTGTTAATTACTCAACTTGTGAACCAAGAAAAGAAAAGTGTCAAAGGAAACACAAAGTATTAGTTGTCCATTGTAGTAGCTACAAATAAAGCCCAAGAGCCATGCTGCTCTTTCTTAAGCATATGACTTGCCCCTTATTTTAAAAGCAAAATGGCCATTTGACCCTTACAATTACAATGAAAGTAAGGATAGAAATGGGAGGGATTTTCCTCCAACCTGGATTTTTAATAGAGTAAATATTCTTTTTAGTCCTAATAAATTTTCATATTTAGTAATTTGATCAATGAAAAGTAAAAAATATAAATTATTATTTAAATATCACGAATGTGAGTTAAAATAGTGTATGTGATGAGTCATAAAAATGCTAAAAATAACAAATTTGATATTTTGTGGATTTTTTTTGGACTTTTAAATTTTCAAATACCAAATTGGGGCTCAAAATTTTGAATGAAAAAATAAGACATTAAGTAGAACCAGGATCCTTTGTTCCAATATTTCTCTACCATCATGTCTCAAGCCAATCATATCCCACCAAATAATATAAAAATGTTATTTTATGTTTTTTGTATTTTTTTCTTTCAAGTTGGTGACAACTTACAGTTTAACTGGGACGCAATGAAACATAAAAGTGGAATAATTGATTCTCATTCCTTTAAGTACCATTTGCATCTCCATACATGTGTGGATGGTAACGTTAATATCAGTCCTCTCATAATCGTTGGGTACGTATAATCCACACCTACGCCCATTACTCGCAAATCAAACAACAAATTCAGAAAACCTTCAACATAACAAATTCATCATAAACTCTTAACATTATTGTTTATTGTGTCAATTGTACTCTTCACAATTCTTATAAAATAAATCCAAAGTGTTCTTTTATGGATGAATAGTTTGGTCAAACTAGAGATTCAGGTAAGACTTCTTCGAATATTGGGGCAAGAGTTCTTCTGGAATATGGACGGAGGTTGACCTGGACTCGCCTATGGAGATACTTGAAAAGGTTCTCCGACGATCAAGTCAGTATGATTGGAGAGGTAATGCTCGAGAGCAATAGATGAAAGGGAAAAAGTAAGCACAGAGTGATAATGACAAGTGATAAGTTCTAATGAATGATACTTCATGTTGGGAGAAACCCCTATTTATAATGGTTGAGGTGGATGACATGGCTCTGGAGAGTACCGTTGGTATGGCCGACCATCCTGGCTTGTCGGGCTGCTTTTCCATGTCAGGCGGCTTCGATAGATTCGTATTCTGTGCATAGTTGACTTATAGCTTGCGTCAGGTCTGACAACCATATTGCAGGCTTGTTCTTATCATGTTGGTAAAGGGGGTAGGTGAGATTCAAAGTATCATGACAGTGCATTTTTGGTGGCGCGTCAGACCGGCTCCGACATGGAATGCTAGGAATAGGATAGAGAAGAGGTCATCCCGAGTAGTCGAGATGTCTGGATAACCGGGATGGAACAATTGCCCCCAATCTAGTAGTATGCTAGTAGACTCTAGGCATGTCAGTAGGGTGTTGATGGCCTTCCGGGCTATGTAACACGTGGTTGGTCGTTAGTGTTCTTGGTTATCAGACCGTTTTGTGGTGCAAAGTACTTGACTGTTGCTCATCGATTCATTTCTTTCTGCCTTTCGTCTTGGTTCTTGGGTTCCTGTTGGATCGCACTCGAGAGCCTTTCATATGAGTAGGATGCATTTCGAACTGGGTCATTTTCTGAATGTTCTAGAACTCCTCCATGAGGGTCACCATGTCCATCGTTGGATGAATCTGGGCTCTCCCTGTAAATAAGGAGGGTCTTTCTTTCAGTCATTCTATGTTTGCATATTTCTTTGTTTGAAAACTCTTTCTGCAGAACTTGCTCTCGTGCCGACCAATTACTCACCTTCATCTTCCTTGAAGTACTTATTAGGTAATTTCTCTTTCTTTTTCTTACTCTTACTCCTGATAATGTCCTCCTCTGTTGAGCATGATCTTAGCATAGGTGGCGTGGAGGTTTTGTCCAAGCCTCCACCTTTCTTCACTATCCCTTCCTGACGATGTCGAAACGTGAGGTCGACCTTTGAGAGGAGGTCGTGTGATCTCCTAGTCCAAACCTCGGTGGTTGATCAAAGAGAGAATGGCGAGATGAGGGGAAATGTTGAATGACCAAGCAACCATGCTCAGGAGGTGCATTCCGATTGTGAGTAATGACTCTAGTTCGGGATCGGATGTTTCGTCTAGTCGCAGGTACTTCATGGTGAGAACATACGTGACAAAAGTTGACCAGCTAGTCATCCCCTCGGCTTGGATAGGCCTCACGGTCGATATTGGTGGGTGGACTAGGAGATATTAGGATTCAATAGTTATTTCTCGGCCGAGGATCAACCTAAAGTGAACATTCTAGAGAGTCTAGCGAATATTGTTGTCCTGAAGTCTCCTCAGGCTGTGGAGAAGGTATGCTGGGATCTCTAGGTTGAGGTAGGTATTGATTACGCCTTCTACTTATATGACATCTATTCGCGAAAGCTCGGATTATGTCTTCCTCTAGATGACTAGAGTGTGGTCGTTTTGGGTCATCTTCAAGTTGCTTCATCCTAGCTCCATTCGAAGGCCTGGGGCTTTATCCGGTCATTTTCCATCTGGTGTAGGGTCAATAAGTATCCATGCCTGGTTAACTTATTTTTGTAGATGTTTCGAGTTACCCACAACACTAACTCGGATGAAAAGAAGCAAGGTCACCATGGGTGGGTGTGCCTTTATTCGAGGAAGATGCGAACCTTGTTAACACATTTTGACCACTCAGTGAAGAACTAGTAGAAGAGTTTTTACCGAGTGGAGATTGAAGGGGTGGCCAGTCACCAATGGGTGTACAGATCAAATGGAAGGAGGTGGTTCCCTTTGGCCTGGAACAAGGAGTTCCACCATAAACATGTGAAGAGGTTTCTAACTAGTGATGGAAGTTTGGTTGGTCGGAAGTGGAGGAGGCTGAAGATATATTATGTTGGATGGTGGAAGGTGTGATTATACCTTGCTCGTCCCTAGAGAAGGGGGACGCGATCTTGGAGCAATGCATAGGTAGGTTAGTCGGGTTGCCTGCGTATACTTGGGTAGTTATCTATCATATACCAATCTCTTTTTTTTCCAACTGAGATGAGCATCTATGGTTGACATCCTAACTTCCAAGGTGAGACTTATGAGGAGTTTTTTTTTTCCAAACTCAATGGCATGAAGGAAGGTCACAAGGGCTTGATGAAGAAGATGAAGATTGAGCGAAGTGAATATTCCGTTTTCTCTTTTACTTTATTTTCTTGCACTTGATACTTTGAAAAACTTATTTCCTTATGTTAATACTTGAACAATGTTTATTTGCTTTCTTTTTTTTTAATTTTAGTTTGAATTATGTTGTGTGTTTAAATTTGTTTGCATTGTAGTTTCATTCTTCATAATTTTCCATATTCATCAAACATCTCCCTTAAAAAACAATTTTTTCATTGGCATGAGGACAAACCATCATTTAAAGAGGGGGGACATGGTTAATGAATATGTAAAAATTCTGAAGAACTTGTCATTTTTTTCGGATGTACATTTATTTAGAAAGTGATTTGTTTGTCCATAAAAACACAAAACAAAAATCAAAAATCGAATTGAATTGGCTAAATGAACTAAATTGCAAAGATTGCGTGATTGAAAAAAATTCTAATCAAATTTTAAAGCTTTCATTGAGCAAAATGAGATATAGGCTTAAAACTTTTTGTGAAAACATCACGTAATGACATAACAAGGAAATTTTGTGCAAATGTAATTTCAAAATTGTGTAACATAATTTTTGCAAACATTTTTCAAAACAAACGTGTAAATCCAAACCAAGCAAGGGAGTAATTCAAACACGTGAGAATAAAAGTGAAATCACCATATGTTTTGTCTAATTAAACTTGTTTTATTTTTTAGTTCTCTTTATTGCATAAGATTGATAGGAAATGATCAAAGCATGTTTATTCTTTTGTTGGGGAAAAATGACCAAAAATAGGATCATCTTCTGATAAGCCCCTTTGAACCAAATAAAGTGAGTTAATTTTTTTCAAACAAACCCATGAACAAAATAAGAACACAAGATTCTAATTAAGAGAGCATGAATTTTTTTTAAAGTGTTTGAAAAAGAGTCAGCTGGTGGACTTGGCTTCTTCAAAAGGAAATATGATTTTTTTTCAATTTCTTTACAAAAACAACAAAAGTTGTAAAATAAATGGAAAAACAATGAAAAAGCCAAAAGAGCTAATGTTCAAAAGCTAAGAGGTTGGAAAAAGAAATTATGGGAAAAAGTAGAGTGAAGTGCATCATTGAAAATTTTTGAATTTTTTTGCTCTCTTGAATAAATTTGCATATAGAGAAAAACAATGACTTTTTTCAAAGCCTAGCCTCATTACAATCATAAGCAAGACCTTAGTGGTCCTTGATTGAAAATACAATTTTAAGAGAATAGGTGAGACAAAGAACAAGTTCAAATTACTATTTTGAAATGGTTGAAAATTGAGTGAAACACTTACATCCCTTGAAAAGTTCTATCTTTGAACTTGTGTGCACAACAAACACGTTTTGATTGAAAATTAATTGCTTTGGTTTTGTTACACATTTTTTATGAACATAAGCATACGTTTGATGTTTGAAGCATTATGTGTAAAAATTCATAAACATTGAAAAATCTGATTCAAAATTTTGAGCATGCTTAAACAAAATTTGAAATCATGCCAATCAAGTCTTGGAAATTAGCCAAAGCCAATTTGGATATGCTTTACCATTTGTTTGAGGATAAACAAGGTCTTAAGTTGGAGGGAGGTTGATTAGTGCCAAAAATACCTAACTTTCATACCTTTTCATGGCACTTATCCCATGCAAATCATAGAAAACCAACTTAATTTAACACTTTTTCAGATAAAATGTCATAATTAGATTATATATTTTGTCCACCTCTTTTCCATTTCTTTGTGTAAAGTTTTTAGGAGAAATCAAGAGAAGAAAAAATCAAAAGAATGGTGAAGACAAGAGATGTCCACATAAGCCAAAATGGATGCACACATGGCAAGCTAAATGCTTAGACTAAGCATTGACCAAAAGCCTGAAGCTGCTCACTAAGCAGTCTGGAGTGAACCAAAGGGCCGCCAAGCATGACATGGCACCAACTTGGCTCGGTTAGGCAAAAGCACGACACGGTCAGACTCAAGCTTGGCACAAGCCAACCTGCTCAAGCAGTGAACTCGGCGTGCACCTAAACCGCCTAGCGTTGAACCAAATACCTAGCCGGACAGGACAACCTTCTCACCAAGCACCTTCCTGACCTAACCAACCTGCTCAAGCAGACAACTCAGTTGCCACGTAGGAGCCTGGCGGTTTGCACTCAGCATGTGGCCAACTTGACTTAGCCACCATGCAAAGATTATATCATGCATGACCTTACTTGACACGACCTTTGAGCACTTTTTAGAGTAGCTCATAATAGTTGGTCAAGTAGCTCACAAATAGCTTGGGTGAGTCAACAAGAAGCAGCTAACCAAGCTGCTTGGACAAGGAACCAAACCCATGCTGAAGGGTTTGGTCAAGCGCCTGGCGTGGACCAAGAGGGCCTGGCGGTGTCCAGAATGCCTATAAATAGAGGCCCTCTTCCACACTTTCAAAAAATTCAATTCTCATTCCATTCTTCACTTCTTTTCTCGAAAAAAACTTCTCTCTAGAATTCTCTCATGTTGGGGCCACGATTCCAAGCTAGTTAGGTAGGTAAACTCTTGTAAATTTCTCTTAGAATTCAAGAGGAGAAATAAGTTGACAAATGGGATACAGAAGTTGATTTTTTAATCTTATTTGGTTCCAAAAGCATCTCATCCTTGGATAGATGGCTCATAATCCTACACATTTATTTGAATTATGGTGTAATGTTATTTTTTTCTTCATTGGTATCATCTTTTGTTTCTAAATATATTCAAATTATTACTTTGGTTATTTTTTATTCTTTAAGAAGTTCTTAATGCGGTTTTAGCTTGATCTCCTAAAATTTGATTTAAAGATCCAAAAATGCTTCTTCCTAAGGTATTGATAAGTGAACTAAAAAGTATAACTTACACCTTAGTTCACCTTCCATACCAAAGTATCCATTTTAAGCAACTTGTGTTCAACGCTACATAAAGTTTATGGAGCCTAAAGTTGGGTGTGACAACCTACTCCGACAAATGGCAGTTAACTATTATTTAGTGTATTACACAAGGTTTGAAAATCATATTTTCCATACTAAGACACTAGATGAAAAGTTAAAGATATGATGTTTGGAATTAACCAAAGTATAACACATAACTTGTTTAAGGTTTTCAAAATCATTTGAGTTTAGAAATAATTCCATATTTCAAACCAAATTTCTCCTTAAGAATTTGTGAATATTAGTTTATATTTCTTTGTTAACCTTCATGCAACAACATAACAAAAACCATTAAAAAAGTTGATAATCATTATTTTTGTTATAATATGCCTATATGGTTATCTTCTATTATGCAATTTCATTTGGTTCGACATAACTTTATACTATATTACCATTGAATCTTGAAAGAGATGCAAATGTAAAATAGTAAAGTGTTATCAATAAATTTTATTTGTTGAAACATGACATATTCACAAAAGTGCATATCAATTCATGATTTGTAACTGTGTAAATAACATACAAAAGTGTAATTCAATCAATTAATTGTTATTTGACAATAAAAGAGTGATGAATTAATAATTTAACCGCTAATATTTATTCTATGTCATTTATTTTCTGCAACTAACATTTATTTTCTATCATTTACTTTCCGCAACTAACATTTATTTTCTGTCATTTACTTTCCGCAAGTAACATTAGTTTCTGTCATTTACTTTTTGCGACTATCATTTACTTTTTCGCAATTAACAATTTATTTATTGTTTTATTATTTTATTCTTTATACCAACCTTCCAAAGAAGTGGTATAGTTAAGTGCTAACTTTATTTTTTTGTTCTTTTTATTATTCTTTGATACCAACCTTTCGTAAGAAATGGTATTGTTAACTTAATAAAATGAGATCGAACTTTATGGTATGATTAAAAGGATCCGAAAAGGGAGTAAATAAATAAATTCAATAATTAAATAAATTGTTCGTCATTCATCACTCTAATCAAATAAATAAACTTGCAAAGGAAAACTCTTTCAACAAAGTGATACATTTGTTGTTGGAGGGGACCCCGAAAATAAATCTTTCAACATTAGTACTAAAAAAATAATATAGAGTAGATATGTTAAAAGTTGGTGTTGAATTGCTAGTGTGCTACCAAGTAGAAAATTCTTATGGATTAGGAATTTGGTTTACATTATCATACAAGTCTATTAATTTCAAATATGTATAATATAAAAGGTTGACAATTATGCATGTGCCAATATCGAGTAACGATCCCCATACTCATGGTCGTGGACTTTTGTTTTAATTACTTATCCTTATATCCTTCCCCATTTACTCAATAAATTTCCTTCCTAGTGAGAAATTTGTATGAATACCCATTAGATCTAGGTTTAATTGCCATCATTAAATACAAGAAACATGTATATCATAATCACAAGTTGTATCATTGATGCCAATAAATGTGGATTTTGGGATGTCATCAAAGATGTAAAAATATATTTACGTTTATGACTTCTTCACTTATTTACACAACAATATAATTTACAATCTTAACTTTTAGCAATTCAACTATAGAATCACAACCTTTCAAAATCTTGATCATTTAATATAATCTAAAAGTAAACATCAATGATAATTCAAGTATGTGGTTCTTATTTTTCATATATTTACAACTATATATCATGACATTACTCAAACAGCTTTAGATTAATACTAAAAATATATACAAAAACTTTTATAGGAAATTTTAAAGCAATTGCAAATTAAATGAGAAAATTATTTAATGAATAATTATTCAGTTCCACAAATTGAGATGTGGATGGGGATAACAAGCACATCAATAGTCCTTAAATGATTGATAATAAGATGTTGTGCAGTAAAAATGTACTAGAAAAGTCATTGCTTTCTAATATATCTATATGATTCCTCTTGTTGCGCTTCGATTTTCGGCAATGCAATCTCTTGGATATCATTATTATGTTTTGTGTGGTTAAAACGTAAAAAATTCTACATTAGCCCAAATTGGATAGAATGGTCTTTGAGTTAAAGATTTTGAGCTCGAGAATCGATTACGGATCAAGGAATGTATTAGCATCACGTCTGTCCTGTAATAAAACGGTACCCTAGCTAATTGCGTGAACTAAATACCAAGAGTTATTAAAATTAAATTGTTAAAAAATATTTATTTTTATTTCTGTGTGACAAGAATTAATCTTTCTCTTACATATCCCTAAATGATTTAGGAAATCAAGACTATGTAGTTCTAGGTTTCTTTTTAAAAAATGATGTTGATTGCTTAAAATAAAAAATAGTCGAATTGTATTTACCTCTATTAAGAAAGGTGAAAGTCTGAAACATCATAAACTAATATCTGCACTACATCACAAGTCACAACTTAAAGAGATTGGAAAACATTAAAATTTTATCCTCTTCAAAAAGGGCAACGCAATAGAAACTAATGTTCGTACTACATCTCATATTAAAGAGGTTTAAAAATAGTAAAATATTACCGCTCAAGAAGAGCGAAATAACAGAGACAATGTTCGCACTGTATCCCATCTTAAGGAGATATTTGATAATAATTATAATACATTTTTATTTTTTTAAAATGGCATCTTTATTTAAAAAATAATTTTTTTTATTTGATTTAAATAGAAAAATATTTTTTAACCAAATTAATAGAAGTGTCATAATGCGACCGTTCAAAAATAATACGAGAACGTGAAGTGATAAATAAACGATGTTAAAAAATTATCATATGAAATATATTTTCTAAAGCAAACAATCTCATTAATTGTCATTTTTATTATAGTGACTCAGATTTAAATTGACATATAGTGATAAAAATAATTATTTGTTACATACAAATTTGGTTAAAAATTATATTTAATAAAAAAATTGCAACTGTTTATGCAAATATTTCTCTACTTAGGATGTTGTTAGATATTAAAAAAATATAATAATTAAATTGATGTTTCCCTTTTATTGCAAAGTTGTTGCCACTAATTGATTTGTAGATGCATTAATTACTAGAATATTTATTTATTAACCAAATTTTTTTTCATTTTATGCTATTGTTTGCATTATTTTAATTTTGTATCACATTGTGATTATTATTATTATCATTATTATTATTGTTATGCTGGCACTGTTCATATTATTAATTAAATCAAATTGCAAAATGAGGAAGTAAATTACTAAAAAAAGAAAATGAAAAGAAATGTATACTTGTGAGTGTCAAAATAGAGGGTAACCGCAACAATGAACAATGACATGGAAATAATAGCATCGTGATTAATGGAGTATAATGATGAATAAATGTTGCTTTACACGAAAAATAGAAGAGTAATAATGAGTATGATGACAATAATTAAGGAATCAATGTGGCCTTGTATTTTGGCTACAACAGCTCATTAATGGCTGTGGAAAACGACACAATAACTATAGGGTGAATTAATCTCTTAATGATAAGTTAATTACTCCCATAAGAACCAAAAAAACTAAAGGAAAGAGATTTGCAGAATTCTTGATAGATCTCAAAAAAATAAAAGAGATGTCTGCTTATATTCTTTTTGGTTTTTTATGGTGTTCTTGTGTGTTAATATCATAGTTTTTTTGGTTTTCCTCGTTACTAACCTAATAACCAAAGGGTCTTATTTAGCAACAAAAAAAAATGGTAAACAACTTTCATTTGATTATCTATTACTTTGGGATTAGCATCTTAACCTATTTTATTTACTCTAAATTTTGTTACCTATTTTGTAGGGATGAGCATCAACCAATTTTAACTTAATTTTTTGTTTTTGTTTTTTGTTTTAAAGGGTATTTGCAACCACTAGATGCTCTATTTTAGAGAATATTGTCTTGGTATTTTTAAAAAAAAAATGAAATTACACCCTAACAAACTCTGAAAGTTTAATATTTTATTAATTTTTGAAATTTATTAATTAACTAATTTTAAAAAATGTATCGAACTTATAAACAAGAAAATAAAGCCGCAATTATTAGTTTTCCCCTCTTAATTTAGGATTCAAAATCAATGTGGAAACTTTAATATTTATTTTATTTATTTTCGAATTTTAATAAATATTTCTTTTAAAAAACTATTTT
The DNA here is from genome assembly GCF_001865875.1 of Lupinus angustifolius. Taxonomy (NCBI): domain Eukaryota; kingdom Viridiplantae; phylum Streptophyta; class Magnoliopsida; order Fabales; family Fabaceae; genus Lupinus; species Lupinus angustifolius. The sequence continues at coordinate 15,935,372 of NC_032011.1, forward strand.
TTTTACTAAAAATGGTTTTTTTGGGTCGGACAAAATTGGATTTACACAATTGTCATTTTTACTTGTTACTTACATGATAGCAAACTAGTCAAGGTTTGAGAGATGTCTTACTAAGTAGTTAGTAAAGAAATGAACGATAATTTTTCAAGGCCTAGAAAAACTTAGTTGACAAATTCCTTGAAAGTGTATATCATATTTTCTGAGTTGAGATTTCTTAAGATGGTTCGAGTTTGTTCTCAAGAGGTGTGATAAAAGTGGAAGTGAACTAATAGCGCATGTCGGTGTACTTCCGAAACTTGGAGACATAAAGATAAAACCAAGAATGCAGGTTGGTCTACTGCAAGAACTTAGGGAGAAAAAATATGAAACCAAGAATGCAAGTTGGTGTACAGTCAGAACATGGAGACACAAAGATAAAACATATGACACAAGTTGGTGTATTGTCGGAACTTGAGAAGAAAAAGGTGAAACCAAGGATGCAACCAGGTTGGTGTACTACCGGAACTTGGAGACACAAAGATGAAACAGAGAAAACGTGTCAATGTACTGTTTGAACTTGGGAAGAAAAAAGTGAAACCAATAACATAGGTCAGTGTACTATCGAAACTTGGGGAGAAAAATGTGAAACTAAAGACAGAGGTTTGTGTACTGACAGAACTTGACGACACAAAGATAAACCAAGGATGCAAGTCAGTTTACTACCGTAACTTGGGGAGAAAAAGGTTAAACCAAGGACACAAGTCAGTATACTTCTAGAACTTGGAGAAACAAAGATAAACCAATGATGCAGGTCGGTGTAATGCTGGAACTTGAGGAGAAAAGGTGAAACCAAGGACGTAGGTCAGTGTATTGATGGAATTTGATGATATAAATAAAACCATTAACACATGCAGTGTACTTCAGGAACTTAGGAAGAAGATGGTGAAACTAATGATGCAAGTCAATGTAGTGCTATAACTTGGGGAGGAAAAGGTGAAACCAAGGATACAGATCAATGTACTATAGGAATTTTGAGACACAAAGATATAACCAAGGACGCAGATCGGTGTACAGCTGGAACTTAAGGAGAAAAATGTGAAATCAAGAACACATGTCGGTGTATTTTCGGGACTTGGAGACAAAAATATAAAACCAGGGACACATGTCGGTGTACTGGCGAAACTTGGAAATTAATTTCATATCAGGCTCGGGGTCTTGGAAAGATTATTTTAGAACATGTCAGGTACGTTGTCCTGGCAAGTAAGATTAAAATCATATCACGCTTGGGGTCCTGAAAATCAATAATTGATATCACATCAGGCTTTAGGCCCTAGAAAAGTATGATTTTGAAACACATCAGCCATGAGGTCATGGAAAGTATAATTATGAGGCACATTAGGCATGGGATCCTGAAAAATATGATTTTGATGCACATCTGACACGAGGTCTTAGAAAATATGATATTGAAACACATCAGTCACACGTCCTGGAAAGCATGAATTTGGAACACATCAAACACAAGATCATGGAAAGTATGATTTCTAAACACATCAGAAATGTAGTCTTGACAAGTAAGATTTATAACACTTTAGGCGTGTGGTCTTAGAAATTCAGATTTGAAACACATCAGACACGGGATCCTGGTAAGTATAATTTGAAACACATCAGACACGGGGTCATGCATGCAGTAAGTTTATTATCAAGGTATATGCATTGTGTTAGTGAAATTCATTTCCAAGTAGCAAAAAGAATTCTTAGATATGTTAAAAGCACAATAGATTATGGAATAAGGTTCAGTTCTGTCAAGAATTTTAATCTTCATGGTTACTCTGATAGTGATTAGGCTGGATTTGATGAAGATATGAAAAGCACTTCAAGTTATTGTTTTAGTTTTAGTTCTGGAATTTTTTTCATGGTGTTCTACAAAACAGGAAGTCATTGCTCAACCAATAGCAAAAGCAGAATATGTAGTTGTTGTTACAGTTGTGAATCAAGCTATTTGGATCAGAAAGCTCATGACAGATTTGCATATGGAACAAACAGAAAGCACACATGTATTTATGGACAACCAAGCTACAATTTCAATGGCTAACAATCCAGTGTTCCATGGCAAAACAAAACACTTTAAGATCAAGTTTCATGTTCTCCGGGAGATACAAAAGGAAGGAGAAGTACAACTAATCTATTGCAAAACAGAAAATCAAAGTGCTGACATCCTAACAAAGGCACTTCCTAAAGAAAGATTTGAATTCTTGAGGCAAAAGCTTGGAGTTTGCAGCTCCAGAGTCAAGGAGGAGTGTTGATTAATATGACTCAGAATCTGTTATGTTTCAATTCATTAGGCAACAAGGAGTATTCATTAGGAAATAAAGAGTCAATATGGCAGTTAGGAATATTCCACCTACACAATGTTAGAGCACTTATGTGACTCATTATGCCATTCATGTAGAAATTTATTTTTCTGCATCAGTTTTCTTTTCCATGATGTATAAATCATGTGTCTTGTTGATGAATAAGATTATGCATTCTACATAACACATTTCCTCTCTGCACTTTTGTTTGCTACATAACCAAAGAAAGATAAAACAATTTTCTATTATTGAATTATTAAGAATCATTGCATCACCATAATGAGGAAGTGTTATAAATGGTGTATACACGTGAACTACACAATACACTACATATTAATGGGACCAAGTCAAAAGAATGGTATTAACCTTTCATGTCCAGAAAATCCCCAACTGTAACCTCATGTCTTAATTTTGCCCAGGCTATCACAAAAGTATATGATAGTAAGGAGCTATTGAGATTCATTATAGAAATATCAGAGATAAATTGTTCAAATACATCATTCATAAACAGGATCATTTTTGCCTTTGCGAAAAGCGGACAGAGGGATAAGGCTTTTGATGACAACCTCTAAGGGGTTGCCTTAGAATTAGGATCGTTTTAGCTTGAAGTCTTGAGCTTTTTAAACTGTAATTCATTTTTGGTAAATTGTGGGAATTTGAGGTTGTTTTGGTGAAGGAAATGGAAAAGATTAGGAGGGGAAAGTGTCACAAGCATGAAAGCTTGATAAGCTATGAGGTTCGCCACAAGTAAGGAAGTTTGATAAGAACTTGTTAATGGTGGCCACAGCCAACCTAAAGTTTTTAGGAGAAGTGCTCTCAACTAAAACAATTCAAATTTACTCAAAATTCAACTTAACTTTATTAATGACAATTCAATTACATAAATACGCAATTTGAATGTCTTGGGCTGAAATAAAAAACTAAGTCCTAATTAACTTGCATAATGGAAAATCCTAATTAAAACTTAGGCTAAAAATAAATATGAAATAATAATGTAACTCCTAATTAAATCAAGTAGATAAGATCTTAAATAATGTAATTTGGTTGAGATCTTGGTTGGCTGAGTTGTTGATGCCTTGACCAAGTCTTGATCTATTTGAAGATTCACAAGCCTCTTTTGATTTCAAAATCCCCATAGTTTGGAGAAGATAAGATAGTGAACCAAGTCCTTTGCCAAATTATATCTATCTTCAAGCAACCGAATTTATCTTCAAGCAAGTATGATAACAACTTTCAAATCTAATTTCCTTGATTATAGCCATGTTATCCCTAAGGCTTTTGACCAGATTTAATGATTTACGCGATGTGCATAAATCATCTATCTTGTCCTATTTTTATGCTAACTGAATCCTCATGTTGGTTGGAGAAAATTTGATTATGCCATTTGAATTTCCAAGGCTTTATCTTCAAATGCTACACGCTTAGCTTAGTGGTTGCCTTGTAAGAAAATGATCATGCCTTGATTCCCATTTGCCCTAGCCACGTGAAAGGCTTACCCTTGAACCTAAGTGAACTACTTGGTCATGAATATGGACTAATGTTACAAATAATTCCCAACCTATATTACATGAATTAAATACTAAAATACTTGAATAAAAATAAACCTAAGACTATATGAGAATGCAATCTCATTTATTTGAATCAATGCAATTAAAATAAACCTAAGTTAGAATATAACATAAGGACATAAATGTCCTTCTCACATACCCTCTCCTGGGTCAATCGTTCCTTTGAGACCTTAAGAATTCCTGCATTAGCCTTGGCCCTAGTTGTAGGACCATCATGACTTCCTTTGCCCTTGGAATCAAAGGCTGCCCTAGGAGGGTTTACATCAGCCTTGGTGATATTTGATCATCATAAAAGACAGAACTACAATGTAGATTTGATCATATATAATATTGTTCTAGATATATTGGGTTGTATAGACCATGTGGATGAAATGGTTGATGTATTTGAATCCATGAAGGATACTGGTTTTGGCCTAGATATTATTTCTTACAACACTCTAATAAATGGCTTGAAGAAGGTTGCAAGTTGAACTCAGAAAAAAAACTATTGTTACTTGATTTATCATAACATAGGTGTGAACATTTTTACTAAAAAAGATCTCACATACAAAGCAAAATCTTTTCTGTTTCATGTGTTTCATTGTCAATGGTAAGTAGAACAGAGTATTTGACTAGCTCAGGGTTGCATAAGAAGGAGAAAAAGAAAATCCCTATAGATTACACACATGTATGAGGTATCTGTAATAGATATCTTTTATTATTTGACAACAAAATTCTACACTTTTCTTATTATACACATTAATATTTTGGCGTTGTTACCCATGATTGTGTCAAATATCTTCTTAATTCTTTGTTTGATTATTTTTAAAAGCAAATGTATTACATTTTTTATTTCCTCTTTGATTACATGTAGGTTGATAGAGACAATAACAAGGAAAGAGTGGGAGAAGTATTGAATTGATACAAGACATGGTTGATCTAGAAAACAACAAATTGCTTAAGGATTAAGTAGCAACTAATGCTGGAGGTCTGCAATACAATATTGTAAGACCAGCCATAGAAGACGCCCACATCACAATAATACATGATTTACTCTCCTTGATAAATTCGAACTAATTTAATAGATTACACTATCAGTACATCATCTACTGTTGATTTGTAATATTTTTTGGTTTGAAAATCAATGATAGTTAACATATAAATAATAGAAATTTACGGACAGTATAAAAAACATTTACATTGTCAATATTCATATTAAATCCTTATTACGATCATGAAGATGTGTTCTTTGAAATCTATGAGATACTCATGATTGAATGAGATGATATTCGCATGCAACTATTTTTGTCACCACTAAGGGATAAAACAAATGTATGGTTGAATTCTATATGTGCTAACACATTTACCACTTAGGACTAGTTGGAGCAAACTTTCTTAAACAATTTTCTCTAACCAATTCAACCTATTTTAGAAATTACATCACATCAAAGATGTCACTAAAGGGATACATGAAACCAGAAGTTGCTTTATGCTACTCTATTTATTAGGAGGTATGGTTAGCTAGAAAAATATTTAATAATCGTAATTTTAACTTGAATAATTTTTTTTCAACCAGTCAGAGGTAACGATACATGGAGTGATACAAAAAGTGAGACAACAGATTTGCTGGTTGTGAAACCTATGAAGATGTCAAATTATATTATACTTGTAGAGAAGACTAGTGATGTTGGTTTGGACAAAATCACTACTTTGCATTCATGTATTTACATGTCATATATTTGGAAGGATAATTTAGTTTGGTACATTTCAAAACTAGGTTATGTGAGAATCTAAGAGAAATTCATTCCTTCATGATTAGGCCATTGTCAAAATTATTCCATCCATTCTTATTTAATTGATACTTTCTATTATTTTATACTTTTTATCATGTTAGAATATCAATAATTATTAACTTTTCCCTCATGACACTTAATACAAATTAATATAGTGTGATAATGATAAGTATTAGTTATTAGGGGTACTCTAGTCAAAATATGTCATTTTATAATACATTCAATAATTGTCTCAGAGAAAAAGATGTATACACTGACAGTGTAAGAATTTTTTACACTATCACTCCATTATCTACCATTTATTTTCAGTTATGTTTGACTTTTCACAAAAAGTAATCCAAATGAAGGGTGGATAATGCACTGATTGTGCATAATTCTTTACACTGTCAGTGCATCAATATTACACTCTTTAATTTATATTAAAATAGTATAATATAAATATACAATATAATAAAAAACATAACTATTCAATTTTTTGGTACTATCAAGAGTATCTCTCACTTTATAGGTAAAGTTAATTTCTTTCGGGGTATGTGATTGATTTTCTCAAATATTGCTCATATGAATCGAATTATTACCTTTTGGTCATATTAGGGATCTAGCAAAACTTTATATCACTAGATTAATGTCTTATTGTATAATAATTTAATTATATTAAAATAAAATATTATAAATATATAATATAATTAAGTAAAGATATATGTTATGCTTGATAGATGTTGTAAATGGTTTAAAGTGAGTCATGTTATGCTAAATTGGTAACCTTAACATATTTATTAAAAAGTATGATTGTCTATTATAAGTAATATGTTCTCGAGTAAACTAGCTAATTTATTTCCGCACTTAATTAGAGGTGTTTAGAGATTGGTTTAGGTTGAATTTTTTTTGGCAAAAAGTCATATGATTTTAATACATAAATAACATGTGGTACAGTTTGATTAGGTTACATAAATATCTGATCTACTTCGATTAAAACATTATATACAATTTTGCTTGTTTTGATTCATATTTTTAATTAGAAATGCATTTTATTAACCATTTCACAAGAATTGGTGATTCAAATCTATGAAAAGTTTTATCCATATACAGTATATTCTTGAATTTATAAGTAACACACTATCTGCAAATGAAAAGGTGATGCACAATGTACATATACTTCAAAACCTTACAAACTATAAAAAAAACTATAAAAAATAATAAATCAACTTCAAAACTATAAATATCAAGTCTAATATACATCTAAATATATTTAATTTAACAATAATAATTTAAGATTCACTAATAGCAAAAATAAAGAAGGTGAAAGCTTATTCCATTATGTTCAAAAAAAATTCATTTTATGTATATATATGCATGTAAGAATCTGTTCAATATGGACCTATGGACCCCACTAATACTTAAAATTGGAACAAAAAAATCAAACCAAATGAACCAATGTTTTTAAAAACAATCATGGACCATAAAAACACATTTAATTTTATATTTTATTTTTTGGACCGATTTTCGATTTTGTTGAAATTTATATATTTAAAAACCCTACTCTTCATATAAGGCAAAAACATTAGTGAAAGTGTAAATTGTCTTTAGACAAAAATTTGCTAATAACCAAAACCAGCTCACACACACTCATCAACAGTGTAAAAGTGAAACCCTTGCATCATCACCACCACCACCTACCCTTCATGCCTTATCTCCGAACTACGCCAAATCTTTTACTTCCCAAGATTCTTTGGCTAAAAGGGTCACCGAATTTGTCCATGTTCATCATTTTCTAACTTCACATATCCTAAAAGTTCTCACCTTTATTTTCTGAAATTATTGCTGAGTTTTACTTTTTGAACTGTGAGATACTGTTAGAATTTGTTACTAAACGATATGTATGTAGTGCCTCCACCCAAAAGCTCCGATCTGGGTTCAGGATCTGGTGATTTGCGGGTTTATCAAGCATGGAAGGGAAGTAATGTAAGTTCTTCTTCTGGGTTTCATAAATTTTTGTTTTTTATAGCTTATGGAATTTTGTTGTTGACTATGTTAGTGTGTTATGATTGTATTATCCCAAAAATTATCTTTTTACAATTGTTTGTTATGTGTCTCAATTTTTTAGGTAACTTTTTTCTTTCTAATTTTGGTTTTTTTTTTGTAACATTTCTCTTTTTAAGTTTTAGTGGAACTGAGATTCATGTCAGGGGTGTTACCATTTAGGTGGTAGGTTTATTTGACAAGAAATTAGGAAAATGTGGATTTTTTCAGGGTACTTAAGGATACAAAGGTTTTGGGAGCTTATATCTGTTAAATTCTCAGAAAAATGAATTTGAAATGATTTTTGAATGAGTTTTATTTTCTTTATGTGAAATTATAATATTATTTGATTTTGATGTAATATCTGAAAATTGAATGAAGGTATTAAATACATAAGTAGTGAGCAGAATAAAGTAAATCTTATTACCAATGTGTTCTGTCCACTTTGATTGTATGGAAACACTAAAAATAAATGTGAAGTTCTCAAAAAATGACCGAGACGGCAATTTTCTGATGCTCTGATGAAATTGATCGCATTAGCCTTTGACATACTGTTCAACAAATTGATTGCATTAGTCACCTTTGCTGCATTGTTATTTGAGTCGTGTTGCAGTATCTGACCGTTTTATAGCTATCGAGATCCTTATTCATCATTTTTTTCTTGCAGAAATTTTTTCTTCAGGGAAGGTTCATATTCGGACCAGATGTGAGATCACTGGCACTGACAATATTACTTATCGTTGCTCCTGTAGCAGTTTTCTGTGTCTTCGTTGCCAGAAAACTGATGGATGAATTTTCTGATCACTTGGGGATAACCATAATGGCTGTTGCTGTCGTATTCACAGTTTATGTGAGTATTTTTCTCTCATATAGATGTACAATAAGAATTTTTTTTCTCTAGCTATATCTATTCAATTTCGTTTGATATCAACCTTCAGAATCATCTTAAGTATTGCACTATTGCTCTATATTGAACCTCTCATACACATGTTTGAACTGAGAGGCTGGAATTTGGATTCTCAATGAAATGTAAAGTGTTTTGATGCCTATTTTTAGCAGTTTCCGATTGGAAAAATAACCAAAACAAAACTAAACTAATACGCTCAAACTAGTGCAGGTAACACAACCCTAATCTTAAGAAGATGATTCAATGACTTAGCCATGATTCATGGAACTAATTTTAATTAGATACATGCAAGGAATTGATTATGAATGGTGCATCTTGATGTGGTACCTACATGTTAGTTCTTTATTTTGCTGTTTGGCTTATTAGTTCCAAATTTTAATTTTTTTTAATTTATTTATTTTAATACAGTTGCTTTTTAATTTAATTATTGTTTGGTGATTTTGTAACATAAAGTGCGTCCATTAATTCATCAACTTACCAATTTCATGTGCTATCCACATTAAGTTATATTCTTTCCGAGTCTATGCTGATACTGTTATCTGTTCAGGTCTTGGTTCTTCTATTTGTAACATCTGGTCGAGATCCTGGCATAATTCCACGCAATGCACATCCTCCAGAGCCAGAAGGTTTTGATGGTAATCTAGATGTTGGTGCTGGTCAGACGCCTCAATTGCGGTTACCTCGCTTTAAGGAGGCTGAGGTGAATGGCATCACTGTTAAGGTCAAGTATTGTGATACTTGCATGCTCTACAGGCCTCCTCGATGCTCACATTGTTCGATCTGTAATAACTGTGTAGAACGGTTTGATCATCACTGCCCTTGGGTTGGGCAATGTATTGGGCTGGTACGTATGATCTTTATTATGCCATGTGTTCTTACTTTCTAGGTGAAGAAAATTTAGGGGGAAGTGGATCTTGACCCTATTCCAAGGCTAGGTAGTCAATTGCAGATAGTGGAGCATAGAGGTCGACCCCAAAAACACTATAGCGGGATGACCACTACAACTAAGGGGAAAATCCTAAACATATAAATACTTTAAAAAAACTTCAAATACACCAAATTATATGTTATATCCTACACACATATAAATATACAAATACACCAAAATACATTAAAATATAAGTAATGTTTTGATAACAAAAAGAAACACACGGAAGGAAGGGAAGGGGAAAACAAAAGAAAAGGAAGGAAGGCGGAGAAGAGAAGGGGTAGAAGGGAAGGAAGTGAAGCACGTGTGTTTTCACGTGACTTTGTAAAAGGAAGGAAAAGGAGAAGTGTTTTATAAAAAGAAACTTAAAAAACCAATGCCATGTAATAAAAAATAAGAACAAAAATGATATTTCCTATTAAAATGATGTGGGTTTTGGCCCACGTCTCTGCTGCAACTCAACCTGCGACAGGCACGATGGCCAACCGCACCGCTATGCACCATTCTGCTATCGCACCGCTATCTCGTGCGATCAACAACCTAGTTCCAAGATCAAGTGAGAGATTGGTATGTTATTTGGGGGGAGTAGTTTCTATTAACATTAAAAGGACAAGTTTTAGTCATCTCTAAACTTGTTGAGATGGTTCATATTTTGTACATTGACTCTGCCAAGAAAACTAGCATAGACTTCATAAATTTATCAAATTCGACTTTATCAGGCTCCATTTTTCAAGTGAAAAATTATTCTTTAGTAAATTATGTTATTGGTGTAAGTATAATATCACTCTAAAGTTTGTTATAGTCGATATTTAGCTTTAAAATGTTGGCTACTTAATGGGCTTAATGCTATTCTAAAATTTACTTCTGTTATGGAAAATTTCCTTTTTAATAAAATCTTTTTTAGTTTTGTGTTTCATAATCTGATAGTATGGGCTGACAAATGCCTCATAATGAATTTAGTGGAATTTTTTTAGTTTCTCATCTTAGAAATTTTTTGGTTCAGAAACTGTTGGAACCTGGAGCAAGTGAATAAGGAGCCCAAAGAAGATGAGATTTATTGGGGAAAAAAATCTGAAATTTATTAGTTAAATACACCATTTCCCAATATAACTTACCATCTTTTGGCTCCTTAACTTTTTTTGTTTAATAACAATATGAGTGAGAAATGATGTGACCAAAAGGATATCTCCATATGGAACAAATTTCAGGCAAATTTTATGTGTAATGAAATTCTGATGATGTAATGAATTTTTATTTATTCGTTTTGGTTCTCATTCTCGTACTTATGTTTCTTGAGGGAATTTTACCTGTGAAAATTTGCAAGATTGGGGGGCTCTGTTTGTTCCTAAGTATAAGGGGTTTAAATGTAGTTATCTTTTCTGTTTGCGTTTGAGGATTTCTGTTTGCGTTTGAGGATTGCTCTTTGCTCAGATTCCGATTTTCCTTTTTTCATGGATTTTTCATTTCCATTAACTGTATATATTTTCTTTTCAGATTACTTTCTTTGATTTGTTACTTGTCATTCTTGAATGTGTTATGCATCTGAATGCTTGCTCGATTTTTATGCAGCGTAATTATCGGTTCTTCTTCATGTTTGTCTTCTCAACTACGCTACTTTGTATTTATGTTTTTGCATTCTGCTGGGTGTATATTAGAAGAATTATGGAGTCAGAGGAGACAATTTGGAAGGCAATGATCAAAACTCCAGCCTCCATAGTGTTAATCATTTACACCTTCATATCGATGTGGTTTGTCGGCGGCCTCACTGCTTTCCATTTATATCTGATAAGTACAAATCAGGTAACTAACGTTCATTTTTTTATCCACAATTTCACATACTTTAAAGTAAGCTAATTTTTCAAAGTGCAAGTTGATATTTGTGCTGTTACTCTTGCAGACTACTTACGAGAACTTCAGATACCGATATGACCGACGAGCCAACCCATATAATAAAGGAGTGCTGGATAATTTCGGAGAGATATTCTGTGCTGGCATTCCCCCATCGAAGAATAATTTCAGGGAAATGGTGCCAAATGAACCAGCATTACCTGCTCGATCCGTGGGTGGAGGCTTTATGAACCGAAATATGGGAAAACCTGAGGACGACATAGAGATGGGCAGGAAAGCGGTTTGGGAAGGCATGGGCACTGGAATTGATCATTCTGAAGGTCAATTGAACAACGATCGTGTGGCTGTGAAGGAGGGCGACTTAGGTGAACTGTCTCCGAAAATTAGAACGACTGTAGATGAACGTTCTGGAATGCATCCTAGGCGATCTAGTTGGGGAAGAAAAAGTGGAAGCTGGGAAATGTCCCCCGAAGTTCTTGCTTTGGCGGCCAGGGTCGGTGAACCGAATCGTGTAGGTGGAGGTAGCAGTAGTAGTTTGACAAATGAGAACAGTCATACCTAGTCATTGTGCATAAGAAATCCGGGTCAAGGGGACAATGGGATTTGTTCCGGGAAGTTATGATAAAAAGCTATTGTTATGTGCAATATTGCAGGGTGTTTGTTGGTGTTGGTTTAGCCATTCTGCTCCTAGTAAGGCATTGTTTGGTGTTCTGAGAGTGAGCTTTCCATTGCTTGATATTGTATTATGCTTACCAATTTATTACCTTTGCATTTGTGAAAGTTGCTACAGTTTTCTCTCTCTAGAAATTGAAATGTAGGCATGTAAACCACTACTACACACGAGCGAGGCTCGATCTAGATCTAGTGGTGTAAGCTGTAATTGGATCCCTAGTAATAATACTAGGCTGAAGGTCAAAAGTCGAATTCCTGTGAGCGAAACTTATTGGGATGAATAAACACGTATTTTGAAAGGGATTAGTTCATTTTCCATGAGGTGTGGAGATAGCCTTGGTTATACCAAAATTAAACTACTAATTACTCGGTCTCACTTTCCTAACATTATCACGCCGCTTGAAAACCATGTTGTCCTCATGGTGGAAATTCTTTGATTGATGATAGTGATATCCACAAAGGCCATTGCATTATTTGAATGGGAAAGATTAACCAAAGCTTTGGAGTAACTTAGTGCAGTCATGCTCCAAAAATGCATGTACAACAAGGGCTCTATAAAGAAACATGCAACTGAAATATCTCCTTCAAGCAGTATAATAAAACTCGGCTTGGACTGGCTGGTTTGGCCAGTTCAACCATGAACTGGACATTTGATTGCTCCAAGTATCTCATCTAACCGATCTTGTATCAAAGTCGGATTGACCATTCGGTTTGATTTGGTCAATTTAAACTTAAATTGGTGACTTAGATGGTCAGAGTGGTTGGACTGACCAAATCAATCAAAAAATAATTTTTAAAAACAAATAAAATGATATCGTCTTGAGATTAAAAAATCAAATGTTTTTAACTTAATTATAGTTATTTTATCATATGTTAACTTATGTTATAGCAAAACGTTTGTTGTTCAATTAAATTTTAAACTTATTGTAGCTTTGTTTCAATTAAAACATACCACATATGTTTTTTTGATAACATTTTTAACTTATTTGTGACATTTTGTAGTAGTGAAATTTTTTTTGTTGGTTGTTTAATTAAGTATGATAATGTTTTTTTACTATAGAGAACTAGAGATATTAAATAATGCTAGCTAATATCATGAATTTTGTAGAATTATTAATGCAATCCGAATCAACTGGTTCAACCATTGACTCACTGGCCCAACCAGTGACTCATTTACTCAGTGTCATGACCGACCAATCTAAATTTAATAACATTGCCTTCAAGTCCAAATTTTAAAGCACGTGAAGCAATTCAGTGTAACTGGGAGTTCATGAGAATTGTTGAAGCAGATATTAACGATGCCTTTATATATGCAATCAATGTTATGATACTCGAGTCGAACATTAAAATAGGAAAGGTCTCGTATAGGTTCTAACTGGTTAAACCATCGACATGACCAGGCTGGATAACCTCAAATATTATATAATTATAAATTATAGCAGATTCCAAGTTAATGACAGATGAGGTTGAGACAGGATAGGTTTCACAATTGACTTTAACACATCTATCCTTTTGTTTTTTAATGTGATCAAAATGGTCGGTCAAAACACCCAACTTAAAGCGGACTGACTAACTAGACAGTTTTCTAGACTGTTCGAAATTATTCACTTATCTAATCTATCGTCGGATCTTATTGTCAGGTCAACATAACATTGATGGAAACAATTCTACCATTGCTTCAATGGCACCACATTTGGACCAATGAGTCAACAATGAGTTGCAATACGAAGGCATTACAATTTAGCTGCATAGTTCTCAATGTCAATGTATATTCTTTACATACTAGTTAAAGAAGTTTGAAGAGGCATACTATTTTGCATTGATTCAATATTACCATTATAGAATCATGGTGGGAAAGAAACCTTTTCTCTCCCCAACTTAATATCAAAGTCAATAGGGAACTCATGGATTTTGAGTAAAAAGCATTTTTGATGGCCTTTAGCAAAATCTATTAGCCGCACTTTTTTTAAAATAAACAATAATGATAATTAACAATGATTGATTAAAAATTTGTTTGTTTACTTAACCTATAATAATAAATGGAAAATTTTGATAACAAATAAAGTATCAATAAAAATATTAAATAACTTCATTTTCAAGCTTTTACTTTATCTAGTCTTTTTTATATGATTTTTGAATGTCATATCTATGCAATTTTAGATTAAAATTTTATATGCAGTCATTATATCATTCAAAATTCATTTAAATTATTTTTTATAATAGTTAATGATGATTAAATATAAACAATAGATGACGTAATAATAATGTATAAAACTCATGTATAATAGATGTGTCTTTGTCTCATCCTTCTTTTAGTAGTTTCATGTGAATTAAGGAGAAGTTGGTTGGTATAACTATTAGTATTAAATTTTTCAAAAGTTGATTTTTTAGAAAAATACCTGTCATTATTGTAACTCTTTTCTCCTTTTCTTTTTATTCAATATTGATTTTATTAACTTCATCCAATTTTTTATTTCACTCAATTAATAAGGATGTTTTATAAAAATAATAGTAAATATACTCAAAATTCTAAAAAAACATCACGGATCAAAGCCAAATTCTCAATAGAATATATAAATGATCATACACCTTAAATGCTTTTATTAAATAAGGGAACAATTTCTATTTTATTTATTACAATGATAACGTATCAAGACAATAACTCATCAACATATTCTTGTGCATACAATTATAAATAGTTTTTTAGCTCTAAATCATTAATCCTTATATGATCCTTTGCCTTATCTGCTTTTTGAAGCATTTCAAATTTTTGGCCAATACTTATATGCATAGTAAATGATCATTTTTAACGAAAAGTATTCTTTATGAAAAACAACAAAATATTGTATTGCTAAATCCAACATTGACAAAACTAAAAGATTCAACAAAAAACCAAAAAGCAATGCTCCAAAATTCTGTGTGTATGGTATTGTTGAGTATACTTGTTTAGTTAAAACAACTACATCCATTAACTTTGATACATAAGTGGTAAGCACACAAATAAGCGAAAATTATATTATTTAATAAAGATAATTGAACATTTTTTGACTTTAAAAGCTAAATAAAAGTCATTCATACTATGAATCAAGTTATATATGATAAAAAAGGTAAATAAAATAATCTTCCAAAAAAATGAGTAAGGTTTCATCTGCTAGGGCTACAGGTGGCAAATCCTATCTGGAGGAAGACTCCGTCGCAAGATGTTATCTCGTTGGTAGGGTTTACTTGGTTTCTAGTGGTCACCATGGTGTAAGTAAGCCATAGACAGCTATGTGCGAGAAGACATGCAAGTAGCCGCCAGAACTGCCCGCCTTTAGCGTGTTAGTCGAAATGCTCCTACAATCTCATTCGATGACCATGACTATGAAGGTATCATCCGAGGGCATGATGAACCCTCGGTCATTACATAAAAATTAAACAACAAGAAGGTTGGCAGACTCCTTATTGAACAAGGCAGTTTGGCAGATACCATCTTCCAAGATCTATTCACAAGTATGGAATTAAGATACTATAACCTACTACCCTATGTCGGAAAAGTAGTAGGATTCACCGACCAAGGCATACCTCCACATAGTTACGTGGATGTTTGGTTGACAAGTGGTGACCAACCCCTAAGCAGGACAACTCATGTCAAATTCCTAGCCGTTGATTTCCACTCGGCCTACAACGACATTTTAGGTCATCCAACACTCAACCGCCTCGAAGTAGTGGTCTATGCACCACATTTTTGCATGAAGTTTATTTCTCTTGATCTTTGCGTGTGTACAGTTTGAAGAGATCAGCATAGCACCCAAAGTTTCTACCAAGCGAGTCTTCGCACCAATCATTCTGCAAAGAGAAGGCTATCCCCGGTGAAAAGAATGCAATACACCTGATAGAGTTGGATGCCTAGGCTGATGAGGGAAAATTCCACCCACAACTAGAAGGGGAGAAAACCTCTTTGCAGACGAGACCGCTAGAGACCAACTTGGTATATATGGACAACATCCTTCCATAAGCTCAAGGGGTGAAACATGTGGAGTGTTTAAAAGCCAACAAATACCTTTTCGCTTAGTCCGCAATCGACATGCCCAGAATTGACCTTTCAGTAATATGTCACCGACTGATGACCAACCTAGGGGCAAAATCGATTGCTTAGAAGCAAAAGAAAATGGGAGCTGAAAGAACAATTGAGGTTGCTCAGAAAACAACTAAACTTATGGAGGCCGTTTTCATCCGAGAAATCACCTACAACACCTGGCCATCAAATGTGGTATTGGTCAAAAACCTCCAGGAAATGGCGGGTGTGTGTAGATTACATAGACTTGAATAAGGTGTGCCCAAAAGACCCATATCCTCTTCCCAACATCGATCATATGGTGGATTACTCCTTGGGCTATCAATACTTATCCTTTATGGATGCTTACTCGGGCTACAACCAGATCCCAATGTATCCACCAGACCATGAGATTACCTAGTAAGTACTTCGAAGAAGATGAAGATGAATAACTGGTCCGCTCGAAAGCGAGTTCCGTAGTAAGAGTTTTCAAACAAAGAAATAAGCAAACATAGAAGAGTTTTCATCCAACGATGGACATAGTGACCCACATGGAAGAGTTCCAGAACCTTTGAAAAAACGGCCCAGTTCGAAACACACCCTCCCTGTTCAAAAGGTACTCAAGTACGATCCAACGAGTACCCAAGAACCAAGACGAAATGGGGCAAGAAACAAAGTGATGGACCACACTCAAGTGCTCTATGTCACGAAGTGGTTCGATAATCAAAGAACATTAATGACGACCAGCCACGTGTCGCGCAATCCAAAAGGCTGATGACACCCTACTGATGCACCTAGAGTCTATCAGCATGCTCGCCTACCGAACATACTACTAGACTGGGGGCAACTATTTTATCCTGGTCATTCGGACGTCTTAACTGCCTAGGATGACATTCCCTCTTGTTTAGAAAAGACCGAGTATAACCAATTAAAGGGCTTGGCCGGAGTCGTTCCCTTTGGGCCAGACATCCCAATTTGGGGTCGTGATCACTTCGCGTCTAACACGCCACCAACAGCGCACTGCCAAGCCACCTACAATCCCACCTACCCCCTGCCAACGCGACAAGGACCGACTACAATAAGGCTATCACACCTGCCACAAGCTATAATTTAACTATGCACAGTGTATGACTTGCCAAAATTGTTTGACATGGGAAAAGCAGGCCCCAACAAGTCAGGATGGTCGGCCATGCCAATAGTACACTCCAGGGCCATGTCATGTAATTCAACCACTATAAATAAGGGTCTTCCCCAACAGGAAGTATCACTTAGAATTCATCACTTATCATTATTACTCTCTATTTACATCTTATATCTCATTTATTGCTCTCGTGCATTACCCCTCTAGTCTTACTGACTTGATCATCAGAGAATCTTTTCAGGTACCTCCACTAGCGAGTCCAAGTCTACCTTCATCTAGATTCTAGAAGAACTCCAGCCTGGATATTCAAGAAGTCTTACTCGGACCTCTCGCCCGACCAAACTTGTTCATCCACAAAAGAACATACACATATGTACTATTAATTTTGTATTTTGTATGTAAATTATGTATTATGTATATTTTAATTATATATATATTTATACTTTGTATTATTATTCCATTTGTATGATTGTTTATTGTGATAAATACATTTGTATATTTGTATGCAAATTATATATGGTTTATTTTGTATGAGCTGTATTAAAATTTGTAATTATGTATTTAGTTTTATTTAGGGTGACCCGCAAGCCCATCCTGTCCATGTTTAGGGCAGGTAGAACATGATATTTCATGTCCTATTTAAAAACGAACATGATCATGTCCGCCCTAATTTAGGCGGACATTGCATGGGCTTGGGGAATGCGGCCCTAATTGCCAATACTACTTTCAGTTGAGCCAAGATGGAGAATGCTTTTTAGATATTTTAAGAAGTGATATATTTACTAAGGTAGATATTTTATGTAGATTTACAATATTTCAAACAAGCTAGAGATTATTGGGATTTCCTTGAAATATACCATATAAAAAGTCTCATATTTCCTAGAATTAGAGTAAGATAGATAAATCAAGACTATATACTCGAGTTGCTTATTATATCCTACACTAATCATAAACATCCAACAAGTCTTAGGCGCATTGTATTGGGTTGAGGTATTTAGATGTATATATATTCTATAAATGTAAATATGTTTACTAGAGCTTGTAGTCCTAATATGTAATAAAATATTGGTTGTCACTCACCTTTCTCGAAGATATAAGCATAGTTAGTTGAATATCATTATAAAGTATATGTTTCTTTTGTTCTACTTATTATCTATCATTTATTTAAGAGTAATTACTTATTTGGTCTCGTGTTTTGTGACCTTACCAACTTAATCCCTAATAATTTTAAATTATCAATTTAGTCTCTAACAATTTCAACGTGAAACCACTTTAGTCCTTCCATCTATATCCATCAGTTAATAGTTTAGTCTACATGTCCCGTTAACTATTAACATGGTCAAATATCTTATGTCCACATTGGCGAGTTTAATAGGCCACTAGATGGCGTGTAATTTTTTTTATAACAAAAATCCTTTTTTTTAAATGACGCTGTCTTGGGTTTAATTTTTTTATTTTAAAAAATGTCGATTTAGGTTTCTTCTTTAAGCTGCAAGCCATAGCTTTTCCTCAATTGAATTACACTTCTCTAAAACCTTCTCATCTCCCTCTAACCATGTGAAACCGTGTAGCATAACCTTAATCATACAACACTTTGTCGTCATAGCAAAAGACTATGTATTTGATTATTATAATTATTATTGTGTCTCTTCAATTTCTTCCTAGACAAAAAAAAATTACCCGTCATTTAGTGAGTGACGTGTCAAACTTGCCAACATTAATAGAAAACGTTTAATCACGTCAGCAATTAACACTACACGTAGATACAGACGGAAAAACTAATATGATTTTACGTTGAAATTATTTTGGACTAAATTAGTAATTTAAAATTATCTAGAGACTAAATTGATGAAATGGGAAAATATAAAAGACTAAAAAGATAATTACAACCATCACCAATATTCTTATCCTAACATCATTTTTATGATAGGTTTAAAATTTCACCTAAATTACAAAGTTGAATATCACTAAATATCTTAAGGTATACTAGAATTTATATCTTATAAAACAATAAACAAGCAGCTTAATAATATTCTCTTGTAAGAAGATGTTCGCCCCACTAAAAAACTTATCATATACTAAAACAAATATTTGATAACACATTTCTAACTATATAAATTAATTCGCTGAAGGATATTTCAAAGAAATAATGTTCAACCTTTTAAATGAGAATATTGATGAGATAAAAGAATATGAATTCAATTAAATGAGATTTTTAACTCCAATTTTTTGTAAAAAGTCTTAAAACTTGATATGAATGTTAATTACCACTACTTTAAAAATAATGATAAATAAAACACACATTAACATATAACGCTAAACACATACATACTATTGTCAATAAGAAGAAAAATATAACCACTATCAAAAAAAGATCAACACTTTTTGAGTAATTTTCGTTATATTTCTTAACATCATTTTGGAACTAATGGAATATGAAATATCAGAATATAAATAAAAACGTGCGCAACCCACGAAGTTGATAACTAGTTTCATATTGAAAATTGCATCGGATAGCTTTAAATTTGTTTAAAATCCATTTGATCATAAAATTAATGTATAAAAAAATGTTTTGCTTAATTTTAAGACAAAAACTCTTCTCTAGTTCTCTTGAAATCTGATGTTAGAATCATTTTTTTTGTACATTAATTTTGGAGTAAAGATAATGGAAAGATAAGTGATATGAAAGTAAAAACAGCATGTTATAACATTTTATTTTTATACTATTAAAGGTATTTTCTTACCTCTTGTTTAAGGAATTAAATTCTTTTGAGGTGGATAGCTACTCCTCCCAACAAATTTGCTCTTAGAAATTGAACAATGTTTTGTTCATCCTGAGATCTAATGAGACCTTACATTATTAGACCAACATATTGTTGATATAATAATCCTAAACCCCAAAATGAAAAAAGGAAAATTTCTGAAGAAGATACTCAATGCTAATGTTTTTAATTATCATGTACGATTATATTATTGGGATAAAGATAATTTGTTTTTAAGGGTGTCATATTGTTAAAATTTGATTAATCTGAGACAATGAATGAAATATCATTAGAAATAATTGATCTATCCATATTATTGTCCTAAGAGACAGCTCATTGCTGAGTCATTGGATTTGATCTCACCAATCACCATATAATTAATATATCCAAAAGTGGTTATAGGATTATGATGTCTAACAAAAGTACAAAAGTTAATGCAATCTCCCGTGTATAAATAAGGTTGGAATCTTTTTTTTATTTAAGTACCCCTTGGTTATCAATAAATGAATAAGTACTTATCAATCATCATTGTGTTCAGCCTACGTAACTCAAATACTTATAAGCTCACATAACATATTCACACCACTTATCATATATCATATTTCTTACCTCTTTTTTCTATCTTAGATTGATAGAAAATCACTTAATTTTTAGTTTCTGTGTACTTTGTGACGGCAAAATAAAATATACAAAAATTGACTTTGAGTTTATAAGTATTTATGAATCATCATTTATTTTAAAATCAAATATATATGTTAATAACAATACTGGTCATACAGAATAAATGATACAATTTATTTTATATCATACATTATTTCCACAAAATATGGTATGTTATGTAACCCAAGTCCAATTAGTATAAGAGTCAACATCTCTTTATTATTTTGTTTCGTTAAAGAATTTATCAATAATTACAAGAATATGATGCTTAAATACACAAAAGAGAAGAGTGATTTCATAATCAAATTCTATATGCAAAATTTAAAAATGAGTAATTTATCCTAACTAATGTATAATTTATTAAGAGTAAAGTTCATCAACATCGCATGAGTTTAGCTTAAGTATGCATTGACAGTGTATAATTTTTATATGACATCAGTGCATCATTCACTATTGATATCTAATTGTTGTTGACTTTTCACAAAATATTCTAAATAGATAATAGATGATAAAGTATATGTATATAAATCTTTACACTATCAATATATAGATTTTATACTCTATTTTTATTTAAGTAAAAAATGTTTTTAATGGAGAATTTAAAATATCTTTCAATTATGTTTTGGATTTCCTTTTTTATTAACTAAAATGTCACATAAGATTATAGGAAGCACATTCACAATTATACAAGTTGTTGACAAATATTTTCTAAATTTTTAAGGACTCATACATTTGTTGGATACCCACATTTCAGGGAGTATTCAAAGACTCAAGAATAGAATATGGAACATTGAGTAAAATTTATAGAGAGATATATTCAATATATCATACTTAAAAATAAATATATTTATATTTTTTAATGGATTTAATATCTATATACTGACAGTATAAGAGTTTTTACATTGTTAGCATATCATCTATCATTGATTTGTTAACAACTATTGACTCTCAAACAAAAGTAAAACAAGTTAATGGTGGATGATGTACTGACAGTGTAAAAAACTTTATACTATCATCTGCACAGATTTTAAACTCTTTCTTTTCTGATACTATTATTTAGGATTAAATCATATAGATAGCTCTTAATTAAAGCATTTCGTGGAACACGAGAGTCCAGATCCAAAAAAGGAAGAAACAGTGTCCAGATGCATGATGTCAGTTGCACAGTCAGATATGACACAGCATTTTTCTCTTTCCGCGTTACCGCGTCACGTATACTTTAAGTTTTATAACTTTATTATCAAATAAACGTTATATACAAATTCCTTTTTTAAGGGAAAAAATACTACATACACTTAAGTGGATGTAAAACATTAAGCTATTATGTATTGTATAATATTAAAAAAAAAAGTGTTTTACCTGCAAAATAATATAAAATATTCTTGGAAACTAAAATGAAAAACTGTAGGATAAAATTTGCGTTGTTCCTCATTTTTTATACATATTTTTTATATTTTCTAGTAACTCAAAGTATACAGAGAAAGTATATTATTGTTTTTGTTTCAATTTTATCTTTTATAAATATATATATTATTTCAAATAACTTTAAAGAAACATATTTTGTTTTAGTTGATTGAAAAGGGAGGAATTTATTTACTCCAAGTAAGTTTTTAAAACTTATTTCCTATAATGAGGATGTGGAGTAATTTTAAAATTTTTACTATTAGAATAAATAAATCCCTACTCAATAGAAAATATAGGAGCATTGCAAAAAATAAGAGCATTATTTTTTTTTATTGTTTTTTATTATTTCCATTGTATGAATAAAAAAAACTTTATATTTCACAAACAAAAAAATCACTTCAATATTTTCATTTTTGAAAAGAAATTAGTTTTCCAATATAACTTAGGACATACTTTAATGAAAAATATACAATATTATTTTTAGATTGTACACAAAAATACATTACTGCACATCTAACATTAAATGATGGATGAAGATTATTTTATCTTACATTTAGGAATTTGATTCATTAAATTTAGAGATATACTTTAAAAAAAAGAAGATAAAGAGAACAAGTTGAGGCTTCTCATATTTAGAAATACATTGCTATTCATTTAATACTATATTATTCATCATTTATATTTGATTATCGTTTACTCTTAATAATAAAAATTTACACTAACATTAATTATTTACACTGATTATATATAAATATTTATACTGACATTACATAGATATTATACTCTTATCAATTATTTATAAGAAACATCAATAAATGAATAATTAAAAAATAAAATCTGAATAGATAAGAATTAAGAATAGATGATTGATAAGTGTCATGAATCATGATTGACTGAAGAGGTGGACATTGACAAAACATAGCTATGAATTGGAATATCCAGAGCATATAACTAAGACCAAGAATATTCAACAGGAATATCCCTTTTCACTTCACCTTTCTCGTTTTTTCATAATAAATACCCACACCCCTTACATTTTTTCTCAACAACAACTACAACAATTTCTTGTTAATACCCAAATTCTCTTCTTTCTCACTATGGCTCTTAAAGCTTTACATGTTTCAGATATTCCTTCTATTGATATTGTCCCAGAAAGTCCCTTTTCTGATGGTAACATTATTTATCGACTTTGTTCGTTACTTTAGAAATTCAATAGTATATTAATTGTTATATGGTTATATGAATGTTTTTTTTATGATTGATTGTATTTCTTTTTAATATGATCAGGGGTGGAGTTTAAGGTGCCAAAGTTTGTAGTGATTGGACATAGGGGACATGGCATGAATGCTTTGCAATCTTTGGATCGAAGAATGAGAGCTATTAAGGAAAATTCAATTATGTCCTTTAATGCTGCAGCTAATTTTCCTATTGATTTCGTTGAGTTTGATGTTCAGGTCAGAATTTTTTCATGTTTTCATAATAACTGTCCTGTAACGAATCTTTAATCTAATAGTATAAGGTGTCACTATATTTTCATGTTTTCAGCGAGAGACACAAAATGATTAATTCTTTACGTGAAGGATACTTGTTAAAAACAAAATAATAACTGTCCAGAAAGAATGTATTGAAATTAAAACAAGAAAGTGGTGGCAAAATTGGGACGGTTTTATCTGTTTTCCTATGTTCCTTTTTGTTCGTGCGGTGTGATGTGTCTGTTTCCTAAGTATTCAATTTCCCTGTTTTCCAGTTTTGCCCCTTGAGTTCAATAGGGTTTTTCTGTAAATGATTTATTTTTCATGGGTTTTTTTTTTTTATAATTTTGCTCATTGTCAAATTTGATTACTTGAATCAGTGTTGATTGATTTCTTGTGTTATGGATGAGTTTTTTTATATGAAAGTTAGATGATTCTACTTTAAAAAGTTGGAAGTGTGAAGAATGAACGAGGAAAAGACAAAAAAAGTTAAAAGCAAAAGTGTTTTTTTTGTAGGTGACAAATGATGACTGCCCAGTCATTTTCCATGATGACTTCATCCTCTCTCAAGAAAATGTAACTTCACACCAACCCCTTATCATCTTGAATTATCGACTGTACCAATTTGGTCCCGGAAAATTTCACTTTTGACAAAACTATTCTGATACACATCCACGATCTTTGAATAGTAGTTTAAACTTTTACTTTTTTAATATCAAATTGGTATACCCGAAAATAGGGATATTGACTCTATCCTTGATTATTGATTATGAATGTGCATTGGAACTTTCTTTTACAGGGTGTTGTATTTGAGAAGAGAATCACAGAGCTGTGTTTGTCTGAGTTTCTTGCCTATGGTCCTCAAAGAGAGGGTGGAAATGATGGAAAAATTTTAGTTAGAAAAACCAAGGATGGTAAAATAGTCCAATGGGAAGTTGAACAAGATGACCCACTTTGTACACTTGAAGAAGCTTTTCTCAATGTGGAACCCTCTTTGGGTTTTAACATTGAGTTGAAATTTGATGACCACATTGTCTATGACCAAGATTATCTTGCACATGTTCTTAATGCAATCTTGAAGGTAAAATTTTAACATTAGACTAATATGAACATTTTTTTGCTAACCATTATCAATGTTGTGACTGCATCACGTGATTGACTTGATCATAGTTAGTTAGCAAAATCCGAATATTGTAAGAAAATGTATATATCTTAAATTCATTAACTTTATGGAACAGGTTGTGTTTGATCATGCCAAAAACAGACCTATCATCTTCTCAACTTTCCAGCCAGATGCTGCATCACTAGTTAAGAAATTGCAAAGCACCTACCCTGTAAGTTGAATATCACACTTATTGTTTGAAATTTTGAAGGAGACAATGCTTTTATTTGTTCTAATATGTTGGTTTTTTTTGTTTAACTAGGTATTCTTCTTGACAAATGGAGGATGTGAAATCTATGAAGATGAAAGAAGGAACTCTTTGGAAGAGGCTTTAAAGCTTTGTTTGGAGAATGGGTTGCAAGGAATTGTCTCAGAGATTAAAGGGATATTTAGAAATCCTGGAATAGTATCTAAGATCAAGGAATCTGAGCTTTCTCTCCTTACATATGGATCATTAAAGTATGTCTTATCCACTTTATGCTATACATGTGTTTTTGTCTGTTCATTCGTACATTCTTATCGAAATAAGAATATTCTTCACTCCTTCGCTAATGAGTGTTTCTTAAGTTCTCATTCATGGTTTTCAATAAACCATGTTCCAACCGGTACTGATTTTTGTTTTGTTTTGATAATACAGCAATGTTCCAGAAGCAGTTTACATGCAACATCTAATGGGAATTGATGGGGTAATAGTGGATTTGGTCCAAGAAATAACAGAAGCAGTTACAAATTTGATAACATCAGCAATGGTTATTGATGAAGAGGGTTTGAATGAAAAGTTGCAATTGCATTCCAAGCCTAAATTTTCTCAGCATGAGCTATCTTTTCTTTTGAAGCTCATTCCACAGTTGATACAGATTTGAAACAAAAAACCATTCTATATAGCTTTTAGTTCATTTGTCATTCACACTGATATAGGCTTTAGAATTCTTATTTCATGGGCTTTGTTTTGTCATTTTTATGAAATACATGGTAGCATGAAACCTTAATCCCTGTACATATATTTTCTTGTTATAACTTGAGGGGATTAAGGAATGAGAGTGATTATGTATGTAAACAATATTTTGATGGTCCTTTAACACTTTCCTTCATTTGTGAAGCATAAAACTTCATGTGTCATTGTTCTGTTTAGAATAACTTGTTGCATACCAATTATCACTGTTCCTAACACTAATACCCTTTTTGACTTTGTGAACTTACAAAAATAATACATTATAAGATGAAAATGTGTTGAGTAATTCACGACTTTGACTTTTGCAAGTTTGGCTAGTTTTTGCTGAAAAAGCTAGTGAAAGGGTAGCTAGTGCTGAAAAAACCAGCTTAGAATTCTGATAAGACTTGGAGTTTGGCAAGGATATGGCTTTTGTAGAGAAGTAGCTTGTGATGAATTTTCACTTAGAGTCTGTTTGCAATGTGAGTTTTGGAGGAAAAGTGAAGGCTTTGGAGTTACCTCACAAGTATATTTCACTGGAGGCAATCCTGTGCGAGCCGGAACATCCACAGGTATGTGGGGCTAACTCTCCCAATGGACATTTTTTCCATCCACAACCGGTTTCTTGTTTAAGGGGAATCAAACATGTATCTCTTGAATCAACGTCCGTTGCTTTCCATTCAAGATTTTGGTCATTTGATGTGTGCACTATAACTTAAAAAGCAATCAGTTTAGTGTGATAACTCATAACTAATGTTGTTGAAGAGGATTTGTAAATCATTAAAATTTGTCAGGCTTTGATTATAATGCTCTCAATATATAAGGAAGAAGGATCCTTCAAGTAGTATATGGACAAAGATATAGGACGAATCAAATTTTGTCAAACAATATAAAATGTTATTTTTGTTATTTAAAATTTTCTTTTTATGAACAGTATATCAGTTTCAATATAAAATCTTCAATCTCTTCAAGCTAGACCCCTATCACTTTCAGGACATGTGGACAAGTATATACTTAGTATGCAAACATTATTTGAACATCTTCCCAAATGTGATTATACTTGCGACAATAGTTTAACCTCAAATCTATTCAGATGGAGGTTTGGTTCCCCTCTAAATTGCAGCTAATTAGGCATCATAAATCTAAGTTTGTCTTTTATAACATTATCAACAATATCTCTCACTTTATAAATAAGGAACTAACTCATTTCATGATGTGTGATTACTCATCCCAACAAGTATCGTTTTCAAAATTTGAATCTTTAATCTTTTAATCTTTCTAAGAATCTAACTGGACTTTACATCATTTAATCTACATTTTGTTTTAGTTTAGGCACACATGTTATGTTTGTTTACGTGTATTTTGGTTATTTATTTGAAGAAAATCAATATGATGCTTCTGTCATAAGGGTCTTAGTTTTGATTGGAATATTCTCTGAATATATGCCCTTATTCTTCATTTCTCCTTCAAATCCATCATTGTTGTCAGGAGCTGAAATTGTGGCTGAAAAAACTAGGGTGCACATATTTATCTTGTAATTTGTGCAACTTCATATATTATTAGTTATAATTTATCATAAAAATATTTAATAATTAAATTTTTAACTTAATATGTATATGTTTTTTCAATAAATCACACCTAATAATACATAGAGTGACACAAATTATAGGACAACAAATATGCTCGAAAAGTTATATGAAAATAACTTGTAAGATTGTAGTTGTGATTCTATGCTTGTAATTAATTCTTATATGAATTAATGATTTCTAATTAAGTTTTTTACGAGCCTTGATTGAGTAATCAATCACAAAGATTTCTAATTAAGTTTTTTACGGATAAAGATCACTTGTCCCACAATTTTCCTGTCTTTCTGTCCCGGACCAATCAAACATTATAAAATAATATTAAAATATTAATTTTTGTTTTTATAATTTTTCTTTTTAAATGAACGAAGCTCTTTGATTAGCTTGGTATACCAAGTGGACATGAATGGGGACATGCCTTCGTTGAGTAATGAATCAGAAAGAGTGTTTAAGGTTTGCAAGTCAAGATTTTAAGAAATAACTATTTAACCCCTTGTAGTGATCCTCTACTTCATTTCACATGATACCATTAACTATTCTCCACTAAGGAATCATTTTGGTTTTGACAAAAAAAATATGAGGCTTTAATCGAGTTTTATTCCAATAATGTTACAAAAAAATCCATGAACTCTCAAATCGGGCTTTAGAAATTTGAAATTGATATTGGATAACCAAATAATATAGAAGAAAAGTTCGAATCCTGATGATAAGCATATTCAAAATTCAGATAATTGATTTGTAAGACTTGTGGATTTTGTTTATCTAAATATTGATCAAATTATATCAAAACTAATATGTGAAATCTAAGTAGGTATCAAACTAGGAGAGGTTTCATATTAAGTTTAATTGGTTTAAACGATTAAACCGTCCGGTTTAAACGATTAAACCGTCCGGTCTGACCAATGATTTCATACATAATTAATAATTTTTATCTATAAATATATAGTTATATATAAATGTAAAACTTTATATAATCAATAATTATGTGTAATTATATTGAATTAATAACATCTTCATCATTTTTGGATCGTAGTAAAATAAAATATTAGAACAATGTTTCATTTTATTTTTATTTTTAAGTGAACTGTCTGGTTTACTTCCCGGGTTAATCTAGTTTAACTGAGTTTAACACGGTCAGACTGAAATTTCTCCGGTTCAAAGCGATCCAATTCTAATTCGGTTAAAACTACAAACCAAAGCCGTTTTCAAGTCCGGTCAGTAGTTAGACCAATCGGCAGCCTATAAAGAGTAGGAGTGGAAAGCAAATCTCAAATATGAGAGAATGCCCAACTTTTTTTTATCTCTGTGGGTGTTTGGGAAAGATCGGACCAATGATCACACTTTATTCTAACTGGAAGACTCTTTCTTTTTAAGTCCAAGATAAGAAAGTATTCCTCCTAAATCAAGACAGCGCCCTCATTAAGAGGAGGAGTCATTTATGGATTCCCCCGTACCCCAGCAGCAAGCCTAGCCCTTAATGCTTGGAAGCCTGCTTCACTTCAAAATAGTTGCGTAGGTAGACTATAAGGAAGAGTTTCCGGGTTTAAAGAAGAAGACAGATTTATGCCAAAAAGACAGACTTTCCTCGTGTTAGCGAAACTGGAACTGGGATAGCCTCGGGTAATTTAATTTTTTCCGCTCCTGTGACTAGGCTTTCTCTCCGGTGATATTGAATCTCTTGGAGTAAGATCAGTAGGAGGAGCTCACCCCAGGCAATCTAATTATTAATTAGAACCCGCGATCGAAATGAATGGAAAAAGAAAAGTATGTTCTCACGGCCGGGAATGAAAGAGCGAAAGCCATTTTTTTATTAGATAACTAGGCCCTTGATGCTTTCTTTGTTAATGCCACAGTTCGTTCATAGAAAGATGGAATGCTAAAAATGAAGAAAAGGCAAGCTAGCAGATGAGATAAGCGTAGAAATTCAACAGAGTAAGGGCGACTTAAAGTGGATATAGTTGATACCGTTAAAAGAAAAGAAAGGGGTTCATCCAGTCACCCCTGTGCGGCCCTTGGTTAACTGCCTCCTCCCGTCATATTAATTATCGTTTTGTTACAGATCCCGCGAATCAAATGATTACTGACTTGAACTAGCACTTGCTGCTATTCACTCAGCAGACGATCAGGCGAGATGCTAATTGGAGAAGGACTAACCGGACTAGCCTCCCATCACCTAGACTCATTCGACGCCTACTTCATTTCGAAATGTGAGAAAAGTTATGAAAGACCTTCAAATTGTATCTCTCCATCGAATCAAATTAGCCAAAGGTGTGCGTTCATGAGCCCATGCTAAAGTTTCAATCAATTCCTGCCAATACCCGCGCCAGGAGATTAAGAACATAAATCCAGTAGCCCAAACAAGATGTCCAAATAAGAACATCCACGATCAGACCGATAAACTATTCATATCAAAGGGGTTATATCCATTGATAAGTTGTGAAGAATTTAACCATAGATAATCTCGTAACCATCCCATTAAATAGGTAGAAGATTCATTAAATTGTGAAACATTACCCCGTATGAATTCTTGAGAAGAGAGGAGCCGTGGTGGTCCCCCCCGGACCGCCCGGATCCCACGAGTGAATAGAAAGTTGGATCTACATTGGATCTCACCTGAATCGCCCCATCTATCCTCCTGAGGAGAAGTTTGGTTTCAAACCCCAGTTCAAACAGGAGAAGTACGCCATGCTAATGTGCGGCCGCAGCGAGGTCTAGAGGGAAGTTATGAGCATTACGTTCATGCATAACTTCCATACCAATGTTAGCTCGGTTAATAATATCAGCCCAAGTATTAATTACACGACCTTGACTATCAACTACATGATCCAATTCTCACAACACTAATCAAAACCATTAATAAAAAGTAGAGTATGTGAATAATGATTTTTTGTCATTAATTCCTGTTGACACAGAATATGAGGAAAAAATTGATTTTTTATTTTAATTTTTTATTGAAAAATAAATTGAAATTATGTCCGTTAAAAATTGATTTGTGACACATGTTATAATTTCCTTCCAATATCGTAGAGTATCTAAATTTGCTTTAGAAATATGTGTGATGAAGACTCTAATGATGATAAAAATGTTGAAATTTCTTGTAGAATTTTTTTTAATACCATGTCAATTCTAGGGATGGTAATAGGACTGATGCGGGCATAAATAGTGCTTTTCTGTGTATATATCAATACTATTTCAGGGTACATGTATGTGTAATGTGCTATGCATGAGTAACAAATTTTTAATTTTAAATATATTTTTTATAGTTTGTAATAATTAATATATAATAATTTTTACATGAATAATAAAATTTATTACATTTTATATTTACTATTATATTTCAATCACTAAAATTCATCAAAAATAATAATTATAAAATAGATAATATATAATTAAAAAATAATTTTATAAATATACAAGTACCTATATGTGAGTATCATGGTATCCATTCTCACCCATAAGCTATTTTTGTAAGTACTTACCGTAGATATACATTAGCCAAATATTTTTGGTTTGATGACATGATTATTCCAAAAATGAACTCAATTCTATTTAATTCCAACTTTCCAATTAGATTTCAAATTAGGCATTTTCTTATGGTTTTTTCTTTTGTTATATGATAATGAATAAAAGTTAAGGTTAAACTCTCTTGCTCATGTGGGTCTATATCAGTATTTAATGATGCAAACTCCATATTCCATATGCTTAAGGTGAAGAGATATTCTTAATTATATCAAAAAACTTTGTTTTTGAAGATCTAAGAACCTAATGGATTTAAGACTTTTATCAAATAAAATGAAGTTGAATCATGTAACACTAACAATTTTGCGTATATGGAAGTTTTTCAGATATTAAAATAGTTAATTTAGTTCACTTATTTTACTTGCCATTTGTTCAATATGTTTTCTTTTTTTAATGATTATTATTTTTGCTTTAATTACATTTACAAACTCAATATTGATCTAATTATTTATTCAAATCCTGTTTTTGATTGGAAAGTATCATCAAATTTCAAGTACATATAAGGTACTAAATTTGATTTACAAGTAACCAATACTTATAAGGTTTTTTAAACATAACCACCAATACTCATACATTTCTAAAAATTAGTTTACCTGTTGTTGTTACAAGCGAATAAAAATAAGGAAAGTGGGTCCATTATCCATTTTGATCATCCATCATGTCTGTTTCACTTATGAGAATCAAATGGGGAAGTTTAAATCTTACATTTGTATTTTTTAATTAACATTTTTTTAAAACCCCTAGAATTAAAGTTTTCTTAATGGTCTTTCTGATTTTACTTCAACACTACTTATATGCAATTTAAAAAATACAATATAAAATTATTGTTTTAATTTTATTTGATTTTGTATTTTTTTGAATTTCCTTATTTTCATTTTTATGAAAAACGTTATATAAAATTATGTAATTTATTTTTATTGTTGTTTTATTAATGCCCTAATATAGACAAACATTGTGAACATATCTATATGAGTGTCTAAATTGTCAATGATATGTCGAGATTATGAGTATAAATTTTGAAAACAATCTTTTCACTTACAAAATAGGATATATACATTCTTTCCCACTAGAAAGGATAAAAAGTTAGTTATTGGTTACATTATATTCATGTGTATGTATATTTTAATCTTAATTGTTCAATTAAGATATAGTGGTTTATATTAAGTGTTCTCATTTATCATAAAGTGCATTGTTATCATGTGATTAGTTCCTTCTTAAAGTCAACCCATTTTCATTTTATTTTTAAAAATGGCTTAATGGATTATTATTATTATTAACCTAATAATGGAGAGACCAGTGTTGTGAAACCCGAGCCGGACGTCAAATCGGTAGAGGTCCCGTATTAGGTTTAAACAGTTAAACCGTCCGGTCTGACCGGATAATTTCGTACATAATTAATAATTTTTAATTATAAATATATAGTTATATATAAATGTAAAACTTTATTAATTAATAATTATGTATAATTATATTGAAATAATACCTCTTTATCTTTTTTGGACCGTAGTAAAACAAAATATTAGAACATTATCCCTTTTTATTTTATTTTTAAGTGAGCCGTCCAGTTTACTTCCCGGGTTAATCCGGTTTAACCGGGTTTAACATGGTCGGACCGGATTTTTTCCGGTTCAAAGCGGTCCAACTCTCATTCGATTAAAACGGCAAACCAGAGCCGTTTTCAAGTCCGGTCAGCGGTCAAACCGGTCGGACTGTCCGGTCCGATCCAGTTCTAACAACACTGGGAGAGACTTCAATTTTGTTTTGGTATTATTAATGGTATATTCCTTTACCATATGGGTAAGGAACTAATATTGGTAAAGAAACTTCATTTAAAAAAACACATGGGCAATTTCTCTTTGAAATTTCAGTTTTTTAAATAAAATAAAAATAAAAAGGTAGTCTAGCTACTTTTTACGACTTTGTAAAATTAAAAAAATTATATTATGACAGAGTGTAATTAATATGACATTTTTTATGGCTTCAGAGAAATTATTAAAATATTTTAATCCATGAATGCATTTCTTAGTTGTCTTGATACCAACATGATAATCAATCCAAACATTCCAAATCAGGACATTTTGAATTTCTAAAAATAGTAAAAAGAAAAAATAATGGATTTCAATTGAGGATATTAATGTGACGCCATCTTTTATTTGTTACCTGCATCAATTTCATCTTATGAATAAAGGGTTGAATGTTAGAAATTTATAATTTATAATTGAGGTGTGTTTCGTATATTTGATACAATGATATCGACTATTTATTTTTTATTATATTATAAGTGATCTAATTATTGACACCCTATAAATTTCTAAAAGCTGATAATAGATATGGGCTTAATGGGTGATACCATCAGGTTAATCTATAGGGGATAATGAGAACCCCATAAGTAAGGTTATGGTCCCCAACACACCAAATCATAAATAGTTTTCACCTCTCCTCACGAGAGAGAAAACGAAGGTCCCAAAAGGAATTTAGGATTTGGTTAAAGAAAATCATCGTACCAAAACTCTCTTTCAGAAGGTATATCAAAGGAGTAGATCTCAGAACATGAATTTAGGCATGACTTATATCATTCTTTTATATCATGTGTGACATGAGATTCAAGATCTTAGGATTGATATTTCACAAATCATCAGAAAATATCTAACAAGTGGTATCAGAGCTTTATGTTCTAAATTTTATGGTTCTCCATTAAAGATGATTTCCCACAATTTTTTTATGAACCCTAACTTTTAAATTTGGGGATTTTTAGGCTTTCGCTATTGGTTATGAAAACGATGTATTTAGAAATAACGATAATAACTTTTATCCGTTTCCACTTATTTGAATTATGAGTAATTTGTATTATGAATCATTGCAATATGTGTTGAAGTATATATTCAGATCTGTACGTGAACAATGCATTAACTTTTATGATTCTGTTATGCATTATGTGTATTATATGTGCACTAATACCTTACCGTTGGACATTGACTTTTGTCACTTTACAATTTTGCAATTTGTTAAAGTATGTGTAAGATATATATGTTAAGATGTGTTTTTATTTTATACATATACAATCTGAAATTCATGATCTTGTATATATTGTGAGTTAAAATATACATATTTACATATGTAATTGTTTCCAGCTTGAGGTTGTTGTGATATGTTTTCAGCTTGAGGTTGTTGTAATGTTTGGAATTACTGATTAAAGTTAATATATATATATATATATATATATATATATAATGGTTACCGCTTAAAATTATATATACTTTACTATGTTAGTTTGTGAAAGTGTATATGTATAGTGTTACATATATGTTTTAATATATGTATGATCATATTCGATTTGGAATTTTTGATAGTGATTTGCATATATTCTTTTATGCTTTTCACTCTACATATACTTTGTATTTGATTAAGATTGCATCCATTTTTATGTGTTGATATATATATGTAATATATCTTTTTGATTTGGAATTATATTATTCGATTAAATTTGTTAATCATAAAAGATATCAAATCTGAAGATTTTAATTCCAATACTATATTTTTTTATAATGAACTCATATTATTTTCTTTTTTGTCTGGTAATTATTTTTGAATTAATTGATGCAATATGTTGTCAAAGTAACCTCTATTCTGGAAATTGATTAAGATTACATAGATGAATATGAAATTATTTATGTGAATTGTGTTTGGCCCAAAGGAAGACACATTTTGGCCAAGTAATAACATACATGTGATGATAAATGAGTAACAATTATAAAGTTTTTTTTCCATGTGAATAATAGTCGGTCCAAAGAAAGACTATTGTTTGACAAAACTAATTGTTAATATTTGATCATTATGTTGAGAGTACCACTTACAAATTAATTTTTCTGTCCAAAGACTAGAAATTGATGTTGTGCTAAATATCTTGTGATGAGTCTATTATGTGAACATGTCTTGTTTTATATATATTATCTGACTTGTTTGTTTAAATGATTGTAACACTTATGGTTTGTTGCATTGGTTGATGATTACTTGCATTATTAAATAGTTGTTATTGTTGACACATTGTTTCTATTTGGACAACTTGCACTTCCACGTTTAATCATGTATAAAATGACAATTTTTTATGTAAAATTAAAAAAAAGAACCATTACTGGAATTCGAAATGCAGTCCTTGTGATGAGAATGATGCAATGCTACTAATAGGCTATAATGAATATATGTATTTATATGTGGATATAAATAATAATATTTTGGATTAAAGTTAAATTGTATCAAACTCAACTAAATGATTTTTCTTTTGGAAAATAAAATTGTTTGATTTTTAAGTGAACTTATCAAATATCAAGTCGTCAAAGTGACATTTTGTGTGTGAAATATTTCATAATAAATGTCAAATACTAGTGCGTGTATGTATCCATACAGATATTAATCAGTCCAAATGAAGATTATTATTTGGCCGGATTATATACACACATGTGATATAAACATGTGATTATTATACAGTTGCATTGTCAATGACAAATCAGTCCAAAGAATGATTTATTATTTGACATGCATTATGATCAATGTTTGACCACAAACAAGAGTATCATTAATGATTTATATGAAATATCAAGCCATTTGTATTTGTGGATTTTATGCGAATAGTGATTGGCCCAAAGGACGATTACTATTTGGCCCAAATTATAAATATACTTGTAGCAATAAATATGTGACAATCATTTGGTTTTCACGTGAATAGTAAGTCAATCCAAAGAAAAACTTATTGTTCGACATAACTGATTATCAATACTTTATTACTACATTGAGTGTACCACTTTCAAGTTAATATTATCATCCAAAGACTGAATATTAATGTTGTGCTAAGTAACTCGTGATGTGCCTCATCATCATTTGAATTTAAGTATTAAAGTTGAATGTTAGTTTAATTGCAAGAATGATTGCAATTTGTTTTGTTATTTTACTAGAGTTGCAAATATTTCTCCTCAAATTAAGAACATCTCATTGTTGAATGAGACAAACTTTAAGGTCTATAAGGAAGCTGTAGATATTACTATGGAAATCCTCGAGGAGGTTAAAATTGAGAAATTGGAAGACTTTAACCAAATGTGTCTAATGATCATGAAACACTCTATTCTAGAAGCGTTTCAGGGCTCTATTTCGAGGGTCAGAATGCAATAAAGTTCATTAAAGAAATAAAACCATTTTTTGCCAAAAAAAAATGAAAAGGCGGAGACGAGTAGCCTTTTGGTTAAAATCATCTCCATGAAGTATAAAGGTAAATGGAACATAAGAGAGTACATTAAGGAGATGTCTAATCTCGCATCAAAACTCAAGTCACTTAAGTTAGAGCTTGGTGATGACTTGCTCGTGCACATGGTTTTGATCTTGCTTCCTGCACACTTTGAGCAATTGAAAGTGAGTTATAATACTTAGATAGACTATGTGCAAGAGGAAGAGAGACTGCAGATAGATAAAACTAAAAGTGTTCACTTAGCTATTACCTCTCAGAATTAGATAAGAAAGAACAATAAGGATGATATGAAAGAATTATTTGTGGTTTTCCTTATAGAACGTGAAATTGTTCTACAATACACTATGCCAGGCAAACCTAGCATGAAGAGTGTTGTTGAGCGATTAAACCAAACTCTTAAGGATATGGTGAGAAATATGATTAGTCATTTTCTTTGTCAGAGTCTCTTTAGGGAAGAGCTTTAAAGATCACAATTTACATCCTTAATAAGGTGCCAAATAAAATAGTTAACAAAAACCCCATATAAGTTTTGGAGTAATAAAAAACCAAGCTTATAACAGTTGCACATTAGGGTTTTTCAGTTGAGGCGCGACCTTATAGGCCGCATGAAAGGAAACTGGGCTCAAGAATTGTTAGCGGTTATTTTGTTGGCTATGTTTAACGCTCTTGGGGCTATACATTTTATGATCACACTTCAAGACTTTTATGAGAAGGGAAATGCAAGATTTCTCGAGGAAGTTGATTTTGGGAGGAAGAGAACATAAAGAATGTTGTCTTTGAGGAGGAACCTATCACTAATGGTGAACAAGTTCTTGTGCCTATTATCATTCAAAGAATATGTAACACCCCAGCCTTGACATGCGACCTAAGGTCCATGAATTTACTAAGCGTGTCACCTATTAAGCTTAAATACCCCTGCAGTATTTTATCCCCCTGAAGGGAGCCTCCGCGACTCGAACCCAGGACAATAGCTTAGTGGTAGCGACTCAATGACTATAAGTCCCTCAGGTCCTGGGTTCGAGTCGCGGAGGCTCCCTTTGGGGGGAATAAAATACTGCAGGGGGTATTTAAGCTTAATAGGTGGCACACTCAGTAAATTCATGGACCTTAGGGTCGCATGTCAAGGCTAGGGTGTTGCAGAACAACTTCGGTAATAGAAGTTATATTCAGAATATTGTCCCTGACAATATTTCAGAACAAGACAACAATGGGGTTCTCCCTCAAGTACTTATAGAACAAATTCAACAACCTCAAGAAGTAGAAGTGACATTAAGGAGATCCACTAGAGAGAGGATAATTGCAATTCCTGATGATTATATTGTATTTCTTCAAGAGCATGAGGATGACATTGGGTTAACAGAAGACGACCCATTGAACTTCTGTCAAGCCATGAAAAGTTCTAACTTTCAAAAGTGGATTGAATACATGAAGGATGACATGAAGTCTATGCATGATAATGACGTTTAGTATCTTGTCGAATTACCTGAAGGTGCGAAACCCATTGGTTGCAAATTGACATTTAAAACCAAGAGTGACTTGGAGGGTAATATTGACAGATATAAAGCTCGTCTAGTTGCTAAAGGCTTCACTCAGAAAGAAAACATTGATTATAAAGAAACCTTCTCTCTAGTATCTTCGAAGGATTCTTTTAGAATAATATTGGCACTGGTAGCTCATTTTGATTTAGAGCTACATCATATGGATGTTAAGACTGCGTTCTGAATGGTGACATTAAGGAAACAATCTATATGATGCAACCAGAAAACTTTGTGTCAGTTGACTCAAATTCTATGGTATGCAAATTAAAGAAATCCATCTATGGACTTAAACAAGCTTCCCGTCAATGGAATCACAAATTTCATCAAGTTATTACCTCGTATGTTTTTTAGGCAAATAAAGTTGAAGGTTGTGTATATCATAACTTCAGTGGGAGTAAATTTATCTTCCTAGTATTATATGTCGATGGCATACGGCTTGCTAGCAGTGATATGGGACTATTACATGAGACCAAGAGATTTCTAACGAAGAATTTCGAAACGAAAGATCTTGGAAAAACTTTTTTTGTATTAGGTATTCGGATAATGAGAGATTACTCTCAAGGTATCCTAAGGTTATCACAAGAAAGCTATATAGAGAAAGTCCTGGATAGATTTGGCATGAAAGACAGTAAACCAGGGGATCCCTCTATAGCTAAGGGAGACAAGTTTAGTCTTGAACAGTGCCCCAAAAAGGACTTTGAAAGATACGAGATGCAAAAGATTCCTTATGCATCTGTAGTTGGAAGTGTAATGTATGCTCAAGTTTGTACATGTCCTGACATAACATTTGTCATGAGATTTTTGGAAAGATATTTGAGCAATCCTGTAATGCATCACTGAAAAGCATTCAAACATGTTATGCATTACTTAAAGAGAACTAAGGAGTACATGTTCACTTATTGGATGTCTGATAATTTAGAGATCATTGGGTATTCTGACTCCGATTTTTGGGTGTGTAAACAACATACACTCTACCTCTGGATATGTCTTTGTATTGGCTGGAGGTGCTATCTCTTGGAAGTCTGTGAAACAGACGATTATAGCTCATTCAACCATGGCTGCGAAGTTCATGTCTTGTTTTGAAACATCAGACCATGACATATGGTTGCAGAATTTTGTCACTGGCTTACGTGTGGTCGATGGTATTGAAAGACCATTGATGATTTATTGTGACACAAAGTCTGTGGTTCTTTACTCCAACAACAATAGGAGTTCTACAAAGTCAAAATTCATTGACATAAAGTTTATGGTTGTTAAACCAAATGTTCAAAATGGATAAATTTCCATAGAACATATAGAGATAAATTTTATGCTAGCTGATCCATTGACTAAGGGTTTGGTACCTAAAGTCTTTCATGGACACGTTGCTCATATGAGCGTTGTTCATTAGGGTATCTTAGTTCAGTGAGAGTCTATATGTTTTATGATTTACTTTGGATGTTATATACAGTTTTTTATGCATAATAAAGTTGATGGTTTATTGTTCCATTTTAAAAATTATGCATTGTAACTATTGTGTTGCAATTAAAGACTTTTGATTGATCTCACTAAAGAATAAAGAAGGACTAATTGGAAATAGACATGTTTGAGATCATATTGCATGAAATTTCCATGTCACTCATCCATATTTAATCTATGTCATTGAGTATATTAATATGGTGATCATCCTAGTCGAGTCACGTTTGCATGTGATGAAAGTCACAGTGGTTCCATAGTTGATATATGAGATGAACCAGGTTGTATTAAGGAGAAGTCTAAATATAAATAGCATACAGATGCGCACCTAAAGAACCTGTGGTATAATTGTATTAGGAAGATATGAGGCCCAAGTGGGAGATTGTTAGAAATTTATAATTTCTAATTAAGGTAGGCATCATATATTTGATACAATGATATCGACTATTTATTTTGGGGGTTACATTATAAGTGATCTAATTAATGACACCCCGTAGATTTCTAAAAGCTGATAACGGATATGAGCTTAATGGTTGGATAACCATCAGGTTAACCTATAGGGAATAATGAGAATCTTATAAGTTAACACATAAGGAAGGTATGGTCCCCAACACACCAAATCACAAATAGTTTTCACCTCTCCCCATCAAAGATAAAACGAAGGTCCCAAAATGAATTCAGGATTTGGATGAGGAAGACCATCATACCAAAACTCTCTCTCAAAAGGTTTATCAAAGGAGTAGATATGAGAACATGAATTCATGTATGACTTTATATCCTTATCTTATATTATGTGTGAGAATCATGAGATTCAAGATCCTAGAATTGATATTTCATCAATGATAAAAAAATATCTAACATTGAACACATGGAAACAGAGGGAAAATTTCACAAAAGGTTTTTAGTATTTATGCAAGATTTTTATTCTATAAATCTCGTTCGTAGTGTCAATCATCAGCTCATTATTAGATGGTCAAAGAC
Organism: Lupinus angustifolius; assembly: GCF_001865875.1. Taxonomy (NCBI): domain Eukaryota; kingdom Viridiplantae; phylum Streptophyta; class Magnoliopsida; order Fabales; family Fabaceae; genus Lupinus; species Lupinus angustifolius. The sequence goes on from NC_032011.1 coordinate 15,975,296, forward strand.
ACATATAGAAAAGAGAAATGGAAGTACTAAAATACAAGAAAATCACAATACAGAAAGAGGAGCAGTAACAAAAAGATGGTTGACAATTCTTTCTACTCTACAATTATTTTCTTTCCTTGTATTCACTTTTTTCAGTGAAAACCCACATGACGAAATCTTTGAACTACTTCTTTTCTTATAATCACCAATAAGGTATTTTGCAAGATTTAATTGAAATACATTTTTTATAATAAATAAATAAACAAATTAATTCATTATTTTCAGAATCTAATAGTGAGATTATGCCTCATATCGTAGCTTACTTCTTTCTTTGAGGCGAGAAATGGTTAAAGTCATTTGTACTACATCAACTATTTATCAAAGTGATAAGATGGTAAATGATCAATGTCAACTCTTTATCTATTAATTTTCCCTTTTAAAAATAAAAATGTTTTAATTTTTTAATTGGAATCCAATGGTGCAGCTACAGATTGTGTTGTATCTTGCTTCTTGCTTCGAGCCGAAAAATAGTTCCGACCATTTTTAATGAGAAGATGATAAACGACCAATGTCAACTTACCATCTATTAATCTCTCTTTAAAAACAAAGAGTATTTAATTTAAAAATAAAAAGTTTTAATTATTTTTAGGAGTTCAATAGAGAGATTACGACTTGTGTCGTATATTGCTTCTTGTTTCAAGGAAGAAACGATTGTAGTCACTTTACTGCATTAGTTATTTATTAAAGTGGGAATATGGTAAATAATCAATGCCAATATGAACTCCAACCAATTTAAATAATTTCTAAAATTGTAATAAAATCATTAATCAATTTTCAACTTAAAACTACACAGTCTTAAGTTCCATATTGCACCAGGGGATGTGTATGACAAAATGAACTCTTGTGAGACACAAAAATATAAAACATTTTATTTTGTCTTGATACATAAAATTCTAAGATTAAAGGTATATTGATTTTATGCAATTAGCGAACATATCTTTTTATTACGAGTGAACGAGATGTTAGTACAAAATCCACGATTAATAATTGATTTATGAGCTTGGAAATTTTTGTTTAAAGACTATATTATCCAAATTAAGTATAAAAGAGAGTTTTCTACGTTTTACGTGGTGTTCGACCAAAAATTATGAAACTAACATGTATGAAAATTTATTATGGATATATTGTTATCTTTTTCGGTACTACCAATGATATCCCTCATCTTTTTGTGTAAGAAACTAATCTCTTTCGGAGTTCACAGATGCCCCTTTCAACTAGTGTCGCTCCCAGAAATCGAACTCACGACCTTGAGGATCTAGTGCGGCCTTACACCACTAAACCAACGCCTTATTGATATATTGACATTAATACTAGTGAGTAATATTATCAATAGTTCCATTAAAGTTAATGATTTGAATTGAATTTTGGGACCGAAAACCACATCATTTTCATTTTCCGACAATCATGAGAAACACGAAATGGTGATAATTGTTGTTGTAGTGGAAACAATCGTTGCACATCATTGACCACAAACAATCAAATAAAGTGTATTGAATAAATAGAAGATAAGAAACATGAGAATTTGGTAATGAGTTTTGACCAATTGTGCTTACGTTCCCGGGAGCATTGAACGACTACCAAGATATTATTAGAGAATAAGGATTAAAAACCCTAGCACACCCATGGGCCCAAGTGCCTAATTGTCCAAGTGTCCATTAGATGTTTCTATTTCCTGCACTTAATAACAATAGACTTGAGTCCAATATATAACATTGATACTCTAATGTATTTAATACTAGACAATGTGTGACTAACACAATAACATATTTCAAGCATCCTCAACAATCTTCACCTTCATTAAAATAGATGAATATCTTGTTCCACCTTGTTTAATGCCTAATTCTCTTTAACAACTCCTCCACATAAGAGTCTGCTTCACTACAACATAAACCTAATGAGTATCCTTGACGATGTTACCAACATCCTAGCTCTCCAAACTTGTAGTGCAGCTTCTCGTACCGTCATCTAATGGAACATGCTGCCTAGCCACATATTGCTAAGAAGTCTTTTGATATATGGAACCTTTACACAAAAGTTCACCAACAATCGTCCTCTTCAATACTTAGTCACACCGAACGTTGGAGCTTCCTTGGAAAGCTTCAACTGTTATAATCATTGTCTAGTCCGACAATCATAATTCAAAAGAACTATCATACTCCATCATAAGGAGTATACCCACCTTACACACCTTGTGTCAATGTTAACCAATACTCGCGCTACATCCCTGCATCCAAGCCAATGCCCACGTCACACCCTACATCTCTACCAATGCTTGTGTTACACCTTGCATCAAAGTCAATACCTATGTTACACCCTACATCAGAGTTAGCCAATGCCTCTGTGCTTTTGTGGATCTGCTAACAATTAATATTCTTCACTATGACATCTCATACACTCCATTAAGATATTTCACTTCTCATCTCAAATGAGATCATTCTCTCAATACCTAGAGAGATATTATTAGCACATATCTCATGACCAAACTCAACACCTTAGTCTCTATCTCCACCTTGATCTTAATCCAGTACATGAACTTATGAGATTCTGGATCAACACATAAATCACCTCTACCACAGTTCTGCCATGTTTTATTCTCCTTCAACTCATGTTGTTTATTCTTATATAGTACTCTTGACAGACCTTGTCCATCCAACATGTCTTTCACCCTCCTTTGTCATAATCTAGTGTCTGAGATAAGAGCCATCTACCAATTGGCTATGATACTAAATTGTTGGTGCAGCGGAAGCGGCCATTGTGCAACATTGACCACAAACAATTAAATAAAGTGCATAGAATAAATAGAAGAGAAGAAACAAGAGAATTTGGTAACAGGGTTCGACCAATTATGCTCTTGTTCCCGGGAGCAATGAGCGGCTACTAAGATATTATTAAAGAATAATGATTACAAACGCTAACACACTCTTTGGCCCAAGTATCCATAGGGTGTTTCTAATTGATATTTCTATCTAGTGCTTATATCTGGTGCACTTAATAACAAGATACTAGAGTCCAATATATAACATTGATGCTTTAATATATTTTAATACTATGCAATGTGAGACTATCATAATAATATATTTCAAGCATCCTCAACAATAATCACAATTTAAAATATGTTGACCCACATTCTTATTTTTTGATACTAAGTGTATATACAAAGTTTCTATAAATTTCTCAATTTGTGTATAAAAATTTCTCAAAGTTTCTACATAGAGAGGTACGCTACTTTCCTTCAAAGTTTTCAACTTCGCCACAATTCATTTTTCTCCATTCTCCATAGTGAAATTTCAACAAGTTATTAACATAGCGGAATTCTAGGGGTTAAGGAAATGTATCGATCCAATTAAATTTCATTCATTTTTATGTTTTACAAAACATGTATGTTACAAAATTATTTGCAACTTTTTTACAAATTAAAGTTATTTGCAACATGTGTTATAAAATTATTAACAACTTGTATGTTATATTATTAGCAACTTGTATGTTACAAAGTTATTAGCAACTCGTGTGTTACAAAGGCAAACATAAAAATAAATATAGTAAAAGGAAAAACTGAAATATAAAAATTACGAATGTTCAATTATATATTTGCTCATTAATCATGTTTTGACTTTATATATTAGTCTAGTAGACATAATTGTCATGTTAAATTTTAGGATTGGATGGGAATTAGGTAAGGCTATCTTTTTTAAAGTATGAGTCTATGATTCAAATTCATGACATATTGATAAAGTTTACATGGGGTGGTACTTTTATTATTGTATAATTTTTTTGTACTACCAAGAGTATCCCTTCACTATTTAAAAAATGAACTATTCTCTTTCGGAATGTATGGTTACCCCTCCCAACAAGTAATATTCCCATGATTCAAACCCTTGACCTTTTGAACATCCTGAGATTAAGTGGAGCCTTAAACCACTAAATTAACGCTGTGTTGGTTATCACTATATAACCTGCCCCCATTGTATATTTTACAATAATTTCGTCTGAAAGTTAAATATTAATATGTAAAAGAATTAAGCCCAACTTATATTTTCTACTTTATTGATGAAATACGTAATAGTTTTCTAATCCCGATTCTCTCATTTAGGCCCTAAACAAAGCATGCATGTAAAAGATCTTCAAAAAATTTCAGTAGTAACTAAAACAAGTGGTTTCCTTATAATTCTCTTAAAAATGTGCTTTATTATTAAGTGGTTTTTTTCTTCTATACTTTCTCTTCCTATTTCTTCTCTCCCTTCCATCGTTTCATTTGTTTGTTGAGTTGCAAAAAAACTAATAACATAACAAAACAAATTATAAAAAAACAGAAGAGCATTCATAACGGATTATTAACACAAGAAACAACATAGCAAACTCATACATTACGATGCAAGCACATGTAAAACAAATTAATCCTCCGGAACCAACGTTGTATCCTCCATTTTGATTCTACCAACTAATATAGTTTTTTCGGTTTCTTTCTTCTTTATATTCTTTTAATCGATATAAGTCATCTTTAACTATATATTATGATACATTTTTTTAATGTTCTAAACCTTTACATTTTATCAACACAATCCCCCTCTCTCTTCCTTCATTATCAACCTCACCCTAATTTTCCTCGATCATGGGTTGCGGCATCTCATCATTTAACACAAAAGAAGCTTCCCCAAGTCGCGGACTCAATCGGCATAACCATCACCCTGTCGTTGTTCCACTCATTACACAAAAATCCCCCACCAACAAGAAATATTTTGATGATGGTGTTATCGGGGTAATGAAGGCGTTGCATCATAATGACGAAACGAAAGCAACGAAGGAGGTAGGGTTAAATGAGGAGAAGTTGAAAGAGAAATGTGTGATGAACAAGAATGAAGAGGAGGAAGAGAGGGTGGATAACTTCATTTCTCTAGGGTCACCAAGTTTTAGGGATTATTGCATTGATTATGACTCTATGGATAGAAGTTCTATGGCAGATTCCAATGATTATTGTGACTCTACGGACAGCATCATGAATGGCAGTAAGTTTGACTAAACATATATATGTTAATGTCTTTTAAATTATGGTTGTGATCGTGATTATAATTATATTGTAGTTTTTACAATTGTCGTCATGGAGTTGCGAAAACTACTAAAATCATAACATCGTGGTCGTGGAATACAATTTAAAACACACAAGTTCTATGATTATATCTTTGGTTTTCTAATTAATGTGATTCAAGGTTGTCAATTGATTCTAAGATTGTTTCTTTGTGTAGGTGGTCATGATTCAATAAACAGCAAGACTATGCCAAAAAATAAGGAAAGTGTCAACTCCAATAAGGTATATCATATTGGTTTTTTAATGCTTTCCATTTATTTTGATAGTATTTTGGATAAAAGATTTCATTTTTAGAGAAAAAGAGGTATGCACCTATAAGAGTAGAGTTTTTTTATACTATCATTATATCATTTTTTGTTTTAATTATCATTAACTCTTAAATAAAATTAATACAAATGAATGATAAATGATTTACTAAATATATATAAAATTTTAAATTTACATTGTCTCATCCATATATATTACATTATTACTTTTACAGTTTTTTTCTCTTAACATATTTACATGGTCGGCTGAAAGATATGACAGATATGATATTGCTTTAGGACTCAATTTTTTTATATTTGTAAATATTACTGTTTTTTCTAATATGTATGTATGTAATAACACAATTAGCATATAAACTATAAAAATATATGGAATTGATTTTTGAGAGAAAAATTATACACATACAACGTAGGAATTTTCATATTATCATTACATTATCCACTATTTATATTTAATCATTATCCACTCTTAAATAAAAACAATAGTGCCTAATGTACTGAATGTGTCCAAATTTTTAAATTGATTGTGTCAGGATATTGTACTCTTGATTTTTAATTATACACTTAAATGTTTTTTAAGTTGACAAAGGTGAAAAATAATCTTTTAATTTTTTAATTCATTAGATTCACTTCGTAATAATCAACTTAAATTAAAAGTTAAATCAAATAATGGAATTTAATTGTAAAGTAATTTTATTTTTTACTCTAAGTTTGTCTGTATATAATTTTTTTAATTTAAACTTTTTATATTTCTTGAAATATATATTATAATTATTTCATTGTGAATATTGCAATTCAATATTTTAAATATAAGCTATCATACTTAATATGCTTGAGCTACTATCAACGAGTCTAAGAATATTTTATCCTATGGAGAATACTTGATCTAGGAAAAAAAAATCTTTGTTGTGTTTATATTTTTTTACTTTTTATTTCTAAAATGGTTTGTATTTTATTCAACCATATTCATTAACCTATGATCTTTACACCTTTTTGAAGGAATCTAAGACAAAAGAGAGAAAAGGACATAGATTTAGAAATGTTATTATTAGAGGAAAGGGAAGAGATGGAAGGAAAAATCTTCTGAACTTTGCTTGCTACAATGCTAGTAGTGAGTCCTATGCTGAAGGTTCTATCAACAAAATAGTTACAAAGACTACATGAGAGAATGAGAAATCATATAATCCTCATTCAGAGTTATTATTGGCACCAAAAGTTCTACCTTTTTATACTTCAAATTGGTTCTCATTAGGTTTAGAAGAACAACATAATTTGTGATGCATTATATATGTAGAAGATGGAATGGAATTTGAATATATTTGCTAAGATAAATTCATGATATAAAGTATTTGGTGTTTTAAATCGTGTTTGTGATAGTGGTTACAATGTGTTTACCATAAACTACGAAAGATATCATAGCAACTACTGTGGTTGGATAGTGAAATTTAAAACACTCATAGTACTACAAATCATGATTTTTGTTCACTATGTTTTAATTTCTCAAATTTCTACTTGTCTATTATGTGTTTATCTTTTTTATATTGGCCATAGAAAGATAAGACTGATATAAGAAGGATAATTATTTTTCCTCATAAGGAGAAAATGATTTTTATTAGCATGTTAACTCTCTGCCACTTTTTTAAAAGCTTGAATATTTCTATTTTTTTTATTGAGACTATCAATTAATGAAAAATATCAAACGAGAGCAAGATTGTAATCTTATAATACTTTTAGAAGATCAAGAAAAATAACTATTTTTATTTATATTTGCAATTTAGTTAGAAATATTTTATAATAAACGTTCCAAGGAGTAATACATATCTAAAAACTTTTGAAAAGGTAATAAAGTTTGAAGATGATACTTTATAAAAGAGAGCTATGCAAAAAGAAATCTTCCACTTTGTTCCAATCCAATAGGTTGTATATGAATTTTCAGTAGGAAAATGAAGGTAGATGGAAACATAGATAAGTTTGAGACTGTCTAGAAAGTATTGACTATTTTGATACATATGTTTATGTAGAATGAATTACCTAAATTAAAATGTTATTGACACTTTCGTCCATCTATGGATTTGTCATTCATCAAATGGATGTAAAATGATCTTCCTTAATGAAATTTAGAAGAAGAGTTGTATATGACACAACCCGAGTGTTAGTGTTTGGACTAAAAAAACTCCTAAATAATGGCATCAAAAGTATTATGTTGACTAGTGAATATAAAGTAATTTATTTTGATAAATGTATTTATAGTAAATTTCATAATAAAAAAATATTTATTGATTTACTAATTATTTGTTAATGATATGTTACTTTTTAGTATTAATCAAGTGGAAAAAAATTAAGAGTTTTCTCTATAGTCATAAAAGACTTAGGAGAAGATGGTGCTGCACTAGGCTTTGACATGTGATTAGAATAGACATTGCATATCATTTGCAGTAAGAAGCAAAGAAAAAGAATGGTTTAGAAATGTAATGGTACCAATAGCCATGCATTGTGATAGTCAATTAACACTATCAAGAACATATAGCTAAATATATAATGGAAAGATCACACACATTGAACTAAGTCATCATTGTGTAAAAGACTTAGATTACAAATAGAGTAATAGCTACACACATTGTGATGAAAGGAATAATAAGGGATGAGACTCAAACCTATATCTATATGATAACCAATGGTGGATAAAACTCAAGCCCATATCAAGTATTGATTTCAATGGACCAAAGTAGACTATGAAAGTGATTGCAAGTACTCGACACACATATACATCCTAAGGTTTAAAGTACTTCGAAATCATAAGGAAATAAAGGAAAAATGTGAGCTTTTACTCTTAATGGACCTATAACATATATATGATGAAATACCCAACTTATGTGGTGTTACTAACCGACAAATTGGTCAATAAAAATATCGAATTGGATTGTCGCAAACATGTATAAAATATTGTATCCACAAGGACATGAGTGATATTATACTGTTGAACTGGACTATCATCTTAAGTAGAATTTGTTTGTATTAATTTTTTTGTTTTTTCAATTCATACAAAAACTAAGTTAAAAAGTTTGGAAGTTAATATGATAAAAGTACTTGACAAGACTTTACTATTCACCTATTTGTATCTCATTTATTCAACATACAAAACCTAACCAAACCATGATTATTTCATCGTTTCTATCCAACATCATTAGCTTCCTAATGCAATGACCAACATTTCATTTCCATAATGTTTAATTCCTTAGATGATTAGCAAGATTATTTGTAATAAATTTGGATATTAAGATTACTTATCAATATAACTCTATTCCTAGATGTTATACTAAAAAGATAAAATATTTTAGATCAAGTTAGAAACTAAGATTTCCATCTCACATTCACAACCTATAGAACATATCAAAGATGAACAATCTAAAGTGAATATTAAGCATAAAACTAACCCATAAAAATCATTGAATGGAAAAGTATTATATAAATATAAATCAAAATGTATACATAAGGTTTAATATTTACAACTAATCTCAACCAGAAAAAGGCTTAGCTACTCATTCCCATGGTATCTAGAACAAATGATTGTAGAAGATGAATAACTCCTTTAGAGAGACAAGTGGAGTCATCAAAGTTGATATTTTGATTCCTCAAACCTCCCGCCCTTGATTCAGCACCAAAAATAAAACTAAATGTCTAGAAAATGATAACAAGGTGTGACTTTTTGGTTCTCCAAAAGATAGCTGCCAAAAAATGAATGTCTTTTGCTTTTAAAAAACTTTGAAATCGAGTATTCTTATTATCGAGATGTTTTTCCATGAGCGATGACTATCAGGTAAGCTTCTCCCACTCAACACGACATATCTTGCAAAGCATGATCTACTTTTTCGCCTCATTATAACTGAGTGAAGGTTGGTTCGTTGAGCGAGTGTTTCCAAGTCTCCTACCTCAGTCTCACTAAATGAGTGTATGCTTCGATGAGTAAATGTGATTTTGCTCTTTCTTCATGGTTTTCACACCCCTTTTCATATGAATGTCATCTAATTGAAACATTTAGGAGTGAGACTTTTCTAATTGCACATTATGACAATTTATATATGATCATGCATTAACATTGTGACATTGTGAACAATTTAAGTTAGAATGTGCATCAAAAGTTAGTATAGAACCAAAAGGCAACCTCGACAGATTGGCCTAACTTCCTATCATACCATGACATGCATCAATCATTGAAAATAAGACTAGAAAAAACCTTATTGATAACTTTCTATAAAACCATAAGGGTAAGAACAACCTATTAACCACTAAGCACAAAGTACAAGTTCAACTAGCATTAGAACAAATACACCAAACATAAAAAAAAACACGACATAACCTGAAACATTAAAGGTTGAGATTTAAAACACAAATGGATGTAATTGGGAAAATATTAACAAAAAAATAAGACCAGGGAAGGTGGTGGACATGGGTGGAATCAAGGCATATGACATTGAGTGGTGAAATGGATGAAAACTATGAAAAATATAAAATAAGCATGCATGAATGATGGATGAATGTGTTTACCTTGCAATGGAGAATGAGAAGGAGTAAAATAGAGTGAAAGATGAAGAATTTGAGGTTTTGAGAGTGTTTGGGTGATTTTGTGGCAGGAAAGAATGAGGAATAGGGAGGGAGATACATGTTTATAACAATGTCACTCTCAGTAAGACATGTTCCGCTTAGCAAAATCTGAACCAGCTAGTTTCTCGCTTTGAAAGATAGGTTTTCGCTCATCGAGATTGTTGACTCTTGGAATCTCGCTCAGTGACATGGTCCCCTTTTTCAAGGAGAATTGAGCATAAAGTTTTAACTTCTAAGTCCTTTGGGCTTGCTCAGAGAGACTAGTTCTCACTCAACGAGAATATTAGAAACCAAAGGTCACCAAAAAGTTGTTATTCTTGCTCAACGATCCTAACGTTTATCAATGAGAATAACTCTATCGCTCAACGACACCACTCTTCTGCAGTGAGATTTTTACATAACTAAGACCCCTTTTTCAAGTATAATTATACAACCTATTTAAGAATGAATTTTTTAATGTTAAAAAAAGGAAGCAAAGGTTTAGAGATATAAGTTGTCTTATATTAAGCATTTATTTATCGTCAAGAGATTTTCAGGTCATGAATCCAGGGTTTTCCGAGATGTATGATGGTGATGAGATGGTGGACACCACTATGAAGATAAAGTTTAAGTCTTTTCTCGTTCACTACCCAAGACCTTTTTTATTATGGGTACACAAGTCTGATGGCACCGTGAGACATGACCTCATTGATAGTAAAACGACCTCACCATTTGGACTTAAACTTGCCAGAAAGTCGTAATCTCAAATTAAAAAGGAGCACTTGTTGAGAAATATAAAATTATCTTTTGATGATTTTAATGTCATGGTATTTCTTCACTTATTCCTTGTAGAGCTAAAATGAATTCTAAGCTTGAAGTTGTAGTTCTACCTCTCGAGCCAAATTCTCATTATAATTGAGAAATTTCATTTCCCAATAGACTTTATGCACCAACTCAATCGTTAAATGAAATTATTTGTCAGAAATAAACTGAGAAGGAGTGAAGCCAATTAGGGCCTTGTAGATAGTGTTGTATACCCAAAGTTCATCATTGAGTTTCAATGACCAATCATTCCGAGGGGATGAAACTTTCTTCTCCAAAATTATCTTGATATCTCAATTAAAAATCTCTACATGCCCTGTTGTTTATGGATGATAAGTCGAAACCACGTTATGTTTGACTCCATACTGCTCTAAGGCTTTGCCCAATTGAGAATTGTTGAAGTGGGTGCACCAAAATGATTGAAAATGTTTTTCTTCAAAACTTTAATCATTATTTTACCATCAACTTTGTGAGAGACATTCGATTCCATCCATTTGCACACATATTCCACCGCCACTAGGATGTACCCGTTAGTATGAGATGATGGGAATGGTCTCATGAAGTCCATACCTCAACAATCAAAGACTTCTACTTCTAGAATGCTTTGAAGGGCAATTTTATTCCTTCTACCGTTATCCTTGATTGTTGGCAAAAGTCACAACTCTGCATTTGAAAATATGCATATTTGGACAATATAGGCCAATAAAACCCATCTTGAAGGACTTTTGCATCACTTCTTTCTCCAGTACAATGTCCGCCATAGGGAAAGATCTGGTAGTGCCACAAGATACTCTTCCTTTCATCTGTTGCAACGCATGTTCTTAACATTCCATCATCACCTAACTTGAATAAATGAGGATCCTCACACACACACACACACATATATATATATATATA
>NC_032011.1:15987083-16022856 GCF_001865875.1 Lupinus angustifolius
TATATATATATATATATAATGAGTAGCATCCTTGAGAAACTTTTATTTTTGGTGGTAGTTGAATATACTAGGAAAGACACCAACTACTTTGTAATTGGCCACCTCGAGTAATCGTTTATTCATAGTTGTCATAGCAGTTTTCATATTTAAATTGAAACAACTTCTCTCAAAATGAATGGATGCTACTCCAATCATTTTCTACTTCATTAGTAGCTATGACGACTAGTTAGAAGCCTATTTAAAGGCTATTAGTATTTAGATTTGAAACATAACTTTCACACAACTTTCATAGATCAATCACACTACACTTTCTACACTTTTGCAAACAACTTATTCAAAACTTTTTGAATTTTCTGAAAATTTGTTTTCTAATTGTGAACATTTAATTTTGTCCGGCCTATAAAAAAGACAAATCTCAAAAAACAAAAAAAAATTGAAAAGATAATTTTTTATGTCATGTGACCAATTGTATCTCCTTTGACTATTTGCTTCTTAACCAGAAGTTTGAAAAATTGTGGTTACCAATGATTTTAATTTATTTTAATCAATTTTAAAATAAATTTAACAAAAAGGACGTTGGGATTTTGTTAATTGGGGTATTCGTATCACTTTAAAAAGAGGGAGGACATTTGTTTCATATAATACAATGAAAGATTCGAAAGAAGAGACATGATAATAATAGGTGTATTAGGTGCAATGGTAAATGAAAATATTAAGGTTATAAAAAGGATGTGATTCTCCTAGTTCTCCACTCACTGCTCTGTCTCACATTCACTTCATCTAATATTTCCCATCATCTTATTCATCCCAAGAATTTGTTGAGAAGAGAAATGTGTGAATATCTAACTTATAATATACACAGAGAAAGAAGTTAAATATTGTAACACCCTCACTTAATGAAACTTAAATAAATAAATGAGTTACATAAAAATTCAACGGCATAAGTAAAATAATATTGAAAAATGTGAAATAAAAATTTCTAAAATATGTTTTCCTTTTAAGAAATAATTTGAATTTTTAAATCTAATAAAAAATGTCTTAGCACATCTTTCCAAAATCAGCTATACCTTACAATATAAAATTATCAACTTCTTGAAAAAAATTGCTTACATTATCTACTTGCATATACTTGTGGTCAGAGGAACACCAACCATGCTCAATCCACCATTAACGACCTTAAGTTGATGCTTGCTATTAAATAGAGGATTATGGTTAACTAGCCTGCATAAATCCTCAAGGTTATGTCTGGGATTGCATCTTCGTCATCTAGACTACTGGAAAATGAGATATTTGTTTCATGCATTATTGATCATCTTGATATTGATACATCAAATGAGAAGATTATCAATATGAATTTCTGATAACACTTGGTGAGTGACAATCTGATTCACAAGATGGGAATTTATAAATATTGTATAGGATGGATGTATTAGTATGAATATAACTATGTTGCTAGTTTTAATCTTATGGATGAAGACGAGGAAGATGACTCGGATGACTAGGATCATGGAAATCAAAGTACCAAATGGGCTCAATTCCTATCTTTGATCGAATCTCGTGGAGATAAATCACCACCACCACTTGAAAACTAGTATAGCTTAGGAATGTCTAGATTTTCCTATTTAGGTTTTAGTCTATGGGTGTATGTATGTGTATTTTGAGCTTGTTGTGTTCTAGACTTATAGTTTGTTATGTTTCATTTGTACTACTTAACTCTATTGTTGTAATACTGTTTGAACATCTTATTTTCTCATATTATGGTTTTTATGTGTAATTTCTTAGATTTCTACCATTTTGTCTTATGAATGTCTAGTATATGTCATTATTGATCATATGTTATCCTCTTATTCTATGTGATTCAGTATGCAAAATGGATAGTACTATGCTTACGATTGTTATGAAAATTACATGTCTTTAAACCATATATTTTTATGATTATTCAGCAAAATAATTGATTATTATCAATGGATAATCAATTATTTGCCATACACTTGTACATTTGTTTAATTCTTTATCTGCTTGACCAATCATACAACTTTTGATTTGGTTAAGTTAGTATACAATTGTTAAAATCTTTTCTTACTTTTGACCATATTATTCATACTATATGTCATTACTTTTTTATCATGCCGAAAGGGAGAGAAAATGTTGTTTGACATTTTGCACAATGTATTTTTTATGCTTCTGCAAACCTAAGTATTAGGGAAGAATGATTTGTGCTACCCATACTACATCTTGCATAGATTGAGGGGAGATAACAAAGTGAGGGGGACCATTGCTTACATTTTCACAACCTTAGAAAATCAACAAGTTATCAAATCAGTGAAATTGTCCAAAGTTTGTCATCATCAAAAGGGGGAGATTGACATTGCAACTAAAGTCAAAGGTTGCAAGTGTGATTGACTTACATAGTTTTGACAAAGACAAGAGCTTTAAGAAGACTAAGACTATATGAAAGCTTGAAGAGGAAGACAACGTTACAAGCAATATGCCAAGACTCAAGATCATCATAGAATTATGAGAAACTTTTATGTTTTATAGAAGCTCTAAGATGATTGCTTAGATTGAGTCTAGGATAGGTGAACTCACAATACCTAAAATTGACTTACTTAAAATGAGACATTTTATTCATCCATACATGATTAGATAAGTGTGCATGTAATGCATTGATCATACATGTTTTATTGCATAAAATAGTACATATTTTAAAATCATGCATTACATGCTCTTTCATCATGTAGGGGGTTCATTTCACATCAAATGAACTACTTTTCAACTCTATTACTCAATTAACATAAGTGATAATCAATTATCCAGTCATGGAATATGATAATCCATTAGGCATTTGATATATTATTGTTAAGTATTTGAATATGTAAATATTAGTTTTGGTAAAAACTTGTTTTGTAAGAAACCGTATGATTCAAGATTTCAAAATTCAGAATAATCGATTACTATGTTAATAATCAATTACTCTATGTGATAATCGATTATCCAAGACAGTGTTTGTGATATTTGCGATTAACCAGAAAAGCAGGTTTAGTGAATCGCTACACCTATTCACCCCCTCTAGGTGTGTTTTACTCTGATTTTATCCAATACAGAGCTGATCTTCCAACCAAAAATCGGGTTGCGATACACATGTTCTCTTCCAAGTTTTCTAAACATAAAATGCTTGAGCATTTGTGTTGCACTTCTGGTGGTGATTGACATACAAAGATTGAGTATTATATTGTTATACATACTTAGCAATTCTAGTCTTGGAAATAAAGTTCTTCATATATACCAGTTTTCTTTATATTTTATCATGTATCTTTAGAAGTGATGTACTTATAAAAGGTGAGATTTAGTGAGTGTAATTAGAGACAAAGTCTCAGGGTAAGATTTGTAACGATTGACATTTTATCATAGCCTTCACTGAACTAGAAAATGAATCATGATAAATTATGGTGTCTTTCTTTTTCTTATCCTCGTTTATATGTCTGAATTTGATTTTTGCATACTTACCTTTTCCATTGCATCTCTACTCTAACATTTTTCTAAATTACAAAAATTTGTATTAAGTGCAGAAAAATCAGAAAAACGTGTTTTACTTGTTCTAATTTAAATAGAGATAGTTCAAGTCACTGAAAATATAATTATTTTTTTGATAGAAAGAGGTTTGAGAGAGATAATGGACCATCCCAACTAATTTTTTTGCCTTCAATTGGTTAGGGATTTATATATTTGGTTTTCTGTGGGAGAAAAGAACCTTTAGTTTTTTTAAAATACATACATCAAACACAATCATATATTTTTTGCCCTATTTATTTTTAAAAATTATCTTCCTTTTTTTTGTTTTGTTTTGGCGTACATCATTTTATATATATATATATTAAAATATAATTATATTTTTCTTATTTATCCATATTCATAATATTTCATTTGGAGTACACAAACACTCATTATATCATCATGATTAATAATTTCTCAAACTCGTTTGATATTTTAATGCAATTGACATTTTAAACAAGCAGAAAAATAAAGTTAGCAACAATTTTCACGGTAACTTTATATGATTCCAATTTAAAATTATTGATACCATATCGACCACTAATATGGTGAAGTTACTGGTATAATATCACAATTAATTAAATTGTATTATAGTAAAATCAAAATACATGTTTATGATTTTAATATGAGGAGGGATCCACTTTTAATATGATCAGATTTCACCAAATCCCCCAAAGGCCCAAGCCTCCATTTCGCTTACTCGTTGTTCATTCTCAGCCATTAATTCTAAGGAAATTCAATGATTTCAATTAAGGAGTAGATATAAATCATTAGATTTCCATACTTTTTTAATATTAATGTTTAAAAAAATAAAGAATTTTGTGATAAATATTTTTATTTAAATCATTTATTAAAATAAAATATATGACTTGATGATATAACAAGTTTTAGAAGTACAAACAAAGAGCATAATTGTGCGTTTGATTATTTGAAATAACATTTTGATAAAAATTAAGTTATTTTCATACAAATTTTATAATTTTAAATGAAAATCGATGAACATAATCAGCATAGTTTAAATGAAATTTAATCAATTTTGATCGATATGATTATATAACTAATATAATTGTTATATAGTACGGATATGTGTACTATTTTACTAATTTTCCCGTTCAAAGGGAAGATACTGAATGGTTTTCATAACTAATGGTTTTAAACTTTTCATAACTATGAATTATAGTACATCATTCCATGTTACAAAATTATTGCATTTAGTTTATCATTTAATTTTTAAGCAACTCCACAACTCCCACATATAACAAAAATATTAGTAAAATTTGGGGTGAGAAAATTATTCATAAATCCAATATGTATCCAAATCAAGGAAAATTAAACCCTATCGGTCCACTCAATTAAGTTAATGAATAAAATTTAATAAATGATATTAATATTGAACAAATTTGAATATAAGCTGAATATCTATGGATATATGGTTTGGATAAGAAAAAAAATAGTTATTAGTTTTGAAAAATAATGGTTGGAACTTCATAGTTTTAAAAATTGTTTTTATTTAAAAATGTGATTTTTATTGAAAATATGATACTTTTGAAAATAGATTATTCTACAAATGATATATACTATAATTTTAGTTTAAATTATAAAAAAATAGAAATATTTTGGATATTCATCAATTTGAATGGATTAATGTTTACATGAATGAGATATTTTTAACTATAATTTAACACGGAAAATATTATAAGCATTAAAATATTGTGTTTTAATAATTTGTCATCCAATAACCAAAAAAGAAAATAACTTGTCACTCATGCTAGAATCTTTCACAGAGAAGATGATAGTCTAATAATGTTTCATTGGATTGATCACATAATCAAAAGATTTCTAATTTCGGAAAGTAACAGTTATTGAAATGAATAATTATATATTGAAAAAAAAAAATAGTTCGTAGAATGATTAAAAAAAAAAGAATCTTGTATGAACTTTTTTGGGTTTTTCACAGTTATGATCATACTATATACAATCTTGTTTGAGTCGGGAACATCCACAGGTACTCGGGGCTAACTCTCCCAATGGACATTTTTTTCATCCACCAGACTCGAACCTGGTTTGTTATTTCCGGTTTGTTGTTCAAGAAGAATTAAACATGTACCAGTTTAATATTGTATCAACTAGCAAGCGAGCGCGTCTGCTAATGATGACGTGACGATGATACCCCCAACTTTGTCTAATTTCGTCATTTCACACGTTTCCGTATTTCAACATCTCTCTTTTTTCCTCTATGATCTGTCTCATGTCGTTTTGACCAAAACGAGCCACCTTGTTGAATTTCAATTTCAACGTTATTCAAACTCTCTAATTCATTTTTTCACTTCCCTTATTCCGTGATTTTCAATTTCTTCTTCTTCTTCT
The DNA here is from genome assembly GCF_001865875.1 of Lupinus angustifolius. Lineage (NCBI taxonomy): Eukaryota > Viridiplantae > Streptophyta > Magnoliopsida > Fabales > Fabaceae > Lupinus > Lupinus angustifolius. Next base: position 15,993,003 of record NC_032011.1, read on the forward strand.
TATTTTTTCGTCGCTACCTTTTCCGTGTTAAAAATGAAGTCGTCGCTAAACAAGTTGAAGAGAATCGCACTTCCGAAGAGCGTTGGAAAAGAGAAGAAGAAGTTTCAGCAATCTGCAAAGTTCGATGAGCTTGCTCTTGCTGCTAAGGTTTCTCTAACTCTTGCATACTTAATATTAATTTTGTTTTCAATTTCTTGATTTATGTTTTAATTTTATTTAATTGCTTTTTCTATTATACTTCTATTTATGTAACATTTTGATTCATAGCTATTAACTTCATTAATGATTCCACGCGAAAGAAATCATTTAATATAATAATAATAATAATAATTTAAAAAGTGATGGATCACAATACAACTAGACTACATATTTTGTCTCGTACTTTGTGTTATCAACCGTCAGAAAAATATTTAATAATTAAAATTTTAATTTAAATATATTTTTTCAAGCAATCAGAACTCAGAACTGAAACATGCAAACTGTGAGACAAAATAGATGTAACCATGTACTTAGAATTGGTAACTAGAAATGCGAACCATGTAACTAATTTTTTCTGTATCTAAGGGTATCCTCACCCATTTTGTACAAGGAACTAATCTCTATAGTGGTGTTTGATTGCCTCTCCCAACAAGTGTTACATACATCAATCAACCGTTTGACATTTTAGTGGGGATCCAGTAGGGCCTTTAACCATTAAACCAATATCTTGTTGGTAAATCATGTAACTGATTGAGTAACCATTATGTAAAAAAATGATTTATCTTTACTACTAAAATATTTGAAATTGGAGGTGAGAATAGGGATGTAATGAATAAGGGGTTTCTGTAACATATGAGAGATTTGGAATAAAATTGAAAATACAAAACGTCAAAAAGTTTTGGAATGCAGGGACTATGTTTTAAAATCAAGGATAAAATTATGATACCATTTGATAATGTAGCATATCTGACCTAGGGCGAAAAAGCTTGGTTGTTATAGTTGTTGCATAGTAATTATTATCTATTAATTAGTGATGTGAACTATTAGGTTTATGTAAGTATTTCTTTGAGGAGCAAAGGCGTTTTGTTCTAAAGATGAGACATGGATTATGAGTATCATATGGAAATTTGGTACCATTTAGTGATATGATAGTTATAGTTATAGACCTATGATGTGAAAAAATAGTATGGTAATGGAAGACTGGTAAAATATGTATAAGAGTCTCATGCCCCAATTTCTCCACAGTGGTTTCTTGATTTTAGTGACATTAGGGGGTTTCCTTTTCTGTTTTGCAGGACATGCAGGAGATGAGAGATTGCTATGATAGCCTGCTTGCTGCTGCCGCTGCTACGGAGAACAGTGCTTATGGTAAATGTTACTTTGAAACTCAGTTGATATCATATCTGAAGCTTTGGCTATGTTTGGATAGCTTAAGGTGGGACGGAATGGTTTGGGATAGGTTGGCATGGAATGGCATAAAGTTTCGCTATCATTATTTGGATATTTAATGATGACGTGGATGAAAGATTCCATTCCATTTCTTTAGAAACTTCTAGTGGAATGGAATGCAATGCATTTGTAAGAATTATAAGTATTTGTTTCCTATGCCTTTTTATTCCACCACATTCGAAGAAAAAGGGGTGTGTGGTGGAATTTGATGGAATGGATGTCATTCCATCCTAATTTTAAGACACCAAACAATGGTTCCCATACCCAATCCATTGCTTACCAAAATTCTAACATAGCTATCCATTTTTCGTAATACTCCTCATATATGCACCCAATTGGTGTAGTGAAGGCTTGCATGGCCTTTTGCTCTCTTGATAAAGTTAGCATTGCATACATACCCAAAATAAGGAAACAGCTCATGGTGAAGAACTTCCACTCCTGGCATGCCTTCTTACTCTTATTGAAATTGTTTGTTGTGAGACGTGACTACAATTTTGATTATAGTGAGATAGCATCATAGAGATACTTGAAAATTTTAAAGTCTCTAGGGTCTCTCTTTTTTCTTACCGGCTCTCAACTCTAATCTATATTTTTTTAACCCACTCTATCTCTACTTTATATGTGTCTTGTAGTTTTTAAGATTAGTTTTAATGCCTTGAAAATATGAAGGTCTCTGGGTATAACTTCCTGTGTTATGTGTTCCAGAATTTGCAGAGTCACTGCGGGAAATGGGCAATTGTCTTTTGGAGAAAACAACCTTAAATGATGATGAAGAAAGCGGTGAGTGCATAAGCATTTCATAGCTGTCCTATCCAAGTTACTAAGCCTTCATTGCTAGTTGATTTAAATCGTGTATAGTTGTTGCTACACTTTTTATGAACTATACGCAGGTAAAATTTTGGGGATACTTGGAAATGTGCAGCTTGAACTTCAAAAACTTGTTGATATCTATGTGAGTATTTGTTTGAGTGCAACCTTTTGATTATTTTACTCTTCTTTAAGCATAGTGCATTTGCAAAATATTTATGATGACTCTATCTTTCTCTTCCTCAGCGTTCTCACATCATACAGACTATAACCAACCCATCAGAGTCTCTTCTCAACGAACTAAGAACTGTTGAGGTATGTTTATGTACTTTCTATTTGTTGAACTTTTTTTACTCCTAAGCAGGCTCTACTAGATGATAGTATTTTAATTTCATGAAGTTCAGGGTTTGTTAGGGCATGGCATGTAAGGGATTTGAAAGTTGTTATTAGAAAGAAGGAGAATGACAACAGTGGCATTTGGACCCTTATAAGATAGTAAGAACAGTTTCAAAATTATTAGGATACAAATAAACTTGGTTTAGGAGAAGACATCCTAATATTGAACTACTTACCAATAAATAAACTACTTTTAAAAAGCGTGCTGTTCAATTTTTCATCTTCTCTCAATTTAGGATTAGACTTCCAAACATGAGGACTATATCCTCCTTAATGTGTTTTGGAACCATATAGGTGTTTCCTTGTCTAGTGCAGTAGTCAATACTTTTAAGATGCGTTGATTTTTATGATACTTGCTTTTAAGTTTTAGCCTAAAATGCACTTTAGGTCCCTTAACTTAATTCATTGTCTCATTTTGGTCCCACATGTTTTATTTGTCTCATTCCAGTCCCTTAACTTTGTATTTGTTACCACTTTAGTACCTCTGTTAAAACTTTTGGTAACACCGTTAATAAGTGTCCGACATGTTTCATTCAAGTTGCGCCATATCAGTTGGCCATGTAGGACACATAGGGCACTTATTGATGGAGGGACTAACATAATAATGGTAACAAAGTTAAGGGACTGAAATGAGACAAAAAAAGATAATTGACCAAAACGAGACAAACAAAGTTAAGGGACCAAAAGTGTATTTTTGCCTAAGTTGTAATATAGAAATTTCTTGTTACTACATCTTAATGTCTTTCTATTCCTTGTGCAGGACATGAAGCGGCAATGTGATGAAAAAAGGTCTGTACTTAAATAAGAGTTATTTTTCTTTAAATTATCCATAGGTTTCATGAATCTGGTGTATTGCTTTCAGAGATGTCTATGAATACATGATTGCCCAACATAAAGAAAAAGGAAGATCGAAAAGTGGTAAAGGTGAAAGTATCACTTCACAGCAGTTGCAAGGAGCTCATGATGCATATGAAGACGAAGCAACACTTTGTGTTTTCCGATTAAAATCCCTGAAGCAAGGCCAGTCACGTAGTTTCCTGACACAGGCAGCTCGTCACCATGCTGCTCAGGTTTTTATTTTAATTTGTGACCTTTCACACCCAAATATTTTATTATTTTTCAGTCTAAGCCTTGATGCATTTTTTCCTCTTATTCTGCTTCTGCTTCAAATATAGTTGAACTTCTTCCGGAAGGGACTTAAATCACTGGAGGCTGTTGAACCACATGTTAGGGTGGTTGCTGAACAGCAGCATATTGATTACCAATTCAGTAGCCTTGAAGAAGATGATGTTAAAGATGGTTATGATGATGATGATGAGAATGACTATGAGACCAATGAAGGTGGTGAATTGAGTTTTGACTATAGATCAAATAAGCAGGGGCCTGATATTGTTTCCACATCACCAAACTCAACAGAGGTAGGAATTTGATATGATTCAATATTTGTATGGTTGTAGTGCCAAGGTGCATATTGAACTTCATTCTGTTTGTTGCTTATTTGATTTTTTAAAAGCAATATTTTTCCCGCAGAAGCATGTCAACATTATTATTTCATACCTGTTTATACCTGTAACCTATACCTTGCTCCAACATTAAAAAGAATACCCCCATTAAAATGCTGAGTCATTGATGGTGTATGGCTAGGTGGTGGAATCAGGTTTGTAATATGTTCCATCTTCAACCACAAAATGCAGAGGCGATAGTTGTTAATCCTTTTAATTTATCAAATTTGATACTGCTAAGTATATCATCAATCAGGTGTATTTAAAATTCCAGGCAAATAAGCCCCTTAATCTCCTCTAGAAAACTAGGAATAAAGATCATGAATAAAATGTAATTATATTTCTATTTATTAACAGAACGTAAAAAATCCTTAATCTTCAGAAGATGCGCTAGAGTAATCATTTGAGAGAACTTCAGGGATATTGGTGTAGAATTGTAGAAATGACCATTTCAGTTCTCATTGTTGCCTTGTTCTCTAGTTGTTCATCAATTGAAAAATATTCTATAGTTTGAGGTGGTTCATCCTCTAATACATCTGTTAACTTGTCTTCTGGCAGATTAGTTTTGACATGAACCAAGGAGATTTTAAAGTCTCAAGTCATTATCCTAGGATTAGCAGCTATTCAGCTCCAATAATTGCTGAAAAGAAATTTGACCCAGCTGAAAAAGTAAGACAACTGTTATCGTCATCTACAGCTAAGTCTAATGCTTATGTACTTCCTACACCTGTCAGCATTAATGAGACAAAAAGTAGCTCTGCCCCTCGCACCAGTGCAAGTGGAATTTCACATAATTTGTGGCATTCTTCCCCTTTGGATGAAAAAAAGAATGAGAAAGATTTCATTGATGCTAGATTGTCAGCACCAACTATCCCTAGATATCACTCTGTTCTCAAAGAAAGCAACAGTGAATGTACTTCCACCCAGTTACCTCGCCCTTCGGCAGAAGGACTATCACTTCCACAAGTTGATATTTTCAATGCTTATGATACTGACAAGATACAAAGGCATGCTTTTTCAGGTCCATTGACTACAAAACCATTGTCAGTAAAACCTAGTTCATCTGGTGTTTCTATAGGATCAACTGACTTACCACCGCTAGTCTCTGGGGTATTTCCGCATTTACGAATGCCTCAGCGTTTATCACCAAAAGTATCTCCTGCTGCTTCACCTCCCCTTGATTCTTCTCCTAGGATAAGTGAGCTTCATGAGCTTCCTAGACCCCCTTGTAATCAATCTACCAAACCAGTGAAATCTTCTCAAACAGGTCACTCTGCTCCATTAGTATTTAGAAATCCCGAGCATCCTTCAAATAAATTTCCTTCAGTTGTATCGAGTGCAGCATCTCCACTTCCAACCCCACCTGTAATTGTCTCTCGGAGTTTTTCTATACCACCTAGTAGTCAGAGAGCTATGGCATTAGGTGTTACCAAGTATTTGGATACTCCCAGAGTTTTAGAGAAGGTCAAACAAGCTGCATCACCTCCACTTACACCTATATCCCTTGGAGCATCAAGTAAACTTGACCTGGCTTCTCACTCTAGTGAAATCCAAGGTGAGACTCTATTTCTTGTAGTTTGTAATTTTGGTATATAGGCATTTGTGTATGCTTTTTAGTCTTTAGCTACTTGTGCTTCAGTCCTATATAAATGATAGAGTCATCTTATTAAGTGATGCATTTTGCTAACATATTTGTTTTCATCATTCTGAGAAATATGAAATATGAATCAAGACATGTCAGGGTCGAACCTCTGAAGGTCATGTATGATTCACAACTCAAACATTAAATTTCTGGCTACAAAATATCCGCTGAATATAAGTACTTGATCTTAAATCCCATTCTGAAATAGGCTTTGAAGTGGAATTTATGTTTCTTTCATGTATTGTTGTAAGAAATTGCTTAATCCTTCAATATGTGATACAAAATTGGAACTCAAGTGAAGAGAAAGATAATTACCTTCAATTGTTGGTAAATGTATCTGCTCAAAAATTTGAATTGGCAGCACTCTTTTGGTTTTACTTTTATCTACAAGTTGAATTTTTTATTTTGGTAATGGGCCTAGGAAAGCTCATGCATTATTCATGTTAAGCATCTATTTAGCATTCGGAACTGAAAATCCTCACTAAATGATACTGGAAAGTTATAAAACTTCTTGCTATTTGTCTATATATTTCATTTACTAGGCAAAGCTTATGTCTTTTTTACTTCTTCATCTGTTAATGCTAATCCTTGAATATAGTTCGAAATAAAATTTCATAAGTGGGGATCCAGTTATTCCAAGAGAACTTACTCCTCATCCTAGCCATCAATTCTAGGGAAATCCAATGATTTAGATCTACTCACTAATTCAAATCATTGGATTTCCCTAGAATTGATAGCTAGGATGAGGAGTAAGTGGACCCCTTCCCAATTTCATAGAAGTCTAAGTTTTGTACCTCCTCTCGTTAGTCCTGATGCCTTGTATTTCCTCCACTTCATACTTTTGTGCTATACAAAACCTAGTTCTGTTGCTGGAAGATGCTGAAAGGCATTAAACTGATAAATATGATTCCAATCCTTAAATATCTTGAGTTCTTGACTGTCTGCCCTCTGGATGCAGTTAAAGGTGAATTTGTTAATGGAGTATAAAATAGTGAAATTAAGTGTTCTCATAAAACTGTAATGTATAAAAGCAAAGATCAATAAGTAACTTATTGTCATTCTTGGCAAATGCACATTTGGATTTCAGTGATGTATCCTTTTGACCGTGTCATTTAGCATAGTGATAATCTTATCAACTCTCTTTTAATTTAGTTGTAGTTGTCAGAGGTTTTGAAATAGATAATTTTTCTTTTGTGATTGTTTGTTCATTTCTTATCATGAATTGTAGGAGGGGATTTGATTTAGGGAATTAATCTTGTAATGTGTAATTGATTCGGGGAATCAATTAGGGTTCGTCATTGTCTTCTTCTAATCTTGCAATCAATAAAGAGGTATTAGTATCCGAAATTTAATTGATTTTGGATCGATTTTTGTTCGGATCTTCTTCTTTTGTGCATTCTTTTACCGGTGTTATCACTAGTATCAGAGCACCGATTCTGGTGCCCTGAAAACCACTGTCGTTTCACCGTCACTCCATGAAGACTCAAAGTATGTCACGCTCCGGAGATGATTGGGAACAAGAACGCGAAGAGATGAGAATGAGATTGGAATTTGTGGAATCATTAGTGAAGAAGCATGAGGAACAAATGGCGGAAATGACCGCGAAGATGGATCGCTACGGCTTCAATGCCGACGCCGAAAGCTCCGTTCACGGAGGAATTTGTCGTGACCACGGCGAGAGAGGAAGCAGGGAACGGTTGTCCCGTGAGGCGCATGACAGGGACGACTCCCGTGGCAATGGAGTTCGTCGCGGAAAGGAGATTCATAGAGAAGAGGATTTTCGTGGGGGAATTCACGAAGGAAATGATGACTCCTGTGGCAATGGAGTTCGTCGTGGGAGAGAAACTCACAGAGAAGGCGATTTCCGTGAGGGAGTTCCCGACGGAAATGAATTCCGTGGAGGAGTTCACGATGGTGATGAGTTCCGTCCAGAGGTACAATATGGGAATGAGTCCCGTGGTGGTACTCGTGGCAGAAATGAGTTCCGAGAAGGAATTCACAGTGGAGAGGAGTTTATGCGGGAAACGTGGAGGAAATTGGAAATTCCAATCTTCTCTGGCGAAGATGTGTTTGGATGGACTCATCGATTGGAAAGGTATTTCTAATTGAAGGAGCTAACGGAAGGGGAGAAAATGCAGGCCACGGTTATGGCACTCGAAGGGAAAGCATTGAGTTGGTACCATTGGTGGGAAAAGTACAACCCTAGGCCGAATTGGGAAGAATTCAAGATCGCAATGGTTCGAAGATTCCAACCGTCGATGATTCAGAATCCGTTTGAGCAGTTACTCACCCTCAAACAAACCGGTTCCGTGGAAGAATTTGTAGAGGAATTTGAGAAGTATGTTGGAGCATTGAGAACCATTGATCCTGAATTTGCAAGAGGCATATTCTTGAATGGTTTGAAGGAAGAGCTTCGAGCCGAGGTAAAGTTGTATGAGTTACAGTCTTTATCTGAAGTAATACAAAAGGTGTTATTGATTGAGCAAAAGAATGTAATATTGAGTAGGAATGGCACGTATGGTTATGCAAGCCGCACCGGAGGAAGTCAGAGGGCAAATCCGTATTCTAGAATTGTAACTGTGGAATCAAAACCGGCAGGAGAGAGGAAGCAGAACAGCTTCGGGGGGAGTAACACGGTTGGGCAGTTTGCACCGAAACCAGTCAGCGAAGTTGTGCGGCCAAGAGGGGAGAAATTCAAGCATTTAACCAGCACTGAGGTGAGGGACAGGCGTGAAAAGGGGCTATGTTTTAGATGTGATGAACCTTTTACTAGAGATCATCGGTGCAAAAATAGGCAATTTTGAATGCTTATTATGGAGGAAGAAGGGGAAGAGGAAGACGGTGTAGGGGAAGAACCCGTGGATGTGGTACAAGATTTACGGTTGTCCTTGTGTTCCATGTCGGGATTCACTACTACCCGATCCTGGAAGGTAGAAGGGGTGTTAAGGGGGAAAGTTGTGGTTGTGCTTATTGACTGTGGGGCTTCTCATAACTTCATAGCTAATGAAGTTGTGCAAGAGTTGAGTCTAGTAGTACAGGATACTCCTTCTTACATGGTGGAGGTAGGGGACAGACATAAGGTGAAGTGTAGGGGGAAATGTCCCCAATTGTCTTTCCAGATACAGAATTTGGAGGTGGTCCTAGACTTTTACCTTTTCACTCTCAAGGGTGTTGATCTGGTGTTGGGGTTAGATTGGTTATCTGGATTGGGTGAGGTCCAAGCTGATTTTGGTAAATTGGAGCTCACGGTCAAGCAAGGGCAGAATTCGATCTGTATCACAGGTAACCCAGCTTTGGCTAAAACGGAGATTTCATATGGTGCATTGTTGCAGGTGATTAGAGCTGAAGGTGAGGGATTGATCATGCAGTGTGAATCATCGAGTCCAAGAGGGGTTGAGAGCACGCCGGTCCATATGTTGTAGTAGCTCGAAGACTTTGGTGAGTTATTCACAGATCCTACCGGCTTACCACCAGTCCGAAGGCAGGATCATGCCATACATCTGATTGAGGGGGCAGCCATCCCCAATGTGAGACCGTACAAATATCCACACTATCAGAAAACAGAGATCGAAGGCCTGGTTAGGGAAATGTTGGAGTCGGGGGTTATTCAGCATAACATCAGTCCTTATTCCAGTCCTGTCATTTTGGTGAAAAAGAAGGATGGGGGATGGAGGTTCTATGTGGATTATAGAGCCTTAAACAAGGTGACCATATCAAACAAATTCCCTATTTTGATTATTGAGGAGTTGTTGGACTAGATTGGGGAGCCATCGTCTTCACCAAATTGGATTTGAAATCGGGGTATCATCAGATTCGGATGCGGAGGGAAGATGTGGAGAAGACGGCTTTCCGAACCCATGAAGGTCATTATGAGTTTGTTGTGATGCCTTTCGGCCTCACTAATGCACCTTCGACTTTCCAGGCCCTCATGAATGAGGTATTACGACCCTATTTGCGGCGGTTTGCGTTGGTCTTCTTCCATGACATTCTAGTTTACAGTCTAGATGAGGAGTCTCACGAAAAGCAGTTGAGGGAGGTGTTGACCGCTTTGCAAGTCCATTCACTGAAAGTCAACAAGAAAAAATGCAGTTTTGCTAAGCCCAGTTTAGAATATTTGGGCCATATTATCTCTCATTCGGGAGTAGCGACGGATGAATCTAAAGTGGCCATTATGAGTTCTTGGCCAATACCCCGTGATTTAAAGAGTTTAAGGGGATTTCTGGGCCTCACCAGTTATTACCGTAGGTTTGTGCAAGGATATGGGAGAATTGCCATGCCTCTCACGGATTTATTGAAAAAGGATAACTTTGTGTGGACCGAGGATGCCACTAAGGCCTTTAAGACCCTCAAGGCTGCCATGGTCAGTTTACCGATCTTGGCCGTGCCCGACTTCACGAAGACCTTTGTGTTGGAAACCGATGCTTCCAGTAAGGGGATTGGGGTCGTGTTGATGCAAGAAGGTCTCCCTTTAGCTTTTTGGAGTAAAGGGTTATCAGCGAGATCCCAGTTGAAGTCGGTTTATGAGCGAGAATTGATGGCGTTGGTCCAAGCCGTGCAGAAGTGAAAGCACTACGTGATGGGCCACCACTTTGTCATTAAAACGGACCAACGGAATTTGAAATTCCTTACAGATTAGAGGCTTTTTAGTGAGGAACAGTTTAAATGGGCAGTAAAGCTCATTGGTTTGGATTTTGAGATTCAGTTCAAACCAGGGAGGGAAAATTCTGTGGCCGATGCGTTATCGAGGAAGACCTATTATTCGACACTCTCGGTGATTAATGTTGGAGATGCCGAGGGTTGGTTCCAAGAGGTTCAGCAAGAGCCTAAGTGGAGGAGGGTAATCCAGGATTTGGCAGAAAATCCCGATTCTCATCCGGGGTTCCAATTTCAGGCGGGGAGGTTGGTATTGCCCAAGACGTCTGACAAGTTACCTCTGATTTTAGCCGAGTGCCATGATAGTGTCGTCGGGGGTCACTCGGGGTTCTTCCGCACTTATAAGCGGGTTTCGAGTTTCTTTTATTAGGACGGCATGCGTGGGTATGTGAAGCAGTATGTCGAGGCGTGTGATGTCTGTCAACGCCAAAAGTATTCCACTTTAGCACCTGGAGGGGTCTTGCAGCCACTTCCTATTCCTACTCAGGTATGGCAGGACATTTCGATGGATTTCATATCGGATTGCCGCGATCTAATGGCAAGGATACCATTTTGGTAGTGGTGGACCGGCTCACGAAGTATGCTCATTTTTATCCTCTTGGCCATCCCTATTCGGTTAAGGATGTAGCTTCCGTGTTTGTTAAAGAGGTGGTGAAGCTACGTGGGTTCCCGACATCGATAGTTTCGGACCGAGATCAGGTCTTTTTGAGCCATTTCTAGCAGGAGTTGTTCCGGTTGGCAGGTACACATTTGAAGTACAGCACGGCTTACCATCCTCAAACGGATGGGCAAACCGAGGTGGTGAATCGCAGTTTGGAAACATACCTCCGATGCTTTGTAGGGCCTAAGCCGAAGAAATGGGTAGAATGACTTTCATGGGCAAAGTTTTGGTTTAACACTACTTATAACGTTTCTGCAAGTATGACTCCTTTCAAAGCCTTATATGAGAAGGATCCCCCGATTTTGATTAAGGGGTGTACTTTTACGTCAGAAGTTGAGGAAGTAAATCAACTTTTGGTTGCTCGAGATGAGGTTATTCAAGAGTTGAGGAAGCATCTGTTATGTGCCCAAGATTTGATGAAGGCTCAGGCCGATAAACATAGACGAGAGGTTGAGTTTGAGGTTGGAGATTGGGTATTCTTGAAACTGCAACTGTACAGGTTGAAGACTCTAGCTTCAAGACCTTCGACCAAGTTGGCGGCTAAGTTCTATGGCCCTTACCGGATTTTGGAACGCATTGGGCCGGTAGCTTACCGATTGGCATTGCCTAATCATACACGGGTCCACCCCGTGTTCCATGTTTCTTTCTTGAAAAAGGCTTTGAAACCGGCTCAACAGTCTCAACCTCTTCCGTTGATGTTGTCCGAGGAGTTGGAATTGAAGGTGCAGCCGGCGGCAATCTTGCAACACTGCATTGATCAGAATGGAGATGTTGAGGTGTTGGTGCAGTGCGAAGATTTGTCGGAGTGCGAGAATTCCTGGGAGTCAGCGGCGCAAATGCAAGATGCTTTTCCTCAATTTGCCCTTGAGGACAAGTTGGTTCATCTGGGAGGGGGTATTGATAGGGTGCGGGAGAGACCACCTATCACTAAGGTGTATCGGAGAAGGCCACGTGGCAGCCACTAGTCCACGTGGCAGTCCACTTGGCCATAGCATCTGCAGTGCAGAATCTCGTGGCAGCAGAGAAGGAAGAATCAGAGCAGTGTAACTGCCGTAGGGGAAAACTATAAATAGGAGTGGGGGAGGTTAGGTTGAGTAGCTTTTGAAGTATTTTGTAGGAGGGGATTTGATTCAGGGAATCAATCTTGTAGTGTGTAATTGATTCAGGGAATCAATTAGGGTTCTTCATTGTCTTCTAATCTTGCAATCAATAAAGAGGTATTAGTATCCGGAATTCAACTACTGGTGTTATTAGAAACTATTCATCGAGTGATATATATTGTGCTCATGTTTATACGGGATAGTTCCATTCCTTTAATAAAACAATCCCAAACAATGGAACACCATTTTAACTATTTTCCTTCCATTCCTTCCGCGTCTACTCCATTCATCTAGCATTAATTATTTTCATTGTAGTTTAACTTGTCATATTAATTTTGAAGGGGAAAATGTGAGTAAAATGTTTATCAGTGGATGCAGGTGGGAGCTAAATTTCAGGCACATTCACTGAGGCTGAGTTCTTTGGAAATATTGAGTTCAAGTGTTTTTATTCTATGCTTGTGAGGGCTAAATCACTCTCCCTTAAGAAGGCTCAGGAAATTATGTGAATATGCTGTTATGTATTGTTTAGCTTCTCATCTCAATTTGTATCTATATTGTTTTTATTTTAAGTAGTGATGATGAGAACTAAACTCTGCATGATTGTGTTATTATCTGTTGTGTATATATTTGGATGAAAATTTTTGTTCCCTTCTCAATTAAATCCAACTTGAAACTTTTCATTTTGTGGAGGATGATACTATTAGTGACCCCAAAATAATTTATGTCCCATGGGGCTTCAATTTTCATACAGCTTAACTTTTTCGCCCTTATTGTGCGAGATAATCTTTATTTTCCTTTCCTTGTTTGGTTGAAGAGGGGAAAGCAATGCTTAGTAATTTTCTCTATCTCAAAAACCTCGCTCTTTGGGGTAAAGCAAAAATGGGATAGGAGAGATTTTGAAGTCACTGTTTTCTTCCTATCTCCTCCCCCAAGTTTATGAACCAAATAAGGGATTTTAATTAAAATTCCTCATTTCCTTCTTACGGTGTGTGAATACTCATTTTTGTTCGGCCCATAAAAAGCCTAACATTATTTTTTCCAAAATAAATACTTTCTCAAAATAAATTAATTACTCAAATGAGTTTCCAAAAATAAATGTGTTATATAAACTTACATCTTTTCTCAAAAGAAATTTAATCAAACTCAACACACAAAAAATCGAAGTGGAAATGAGCTTCTGGAAACTCATACAATATTATATAAAATAAGAAAAAGAAATGATTAATAAATGATTTTATTATCTTATTTTTAGTTTTTTCCAAAATTGTAATCTTAAATAAATGTGAAATAATTAAAATTATTTTTTACTAATTTATTTGATTTTTTTCGAATTTAATAAAATAAATAATTAATATTCTAAATATCTCTATTTGAATTTCACATAATTAATAAACAAGTAAATAGATAAAAAAAATCTGTACTTCTTTTACAACTTTACCATCCAATGAAGCCCGTGGTGATCTATTGATGAAATAACATGTCATACTAAGTGTCTCTGCCCAAAATCCTTTGGAAAGTCCAGCATTCAGTCTCATACATCTCGCCCTTTCTGTAAGAGTTCTATTCATCCTCTCTGTAATACCATTCTGCTGAGGAGTCTTCTTCACTGAAAAGTGTCTCTGAATGTCATGTTCCTCCCAGAATTTTTGAAACTGTGAGTTTTTGTACTCCGTACCATTATCTGACCTCATGTATTTGATTTTTCTACCAGTCTGGTTCTTTACCTCTGTCTTCCAAACCTTGAACTTGGCAAAAACTTCTGACTTATGCTTCAGAAAATATACCCAGACCTTGCGAGAAAATTCATTAATGAAGGTAACAAAATATCTAGAACCTCCTAGGGATGGTTCCTAAGTGGGTCCCCATACATCAGTGTAGATATAATCTAGAATATCCCAAGTCCTGTGTTGGCCAGCCTTGAAACTAACTCGTTTCTGTTTCTCAAGCACACAATAATTGGACAAATCTAGCTTGCATTTGTTGACTTCCCTCAACAGTCCTCTTTTGCATAGTTTTGTCATGCTATGCACACTCATATGTCCCAAACACATGTGCCATAATTTTGTAGCACCGTGGTCTAAATCTACTAAGATCTCTTCAGCCACTCCAGCAACTCCACCTACAACTATTCTCCCTAACAACTTGTAAGTGTTCCCTGTAGTCCTTTTACCCTTCATCACAGTCAGAGCACCTTTTCATACTTGAAGAAACCATCAGCTCTATAGTTAAATCCTTTCGTCTGCGATGTCCCCAAAGAAACCAAATTCTTCTTCAAATCTGGTATGTGCCTAACCTCACATAACGTCTTCACTACACCATTATCCATCAAAATTCTGAGTTCTCCCATACCAATAATTTCACATGCTTTATTATTTTCGAGATACACGAAATCAAAATTGTCTGCCCTGTATGTGGTGAACCATTCTTTGTTTGGTGTCATGTGGTGGGAACAACCACTGTCAAGTATCCACTCATCTGTACTGTGATTTGATGACATAGATATTAGATCAACTTCACTGTTGTAACCAGAGTCATCTTTATGTGCGACATTTGCAGAGATGCAGATACCCCATCTTTCCCCACCGGCTTGCTAGGACTCCATTCATTGGGATTGTCCTTTTTGTAATGCCCAGTTTGTTTGCACTTATAGCACTCTACTCGTGTTCTGCCCCTAGAATTTGGTCTTTTCCTTTTGGCAGGACCTCTGCCTTGTCTCCTCCCACACACTTGGTTCCCTTTCATATACAGACCATCACCTTGAGACCCTTCATCTACATTCTGCCTTCTTTGAGTGTGGGACAGGAGTGCATATGTGATCTCATCTAGTTTGATTGAGTCTTTCCCGTAGGTCAATGTTGTCACCAAGTGTTCATAGGAATTTGGTAAAGAACACAGTAATATTATTCTTTTGTCCTCATCATCAACCTTCACATCAAAGTTTCTGTAAGTTATTGATCACTTGATTAAAATTGTTGAGATGTTGTTGCAACTTAGCACCTTCCTACATCTTCATGCCATAAAGTCTCTATTTCAAATACAACTTATTTGTTAGAGATTTGGACATGAACCACTTCTCTAATGTCTCTCATACCTCTGCTGGTGACATCAGATCCATAACATGATACATCACCTCATCTGATAGACAGAGCCGTATGGTTCCCGCGGCTTTATCCTTCATCTCTTCCCAATCCAGTTGATCCAGATCCTCTGATTTATTCTCACGCAACACCTTTGATAGACCTTGTTGAGCCAACATATCCTTAACCCTCCTTTGCCACAATATGAAATTACCAGTTTCATCGAACTTCCCCACCTCAAATTTGGCACCTAGGTTAAGAGCTATCTGATACCAATTGTTGGGAACAAGCGAACAATCAAATAGTAAAGAGTATAGAGACAAGAGAATAAACAAGAGTTTTAACAACGAGGTTCGACCAATTGTGCCAACGTCCTCGGGTGCGTTGAACGACTACCACATATATTATTAGAGAATAAAGATTAGTGTTTTACTATTCATCTCATTGTTACATTAGGTTTACATAACATAAATATATATAGCCATCTACCCCAACCCATTTACAACAATACATACACTAATAATATATAAATTTTATACATTTTTATTATATTACCTACCATTAATATTATTTTTCGAATAAATCTTTACGATGCATATATAAATATTTACCATGATAATGCATCAATATTGTGTGGAATGACGACATTATGCTGGTTTTTTTGGTACTATAAACACAAACATGGGACATGGGTTGCCATAACATACCCTTTCTCTATCTCCTCCACTTTACCCTTCTACAATCCCTTAAACCCAAAAAATTTGAAAACAAAATCCATTTCTAGAACACCCTTTTGTTTGATTTTATTTATCTTAGGTGATTATTATTTGATCTGAAACTAGAATTTGCAGAAGGTTATTTGATATGATTTGTATTCCTGATTCTTCTGTCACCAACTTCATTGGTGGGTTTTCTAACTTTTCTTGTCTGCTACCTAACTTTGTTTGATTTTCCTTTCTATGATTATTCCTTTTTCTGAGGTTTATGTAGTTATTGCAAAATCTGTTTTCTTTTTTGTTGTGGGCTTTGTCAGTTTTTGATTTGTGTGGTTTTGATTCTATGAACAGCTAAACTAATAATAATAATATTAAAAATAAACCTTCTGTGCTTATGTTTTTATTTTCATGTTGATTGGTTAAAAAATAAACAATTTGTTTCTGTGTATTATTGGTCACTCTTAATTCAGCTTCAAAGATCTGTTCTTAGATCGATGGTTTTCAACTCCACTTCCCCATTGAGGTATTTGTGTATTTTATTTTTTCTGTTTCCTATTTATTTTAATCTCGGACCCTTATAATAATCTTTTTTATCGATAAGGTTGTTGCTTAATGATTAGGTAGATAGACCCTGAAAGTTATGTATGTCTGCCCTCCTCAGATCCCACCGACCTACTAGGTAGGGCCTTGGACCGCTCCTTTTTTGGATGATTGGAAATGTAAATTAAAAAATGTAATAAGCGAAAGGGTTCGATTTTTTTAATCTAGTAAGAGTTAGGTTTTAAGTCCGAATTAGTAAAGTTGCGTGCAATGTTTTAAATTACACTCGCGGTTATTGCGATTGTGAGCATTGTAGCCCTTCTGGTGTCAATTTTTTTTATTAAAAAAATATTTTCGAATTCGATGTGGCCCAAATGCAGTCCTATGTTGTTGTGCCGTGGAATGATACAACCATATCATTGTGATTTCGTATCATTGCAATTACGGTGTGATGCGGTTGTGGCAGTCAGTCGGTCACTGTAACCACAATATTGCAGTCGCATCATATGATACGGTCCGCAATTTGAAATAACTGTGAGCTTTGTATTATATATATTAATGTGCTTATGGTTTTTGGAAGTCTGGGAACTGATGTATTTATTTGCAATTATGTTTCAGGCATAGGAACTGATTTCTTTACCTGCCATGAATTGTTCGGGTTTCATCTGTTGCCAGTACGGAGGTCGTGAGATATATTCTTGCTGTGGTTCTTGGATATATAGCATCATGTCCTTGACTTTCTCTGTATGCTCTGAAAAGCAGATAGTGGTTTTAACATCTCGAACGTGGATGCCTTTGATAGATACATAGCATTGGATGAAATTCTTGTATGTTTAGAATTACTTGATTAGGATTATAGGATTCCAATTGTAGTTGGTAATAGGTAGTAATAGTATGAACAATTGAATAGTGAAACTGGCAAGGGTGGAAGCTTGGGTTACTCTTTCTTGTTGATGATTTCGAGTCTTGCCATGATGATATGGTAAATGGACAAATGGTAAACTGAACATTTAAAACCACACCGAGGAATTGCATTGATAATTCAAGCAAGCTTTTCATCTCATTAGGAAGTTCAAGATCCATATTACTGAATACTGGTTAAAATATCAGTGATGGGCTTGCCACAAATACCACAAGGTGAAAC
Organism: Lupinus angustifolius; assembly: GCF_001865875.1. Taxonomy (NCBI): domain Eukaryota; kingdom Viridiplantae; phylum Streptophyta; class Magnoliopsida; order Fabales; family Fabaceae; genus Lupinus; species Lupinus angustifolius. The sequence goes on from NC_032011.1 coordinate 16,010,669, forward strand.
TGCAGAAAATGTTGAAACTGTGGCTGCTGTTTTAGATTGCTCGCAACAATTTTCCGATGCAAACCCCTCCGGTATGAGCAGCAGCATGAACAGTGTAATCAGTAGTGGATTGGCTGCATATACCCTGGGATCCTCATTTAATGATGATTTATCTAGCAAGACCCCCACATTTGATGATTTCACGAAGAATCCCTGCTTTGAAATTTCAAATGCTTCGGATAATACGTTTTATAGAGGAGCCGTGGAAGTCACTTCCAATGTTCACAGTTTGAAAATTGATTCAGCAGAAAGAAGTGATCTGTTTAATTCGAAAAGCATGCGATGTGCTCATGTTCCTGCTTCTAGAGTTGTGGGTTTCGATTCATGCCGAACAAGTTCTTTGACTGATGGGTTGGCTGTAGTTTCAGATGCAAACCTTCATTCTTCTGCTTTTACTAATGTCGCAGCCAATGATACTGAAACTGGCAGTTCGTTGGTCCGAAAACGACTTTTATCTCCGCTAAGCAGTATGCTCTCCCCAAGGCATTTCAAAGGCGATCCCCTGAACATTGGCTCCAAAAATAACGAGATTGCCTCCCTTGTTAAAAATGATAATGTCGGGAACTCCACCGCGCAAGATAATAAGAAGGCAAATATTGGGAGTAAAAACAGTCATATAATGTCTTCGTGCTCCTTGACAAGTTGTTTAGAGCAAAAAAGCGTGCCACACACTACAGAATCCATTTTTCTGTTTGATGGTACTTTGCAAGAAAATAGAGGACTGTTATCTCAGGGTAGTTCACCCACCGCCGGAACTGATCACTTCAGACAATCAACTCAGTTCAGACCTCAAAGTGGCTTATTTTCCATATCACCTAAAAGTTTGAGCTCTCCTCTTTCCTTGTCACCTCTCGGTCCTAAATTTTCCGAAAGGATTAAAACTTTTGAAGGATGTAGGAGTGTCGTTGAGGAGATAAAGAATTGCAATAAAACTTTATGGCGTATAGAACAATCACTGGATAGTTCTAACTCATGCCGTACGTTAAATATAAAAGATGACGATTTAGGAACTGCATGTAAGTCTTTTGAAGATGTTGAACTCTTATGCAAAGACTTCTCTCCTTCCTCTCTGGATGATATCACCGAAATGAGTTGGCCACTATCTCAAGAACCCATTCCCGCTTTTCACTCCATGAGATTCACTAGAAGTTTGAGTGGGCTTTCAGTCAGGAGGTCTTTGGTTGGTTCATTCGAAGAGTCTCTTTTATCTGGCCGGTTCTTATCTGGAAACGGTAGCAAGGTCTGTACATTTGAGGATTTCTGTATTATAAATGATCTCTTGCTTAATGCTAAATCGTAGACCTGGAAGTTTAAGACAATTGACCTTGGTTGCTTGTTGCTATTCTTTTATGTGTAGAACATTGATGGTTTTCTTGCTGTGCTAAGCATTACTGGAGGAAACTTTTCTCCGAAATTGCAAAAGCTTCCATTTTCTGTTACTAGTGTGGATGGAGATTGCTCCCTATTATATTATGCATCAATAGATCTCGCGGGAAATTCTTCCAACAAGTTAAGAGGCCAATTTCTGAAACGAGGGCTTATCAATGATGATTCGCAAACTGTTAAAAGTCAGTTGCGTGTACCAATAAAAGGACGAATACAGCTGGTATTGATATACTACTCATTTCACTTTTAAATGTTAACCCCTGTATTTGAGTGCCTTCATGAGATGATTGATAGACATAGTAAATAATAGAGAAAGAGCTAAATGTGAATTTGCTTTAGTTGCTCGAGTTATTGGCACCCAGCATGCTGATGTTATATACATGAAAGAGTAAATACAACTTGTATTTTCAATTAGAATTGAACTATTTCATAGGACCCTATTTTTTCCAATGATATTAATTATGTTTACAACTCCCAAGTCTGCATTAATTGCATAATATCATTTCAACTAATGCCCCTCAACCTAAAGCTTCCTAAACTTGAGGTTGTAACAACTAAACACTTCAAAGGAAATTGAACTAAAAATTGTGCCAAATTATGTAAAAAGATTTGCAGTAACTTCCTGAACTTGCATCTGCATCTAGGAGAAGGAGAAGACAAAGTTAATGCAAAGTTCATGAATAGTATTTAGGATGGAAACATGACTAGTGCGTCTAGGATAGAGAGCTAGGGCCATAGTATAACAACAACAACCAATCCTTTATTCCACTAGGTGGGGTCGGCTACATAGATCAAGCGATGACATAATGCTCTATCATAAATATAATCATCGTAAAAGTAGTGATCTGTAAGTCATTCTTAATCATTTCTCCCATGGTTTTTCTTGGTCTCCCTCTTCTTCTATGAAGTGGACTAGTCTCCAATTGATCTACCCTCCTTAGAGGGGCTTCTACTAGTTTTCTCCACACATCTTCAAAGCACCTAAGCTGCGATTCTACCATCTTTTCTATAATAGGAGCTACTCCAACTTTCTCTCTAATGCAAACGAGACAAAAAGTCAGGGCTAAGGAATACGGAACTGAGATGGGGCTAGTGCATTTGAGATCGAGAGTCAGGGCTGAAGTATTTCGAACAAATAACTAGAGTAGTGTAGTCAGAACCAACATAAAGTACTGTCAGAATGATTGCTGATGAGAAAACAAGTCACCACAAACATGAAGTATAAGTTGAGGCATTATTATTCCATTATCCCCCTCTATAATATGCTAGCATTGGAAAAGAGATAAATAGTAGCCAAAACAATAGAAATACACCACAGAATGTGAATAGAGTCAATAACATTAATCACACCAATTAAAAACAACGACTAAAGCATCAAACATTTTAGAACTACATCCCACAACCCACAGGTACCAAACATTATAGGCATATCTTCATTTGTGCTATGTTTGGCGAGAACGTTTAAGGTGGTAGAGAAGGAAAAGGATCGATGTATTTGGACTAGGCTTTACATACCTATCAATATTTTCCCTTCTTTAGTCCCCAAATAAATCCCTTTTGGCCAACATATAAGTATATTAGCACCTTTGGTTCCACTTTCAAGTCATCTGTGCAGATCACTGTTTTTTATGTAAGAATGCCTTACCCTTGCATGTGTTTGTTCTCTGTAGGTGCTAAGTAATCCAGAAAAGACTCCCCTTCACACTTTCTTGTGCAACTATGATTTGAGTGACATGCCAGCCGGTACCAAAGTAAGTTTTGCCAGTCTGGATGAAACTCTGGCTCAATTGATATGGGCATTCTGCTACTTAATGCATTATTTTTATGACATGGCCAATTTTAGCTCTTAACTTCCACCTCACTTCGAGATGGGTAGTCGGGTGGCTGTCTCATAAATGTGGGCTAGCCATATATGAAAAAAGTAAAAAGCGCGGCTGAATGCATGAGACTTTCACTTAGTGCGGTCCGGGGAGTAAATCATTACACTCATAATATCTTAGCATCATGTAAGTACTCAAAATAACAAAGCATTGAAACCCATGTGATGATGAGAACAGACAGCCAAATGGAAATTAAGTCGTAAAAAGCAAAGTACTTCCAAGACATAAGTAACAAAATCACATACAATAGTAAGATGATTTCTCATTTCCTCTAAAAGGAAATTAATTTGTGTGAACTTTATTTACAGAAAGTATTAATAAATCCATTTGAAGTAGAAAGTCACATGGTTTGTCCCTAGAAGTGATCAGGCCTTCATATATTGTCTAAAGCTATGCATAATTGATTAGTAAATGCATATAGTATTAGAAACACATTTGTTCCATTCTTATTACTCATTTATTAGGATCACAAATATGCCAAGATCCAAAAAAGTTTTTTACTCTGGTATGTCCTGTGCTAATGAGGATCCGGTAATAGGGGTGCTGAAGCAACATTCTATGTTGTTCTTTGGCAGCCAGGTTCTGTAAATGGTACACAAATGTTGGAATTTATTAATTATTTAACGATTACGGGTATAATTTGAATTGAAATGGGAGGTTCAGGGATTATGTCCCATTTTAAAAAAAAATAGGAGAGGTATTAATATCCTGAAAATAGTCTCTTCGTGTGCGAGGGTAAGGCTGCATACATGTATGTTAGAACTGGTATCTAAGAGAATTGAGATTTAGAGTTGTTGAATAATACTTCGGATTCAAGATCAAATCGATCTTGAATCTATAGAACTTTATTGATTTGTAAGAAGAATAGGAAATATTACAATGGAAAATAGAAACTCCCTAGTAACTGAATTGCTCCAATTCGGTTACTCCCTTTTCTAGACTTTTCCAAAACTATCTATTGCAAACCCACCATTCTTTATTTATACTAATCTAAGATGATTACCTTCAACCGAATTAACTACCCCCAACTGACTTTAAGTAACTTCCCTCTAATTCCCTTTCTTATTTCTCCTAATATACACCTTCCTAATAGGAGGCCTGGACCTACCCTTATCAATGTACCTTCCTCAAACTCCACTAGGTGAGAACCTTGTACGATGAGCCCCTTTTTAATTAATGATATTAGATGAAACTATATTTCTTACGAGTAAATGTCCATTTTCGTCTTCCAAATTATACACAAGAAAACAATAATCCTCTATTTATCAGGAACATCAATTTGGTTTATAATAATTAGTCAGTTTTTCCTTTTAGATTCCAATTTGATGGCATAAAATTGACATAGAAGGAAATTTGATATATATTATTAGCGGAGGACCAAGTTGAGGAGACAAACAATTGTAGAGGACTAAAATGGATATATACTCTTTCTTTTCATTCTATATTGACTTCAGATTCGCTGATTTCGAATTACCAAGTTCAGCCTGGACATTTTGGGACAACAAAGTTGAAGGCTTATAGAACTTGATGATTTTTTCAATTTTTGCATCACCTATGATGGATTTCACGTTTAACACTTGGATTGTATCTTGGTGAATTAGATATAGGCCATGAACTGAGTTCACCTATCTTCTTTTTCTCTACTTAACTTACATAAATGCTTGGTGTTACATTTTAAAATTATAGTGCATTTAGTTAGTTTTATATCAATTTCTGATTTCTTGTTATTTTTCTGAGTAGACATTCTTGCGCCAGAAAGTCACCCTTGAATCTTCTTGCTCCACTTCGGCTCCCATGAAACAAGGGTCGACAGAAAAAGGAATTTTATATAAGGGGAATCCAGCAACAGAAAAAGATCACGACATCTCGTATTGCAGAGAAGTAATGCACACAGATGCAGTTGATGTTGTAAATAAAACAAAATCTACAAATCAGAGAAATGGAAATGACTCTAGCTTGGTGAGTTTAATGAACAAAGAGGATTTTTCGAAGCAATCTCCTAACATCCCTTCCTTAGTAAAGCTTGATCATGGGTGTATTACTGATAAATGTAAGAGGAATGAAAGAAAGGAGTGTTGTGATAAAACATGTGATGATGATTCCGGGAAATCATTAGAATCCTTTTCTAAGATGAAAGAGAATTGTAATAGTGCCGGTCCTCTTCGTTATGCTCTTCACCTCCGTTTTATTTGCCCTTTTCCTAAAAGGACCAATAGATCAGCTCAAAAATGCAGATATAGTTCACTTCCAGAGAAAGCTGGATCGAACATGGAAGGCGAACGGAGATTCTACTTATATAATGATTTGAGGGTTGTGTTCCCGCAACGCCATTCAGATGCTGATGAGGGCAAGGTATGTGCTTGTATTGTGGCTTTGCCATGTCATTGGTTTATTTTTCGAGTTGAGTTTAGTGTCACTTTCCTTCTTGGTATGTTTTTGATTGAAATTACACCAAAACAACAGAAATCAGTTTAGTACAATAGATCCATAACTTATCGGCTGTATCGTTTTTTAATCCATGAGTGGCCATATGTTTGTATACATTTCTCTATTCTATCTCGAATATGCAATACCTCAATACACATTTATACTCACATAAAGCAAATGTTGTTCCAACATTGTTTAGAAATGAGGCACAAATAACATTTCTCATGCACCTACAAGCCTAATAGTTTTCCCAATGATTGATGGAGAATATTAAATGGTGCATATATTTGAAATTTGTGCTAGATGATAGATTTTAAACAAGGTTGGATCAATTTTCTTTTCTGTAAAAGATTGAACACAACGTTCCTTAATGGTTCTAATTTGTCTTTCTTAGTGTTATGCATATACAAAAAGAGGGTGAGTTTGGCACAATGGTAAGATTGTTGCTTGGTGACCATGAGGTCATGAGTTCAAATCCTCGAAACAACCTCTCTACTTATGGGGGTAAGGCTGCATACATCTACTCTTCCTAGACCCCGCTAAGTGGAAGTCTCGTGCACTGAACTGCACTTAAAAGTGTCATGCATATACAAAGTTATTTGTTTATTTGTAGGTGCATTTCCATGCTTTCTGAGTCTAACAAGGTTTCTTTGGTTCTATTTGACAGTTGAATGTGGAATACCATTTCCCTGAAGATCCAAGATACTTTGACATCTATTGAAGATTCTAGCTTACTTGCTCATAAAAGCATGCTGCTTTTATTGACCCTTTCCTTTTGTACATAGTCACATTATGGTCTTGAATTCATGTCAAATCCTCTAGAAAATGTCACTAACCCTCTTCCTTGTGTAAATATGTAACAATTTCAATAATTTAATGGGTTTAACTATTTTCAGCTGCTGGCCCAGTTAGGCAGGTACTGTGAAAAGTGGATGTTTTAATGCTTCATGAAACATAGGTTCCTCCCTCAAATTATTTTCTATACCCAAATCATAACTATGTACCAAAAGTTTTTTGAAGGTAATATAAAGTGTAAAGTAATGATTACTTACCTTTTATATCAAATAATGAAAGGGCCAAAGCATTCATTTACTTTAAACCCAAACAATCATTAAGTGGATTGAATGGAACAACTCAAGTAATAGTTCTTACACAAAGATTCAAATATTACTTGATTATGCCTAATTAATTTTTCCTAAATATTGTTTGATTTCATTAAATACTGAATTTAGATATTGATTAAATAAACTTGATAAGAAAAATAAATAAGATTGAATTTACATAAGAAAACTGTTTGTAGGATAAAGCCACCACTTGACTCTAGTGAATCCTTGTTATTGCTATCTTTCCATGAATTTGTGGAGGTGAGTCACTTTAATGAAGGTTAAATTTTCTCTCAAAAGATACAAAACTTGTATCTGATAGAAGAATGTACATTTTGTAAATGCAAGTGTGCATGATATGATTTTGATGAAGACAAACCTTAAAGTCTGATAAAGACAAAGTATGGACGATGACAGATCAACTACAACAACATTGAAGACTCAAATTCAAGCATCAAAAGGATCAATAACACTAAAGAGTGATTTTTCATTTCTTTAGGTCCTAAGATGTTTTGAATGGGTAGAGTCTAAGTTAGGTGAACTTAATGATAAATCTCACATATTAGAATAAAGAATATGCCGCATATGATATTTACACTTATACGTGATTTAGGTGCATTTGCATTCATACATGACTACATGATTTTGATGCATTAAACTAAGTTGAGCTTACATCATTTCAAAATCATGCATCATGCATTAGTTAATCGTGTTAGAGGTTCATAAAATATTAACTAAGTGCCTTTAGAAAACATTTAATCAATTAAGGTTATAGTTAATCGATTAAGTACATGGTTAATCTATTAAATCAGTTTCAGTTTTAGAATCTTGGATATTTTAAAGAACGTTAATCGATTAAGTGTCTATATAATTGATTAATATAGCAGAAATAAACTGAATGATATTTTAACTACCCTTTCTCATGAGCAAATAAAGATTGATACACAAATTTTACAATGAATTTTCAAGAGACAAGCAGGGAGTTTTTTTTGAAAAAGTGAGCTAGAAACTTTTAATATATTATAAGAGAAAGTTTATGAATCTTTGAAGAGTTTTTTCAAGCATTCATCATATCAAATATTTTACAAAACCTTTGCATCTCATAATTATTCATCTTCATATTCTGAGATTGTGATATTCATCGAAGGTAGTTTTAGATTATGAATTGAGTGTATGATTAGCACAACAATGGTGCAAGAGTTCTGTATACGAAAGTCCGATCAAGTTGTAATTCATCTCTGCGGGTGTGAGGTATCACCTTAGAAGAAGAGAGGAACTCAGGAAGAAATTCTAGGCTAGAAGTGATGCGGTATCCATTAGAAGCTTGGTCCAAGAGGTTCTTGGTGGAAGAAGTGTTTGTAAAGACATTCGATTTCTTCATGGTGACAAAATATCCCACATCAGAAGCGGAAGATTGGATGTAGATTGTAATCGTTGACAATCGAACCAGGATAAATCGATCGTGTCAATTTTCTCTTACCCCTAGACTTTTACATTTCCATAATTATCGTTTTCCAATATCTTGAATTTATTTCATATTAGGATTATTGCATAAGTGTCATTTCATATTAGGATTAGGCACTCTGCTGAATTGTTTAAGTGTTGGTAAGAACAAATTAATCACTACTTTCATTGTATCAAGAACAAAATATTTTCAAGAAAACTAATCGAGCTAATCAATTAAGCCTTTTGTTAATCGATTAATTGGAGCTTTCAGTTAATTTATTAAGTCATCTTTTAATCGATTAAAACCAGCGAAAATCAGAGAATATCTTCTATAATTGAATTGTTTTAATTGTAAACCGAATCACCTATTCACCCCACCTATAGGTGAGTTAGAATCATTGTTAGCCAACAAGTGGCACCAGAATCGCTAAATTTGTGTGATCCTGGGCATATCTAAATGGTCTATACAAATCCATCTGATGGTGAATGATCCTCTATCAATCGGCCTTTTGTGTTTAGTGGAGAGGGCTATGCCTACTGGAAAGTGAGGGTGAGGATATTCATAGAGGCCATAAACACGAACATTTGGGAGCCCGTGCAAAATGGACTTCATATTCCACTACATTTAGTGGATGGTGAAACTAAAGAAAAGCCTTATGCTTTATTTGGTTGACAACAGAAAATAAGAAGAGAGAAATAAGTGAGAAATAAATAGGTGAGAAAGAGAAAGATGAGAAATATAATAGATTTTTGTTATGTTTTGGTATAATAGCAGAATGAGAGAAAATGAATATAAAGAAATATTATCTTCTCTTTCTTTTTTGTTTGGTTGGGTAGAAAATGAGAAGAGAGATAGAGCGTTATGGTTCAAATGACCAAAAATGTCCCTAAAATAAAGAAAAGAAAGATAAATTTTTTGTTTTATTATTAATTAAAAATAAATATAATAATTTTTAATTATAAATTTTATTATAATATCAATTAACTTTTTTAATTGATATTTTTTATATTCAAAAGAGACTTATGTATATTAGTATCATTTAAAACTTATAAGTAGAGAAAGTAAAAAAAATATAAAGGCATTTTTGATATTTCAACCAAAATATTTACTCTCTCTTCATTTCTCCCCAAAGTAGGAGAGAAAGAATTTATGGTGGGTCTCACCCACTTTTTCTTCTCTTCTCTCTTTCTCTCTTCCCAACCAAAGGGGAGAAAAATTCTTTTTTCTCTTCATTCTCTCTCTTACCATTTTCTTTCCACTCTAATTTACCTCAAACAAACAAAGGCTAAGAGTTTGTGGACTGATGATGAAAAGAGAAAAGTGCAATACAATTTAAAAGCTAAAAACACCATAACATCAACACTCTCTTATGACGAATTCTTTAGAGTATCATAATGTAAAAGTGGTAAAGAAATGTGAGATACTTTACAAGTAACTCATGAAGGCACAAGTGAGGTTAAGCGTACTAGGTTGAATGCATTGACTCATGAATATGAATTATTTCGTATGTTTCCTAATGAATTTATAAATAACATGAAAAAATGATTTACTCATCTTGTTGCTTTAGATAAAGTGTTTTCAAATGGTGATCTTACTAACAAGATTTTAAGATGTTTTGATAGGGCTTGACAACAAAAAGTAACGGCAATTGTGGAATCCAATGACTTAGATTCAATGTTACTTACAACCCTTTTTCGAAAGCTACACAAACATGAGACAAAATTTGGATGTTTAACACTACACAAAGAATTAGACAAGAAAAAGAAATGAATTTCCCTCAAGGCTACAACCTCAAATGCAAAAGTTCAAGAGGACAAAATCATATGATGAAGAATCTGATTCTTTTGATATCGATCATGAAACTATGACACTTCTAGTAAACAAATTCAACATATTTCTAAAGAAGAAATGAGCATTCAGAAAGTTTCAAAGAAACGATATAAGAGACTCAACCAAGAGGAGTAAGAACTCAAAGGACAAAATCACTTGCCAATAATGCGGGAAGGTAGGACACATGAAATTCTCATGTCCTACCTATCTCAAAAGGTTTGAGAATGAAAAAAGATTCAAGAGACATCAAGACTAAGAAAGCTTACATTGTATGGGATGTACCCAAAGAATAAACAACTTCAAACACCTTTGATGATGAAGAATTGGCCAAACTTTGCCTAATGATGCAAAATCATGATTCTTGTGAAAATAGTGAGCAAGGTGACTCAAGTGAGGTAAGTAACTCCGATTCTGATTGTAATTCTGATGATTCCCCATATATGATATTATATGGTGCTTACATAAAATTATATAAATAATTAATTATGGTTAATTAGCGTGTTGAGATGTTGAAGGTGATGTATGGTATTGCTTCTTCTTCATCAAGATTGTTGGCCAATGGAATTTGCATATCATGTGTCATTGAACATGTTGGAATAGACACAAGTAATAAGGACTTAATTGCGGTGAATCCTAGGGAACATCTCATTGATGATAACTTGAATCACAAAATGAGTATATATAAATATAGTGGAGTATGGATGTGTCAAGGGGATCATCAAACTACGGTTGAGATATCGGGTGAGGATGAGGATAACATTCCAGCTGAGCAAACCGAAGCTTTGCAACCGAATGAGGTACCTACTATGCCTCAAGCATCATCTTTCAGTTTGGCTCATTTGGATGCTATGGAGAAACACCTCAATCAACATAATGATAATAGAATGCAAGCTGTGAATACCCAATTTTGCCCGACCCATAAAAAACCCAATATGTTTTAAAAGTAATTAAATTTATACAAATAAATAAAATAAATGAGATTTTAAATTCCAAAACAACAATAAAATAAATTTTTATTTTAGTTTTTTTCAAATATATAAATTTAAGATATAATTTAGAATATTCAAAAAATATTTTCGTTATTTTTTTGTTATTTAATTCGAATATATAAATAATTTAATAAAAAAATCAAGTTTAAAATGTATTTTAATAAATAAAAAGTAATAAATAAATATATATATATATATACACCAAGTCAAATCTGACTTGGTGGTGCCTACTATAATGGGATATGGGGTTAGTAGATAGGGGGTGGTTAGCATTTTTTTAGGATTTACATTAGGTTAAATTTTGTGTATAAATAGAGTTAATAGAATAGGTTAGTTTTTTAGTTTCATAAAAAATAAAAAAAAACTGCACAGAGAGAAATTATTTTGAAGAACAACACTGTTCAGTAAAAAAGGAGAGGGATTTCCCAAAGTTTCACTGCGCGATCCAGTGTGCACGAGGGTATGAGAAGTTGTGTGCAATCGCCTTCAAAGCAGTTGGATTTGCATACTGCTTTGGTTGACCTTCCTTAACGCACGTGATCGCGACACGCAGGCGAGTGCATTCCTTCACGCGTGGACACGCGCGTACAGGAGCAAAACCCTTGTCCAGGGACTCTGATTCGGTGTGCTCAGACGTATCGTCCACGCTGTGCACCCTCATCTTCTGTCAAGTAGAAAAGTGACACGCAGGCGAGTCTACGCGTGTCCAGTGAGCGCGTCCGTAGCAGAATATCTCACTGGGAATCTTTCACGTGTGGACGAGTGCATTATACCCACAATGAGCTCATTGATCCCACGGCCAGAAGACGTCCACGTCATCAGTCCAATATGAAACCACCACCAGCCATTGGCAAGGCGACACGTGTCTGGAGGTGCATTGATCTTTTCTGCACATGAACAAAACTCATACAGGTATGTCATTTTAATATTTATTTTTATCTAAAAGCATTTATATTTCTTTTAAAATGATAATAGATATATTTCATCATGGATAATTTATTATTTTTATTATGACAGCAGAATAAAATTATAAATAATATATTTTATTAAATAAATGTTACTTTTTATTTATTTATTATGTGTAAAT
>NC_032011.1:16022956-16025234 GCF_001865875.1 Lupinus angustifolius
ACAAATTTAAATTTAAATAATTCAAGGGTATTTAAATCATACAATTGGCAAGGGTACCGTTTAATTACGGGCGGACGAGGTGCTAATACCTTCCTCGATCCGTAATCAACTCCCGAACCTGGATATCACAATCCAAAAGCCCAATGGGATTGGGCTTTAAAGATTTTTCTACATTTTTAACCATAAAAATGTAGTGGCGACTCTAAGAGGTCGCGTAACCGAAAATAGGGGCGCGACAACTGGCGACTCTGCTGGGGATATTTTTTGAATAAAAAAGAGAGTCAGACCCAGTTGAGCCAATTGTATGATTTAAATACCTTTTTCCTTTGTCTATTATTATTAACTATGAAAAACATTAATAACGAAATATTTTTTTTACAAGTTTTATTTATCGTTCAATTTTAATATTATTGTATGTGCTCACCATTTTTTTTTGCAGCTTTGGGTAACATTTTTTTTTTAAATGTCGTTTCCTCACACACTCACGGTATATTTGAGTTACAAGCGCGTACGCCCTATACCCGGGTTGTTAGAGATTAAAGATGAGATAAGAGGGACATGTGCTTTACCGGTGTTAGACTTGTCTCCTGGTATTAGCATAATGGACCACCCAAATTGTCTTGATATCATGAGTTAGACGCTCGAGGGGCTCGACTCCTCTTGTTTCTAACCTGGGATATTAGGACTCCTTTCTTTCGAGATTGGGGGCAATTTGGTGACCTAGAAGTCTAGAGCCTTTACCGAATATATTTTAATGAGACCTAGTACATTGCCATAAGGTGTTGACTTTTAGTCTATCAAAAACCATATAAGAATACCATGTATAGGACACTGGAAGCAAATATGTCTACCCCATTCTACATCCAAACATGCATAAAATGAAATTTAACTTTCCAAATAAATATGAAATTCTTCATTTTTTTTTGCTATTGAATTATAATTGCTTACCCACAAAAGGGTTCCATACCCTAGGGTAGTTTTTTTTTTCTTTTAAAAAAACAAAATTAACATAATTTTTGTAAAACTTTGGGGTTACGCCCCAAATATAATCCTCACTCCCAATGATGGGCCCCAAGCTCGAGGGTAAGTTTTGTCCACATTTTGAAAAAAACTTAGACTAAACCTTGACAATATAATAAATACCTATTCTAACATGGTATTTAGTTTATATTGTAATGGGCTACATTATCCCACAAGACAGGGTCAACCACCCTAAAAAGGGATTTACACTACTTAATATCATAAATTAATTATTACATACATCATTGTATCCATCATAAATCTTTAAATATTCATTGTATTAATCATAAATTTTGGGTTGTATAAACAATTTTAATCATATTTAATAAACATGCATCTTTTCAGCTAAAGGTTTTTCGATATAGCAAGACATGGAGGCTATTTCTAAAACTGTGGGTTCTAACAACGCTCTCTCTTCAAAAAATAAAGTGAAGTTCGAATTGCAGACTTTTAACGTAGGCCATTTGGTTGAGCTCCTAGCCAAAGTCCCTAAAGATGTTATGACTCAGTTTGCAAAAGAGTATGGTAAATTGGCAGATGTCCTTCTCATTCCTATTGACGCTTGTGCTTTAGATGCTATGGGGGTTATGGCAAGATATTGGAATACATCCCTACGGATTTTCGAGTTTCCAAATATAGATGCTTCTCCAACAATTGAAGAATATGACATTCTTCTGGACATCCCACTAGAAAGCCGACTCAAGGTATATTTGTTCACTGACACACAGAATGTTACTGAAGATCTCATTGAAGAGTTGATAGGCGTCCGCCCAGCTGCATCTCACATCATCAAGCAAGGGCCTTGTTATGGATTGAAGTTTTTTGAAAAAGCATCTTGATCAAGTGGTGGAGAAAGGAGATTGGAGTTTGTTTAAACCAGCATTTGCATTAGCCATCTATGGCAGACTCCTCTTCCCTTTTGCCTGTGATATGGTGGACCAGTGTGCGATTGATGTCCTAGTCAAGTTCAGAAAGTTTGGAGTCAACCCAGTTCCTGCCGTTCTAGCAGACACCCTTCTCGCCCTCCAGAAAAGCCTCGAAAAGGGTATCCCTAAAATCAGATGTTGTGCACAACTATTGTATGTATGGATGGTGACAAGGTTCAAGCATCATCGATATCCAGATTGGACCATAAATCCTCTTCGTCGATTCAGAAATACCAAGCTCCAACCTATGCAACTATCTGTCTGGGAGGCATTATTCAAAGATGTCACCCCTAGAAATTTTGGGACTAAATGCACTATGTATGATAAGCAGG
>NC_032011.1:16025334-16027229 GCF_001865875.1 Lupinus angustifolius
AAAAAAAACACATTGCATGCATCATTCTTTTCTTCATTTACATAATAAAACATTGTTTCGCCAGGTATCATCTAAATATTGCTCCCAAGCATCCGTACCACACCAGACTGCAGTCCAAGCTGATGGCAGACCAAGAATCTAGTAGCATTGGCAACCGGTCTGAGCTTGCCGAAATGAAAGAGCAAATAAATCAGATGATGAAAATCATCTAGGATATGCAAAAGGCTCGAAGTTCGGAAGAAGATACCACTGCGTCAGGCGCCAAACCTTCACAATCCACATAAAAGGCAGGTCCAAAGACAGTTACTGGGGCCAACCGTCGTAAGGGTGTTATCATGAGGTACGAAGACACAGCTGATGGTCAAGAGGAACAACAATCAGCCAAGGAAGACGACGATGAGCAAGACGAAGATCCTACTCACGATCTTCCTCATAAAAACAAGACCACAAGCCACCAGGCCGAAGCTAAGATAAACAAGGGCACCCCAGACGAAGCCTCAAGCCAAGAGAAGGCAGAGCTGGAGCTTATAAAAGAGAGACTAAGGGCCATTGAGGGCACAAGCTTCCCCGATGTAAAAAATGCATTTGAGATGTGCCTCGTACCAGATGTAGTGTTTCCACCAAAGTTTAAAACTCCTGAGTTCGAGAAATACGACGGTACTTCCTGCCCGAAAAGTCATCTACATATGTATGCTAGGAAGATGACAGCTCATCACGGAAATGACAAACTATTGATTCACTGCTTCCAAGACAGTCTGACAGGGGCAGCCATGGGCTGGTACATCCGCTTGGAAAAGGCTCAGATTAAAACTTTCGTTGATTTATCCAATGCCTTGATGAAGCAGTATAAGTACAATGAGGACGCTGCTCCTGACAGGGCCCAGCTTCAGAGCATGACCAAGAAGCCAGAAGAAAGCTTTAAGGAGTATACCCAACACTGGAGNGCTGGAGAGCTTTGGCGTCACAAGTCATACCCAGATTGGAGGAGGAAGAACAATTGTCTATCTTCGTGGATACTTTGAAGGAGCCCTATTATGATTACTTGGTGGGAAGTGTTGCATCGAGCTTCAATGCACTCATTAAGGTTGGGGAGAAAATAGAAGGACGCATAAGGAGTGGAAAGCTGGTAGTAGATCAGCCCAAATCAGGCATAGGCAAAAAGCCCAACTTTATGAAGAAGAAGGAGGGAGAAGCACTCGTGGTGTTCACTGAGCCGAAGGGATACAAATCCCAAAACCCTAAATACCAAGCCTCATATATAGCCGCCACACCTTCCACACAGCCCAACTACACAGCCCACAATAACAACCGCCAAAACTATAACCAAACACAATCCTACCAACCCCGCCAAAACCAGAACCAAACACAAGCCTACCAAAATCAAACCCAAAATCGCAACCACGAAAGAAGAGGCCCACAATTTGACCCGATACCAATACCCTATGCTGAGCTATACTCTCATCTGTTGAGGGAGGGAATAATAAGTCCTATAATAGGAACGATACCCGAATCACCCGGAGCCTGGTTTAACCCAAATGTTACTTGGGAGTATCACTCTGGGGTCATTGGCCATTCCATTGAACACTGTCGAGCTCTAAAGCATAAGGTGCAAAGCCTGATCAATGGAAAGCAGCTGCATTTTAAGCCCATCGTGCTAGATATAGATAGGAATCCATTACCTAATCATGGTAATCAGGGTGTGAATGCTGTAGAGGAGACTCATGGTAGCGCATTCGTTTGGGAGTCGGATGAGGTAAAAACGCTTATAAGGGTAATTTTTCAGGAAATGTGCAAACATGAAATGGTGAAAAGGCTGGTGGAAGATGAAGATTCAGCTAGTTGTGAGTTGCATGGCAAAGTGGGTCACACCCTAGAAGAGTGTCCAGAATTTAAGC
>NC_032011.1:16027329-16027726 GCF_001865875.1 Lupinus angustifolius
AAATAACTCGATGGGTGCTAGTCATAAGTAGGATGGAGCCTGTTCTGAGGCCTGCAACAGAAGAGAAACCACAACCTTTCCCTTACAAAACAGATCAAGCGGTACCATGGATCTATAGTGGAGGGAATTCAGAGACAACTGAGAAATATATAGAAGTCACCAATGTTGTTGGGGACAATCGGATAATTAGAAGTGGACGTGTTTATGTTCCCTCATATGCTGAAAAGGCCTTAGCCAAGAATAAAGGAAAAGGGAAAGTATGTATTCCTACGGAAGATGAATTAGAGTCCAATCTGAATGACTTGTTGCATAAGCATGGAGATAAAGGGGAAGTATCCAATGAGGAAGCTTGTGAATTTCTGAAATTCATAAAGCAAAGTGAATATAGGGTCGTGGA
>NC_032011.1:16027826-16029092 GCF_001865875.1 Lupinus angustifolius
CACTGACAAGCTTGGTGGTATCATTAACAACATCGTGGCTGATAATTATATTTCTTTCAGTGATCAGGAAATACCTTCTGAAGGAATGGTACACACTAACCCCTTGCACATCTCTATAATGTATCAGAATTGCTTGATTGGTAAGGTTCTTATCGATAATGGCTCGTCCCTCAATGTCATGTCGAAAAGGACGTTATCTAGACTTCCAGTTGACGCATCATATATGAGACCAAGCTCTATGGTAGTGAAGGCGTTTGATGGATCCAACAGGGATGTCATCGGAGAAATGGAGTTCCCTATAAAAATAGGACCCTGCACTTTCCAGATAGTATTCCATATCATGGATATTAATCCCAGTTACAGTTGTTTGTTGGGAAGGCCATGGATCCATGCTTCAGGGGCTGTACCTTCTACATTGCACCAGCGAGTTAAGTTTATTGTGGACGGAAAACTCCTTACTATTATGGGAGAAGAAGATATGTTGGTATCAAAACCTTTTGACACTCCGTACATCGAAGCAGCAGAGGAAGCTATTGGAACATCCTTCCAAGCATTGGAGATTACCAATGCCTCATTTGTAGGAGGAGGGACACCCACACTGCGTCCCCAACCTTTAGAGGCATCACTGATGATGGCAAGAGTAATGCTACGGAAAGGCTATCAACCAGGGAAAGGGCTTGGGAAGTTTGGCCAAGGAAGAGAAAGCCTAGTCATGTTACGGCACACCAAAGATCGGTACGGCTTGGGATACAGACCCACTCAGGCAGATAGGGAAAGAACTGCTAAAGAGAAAAGGAAGGGAAGGATGTTGCGCCTGGGGCAGTGGGAGTATGAAGCTGGTAACATATCCATCCCGCACATTAGCTGGAATTTCGTCAGTGCAGGCTTAGAACCAAGAATGATTGCTGTTATGGGAGATGATGATGCAGAAGGTGGGGCAGACTATGTTGTTCAGTATCCTCCAGGCACCACTCTCAACAACTGGATAGAGGAAGACACATCTCCACAAGTGTTTTTTGAAACAATGTAATGAGATGCTAGAATCCCTTAGCCATGTCTAAAGCTATTGAGTTTATTTCTTTTCAAATAAGGACAATTTGTTTATGTTTCATTGGATAGTACAAAGTTTTTTGAATTCAATAAAGTGCATTTCTTTCTTCATATTTTGCGTCCCATTTTATTCTACATATTTTTTATAACTACACACACAAACAAAACAACAACAAGCAAAACCATGAAAAAATCCATAAATAAAAACTAATCATA
>NC_032011.1:16029192-16029538 GCF_001865875.1 Lupinus angustifolius
ATGACGATTGCCAGAAAGCCTTTGAAAGCATAAAGCAGTATCTGACCAATCCCCCAATATTGATGCCTCCAGTACCCGGTCGACCTCTTCTAATGTACCTAACCATACTAGATGACTCTATGGGATGTGTCTTAGCCCAACATGATGAGTCAGGCAGAAAAGAGCAAGCCATATATTATCTAAGCAAGAAATTCACTAAGTGTGAGACAAGGTACTCATTGCTAGAACGTACCTGTTGTGCTCTAGCATGGGCATCTCGTCGTTTGAGGCAGTACATGTTGAGTCATACTACTTGGTTGATTTCAAAGATGGATCCTGTGAAGTATATCTTTGAGAAACCAATATT
>NC_032011.1:16029638-16031553 GCF_001865875.1 Lupinus angustifolius
AATATTAAGAAGATTGTTCAAAAAATGGTAGTGACGTACAAGGATTGGCATGAAATGTTACCTTTTGCTCTACATGGATATCGCACCTCGGTACGTACATCAACTGGGGCAACACCATACTCGTTAGTATATGGGATGGAGGCAGTACTCCCTATTGAAGTAGAAATTCCATCACTCAGAATCATGGCAGAATCCGGATTGAAAGAATCAGAATGGATCCAAGCGCGGTATGACCAACTGAACATGATAGAAGAGAAAAGGTTAGCTGCTATATGTCATGGTCAGCTGTACCAGAAAAGACTCATGAGAGCTTATGCTAAGAAAGTTCGGCCACGCCACTTTCAAGAGGGGGATCTGGTGCTTAAGAAGATACTTCCAATCCAGAAGGATCATAGAGGGAAATTGACCCCAAATTATGAAGGACCCTTCGTGGTGAAAAAAGCATTCTTTAGAGGAGCTTTGATATTGACTACTATGGACGGAAACGACTTACCTCTTTCCGTGAATTCAGATGCTGTAAAGAAATATTATGCTTGTGAGACCTTTCAAGAAAATAAAATAAACAAAAAAGAAATTTGTGCATTGATCATGCATTTTTGCATACTTTCATGCACACTCTTAGGAGGATGATGTAAATAAATCCCACATGGTGTGTACCTTCAGGTAGGTCGTGTTGATGACACAAGGCTTCTTTGTTATTCCAAACACCAATGAAGATATCCCTAGTCACCCTTTTTGAGCCAAGACAATATGAAAGAAGTTTATTCAAAAAACGCAACACCTTCGAAAAACACCAATAAACCGGGGAAAGGGTAGGTTTCCAACAAGTCTTCAAAAGATCTAAAAGTGAATCACGTGATTATAAAAAGATCCCGCTAAGAGTTTTAGTAAAACCTTAGGCAAAAGCGAGGGTAAATAAAAAATCTCAAACTAGAATGGTTACAAAACCTTTCCTTTTCCAAAAAGGAATGGAAATCATATATGAGATTTGAAATATAAGATATGTTGGAAATAGGATTATGGAGAATATGGAGAAAGTTGAGGGTGGAAAACACATCATTTGAGCCTTATATCCTTTTCTTTCTTGTAAACCCCTAACCATACCACGTTACAAGCCAAAAAAGTCCTTGTTGAGACCTGAACTGTTTGAGATATGCACCAAGGGTACCAAATAGCGGACTCCAAAACAAATTCAAAGTAATTTTTCTAGAAAAAATGTATGCATGATGTGATCAATACACAAATTCTCTTAAACGAAATTTTTAAATCCCGTTAGATCGAAAACCCGAAAGGGCGATCTAAGCAAAACTTAGGGACAAAAGAAAAAGAAAAATGGAAGGTCTCTTAAGAACATAAGGCAATTAGTCAATATTGGGGCAAAATTGTGGGAGACCAAAAATTTAAGTCAATACTGGGGCAATTTTTTGGATGGTCAATAGTTGTATAAGTGATAGTATAACATGTTTCATTATTTAAAACCTATTCCCATCACTTCACCTATAACACAAAAGACCAAACACGATCATATTTCTTCAATTGTATATGAGTTAAAATATTTTATTTGCATGGTTTGTTTTCATTAAACTTGTACTATCTTAAGAATATAAAGCATATCAAGTTGAGTAATATTCGAAAAGAGAAAACAATTTACATATGAAAGACAAAGCTGATTGTCATCTTCCAGAATGAACAAACAAAATCGTTCTTTGCAAACAACAATCTACAACCAAATGTTAAGTATGCGACGGAGCAATACGGATGAATACCAATTACAACTCAATATGATATGAAAACAATTATAGAATTACCAAACATGAGTATCTCATAGCATGCATCAATAATAGTCATTTGCATTTATACAAAAATGAAACAAAAAACATGTCATACACGTTTTCCTCCCAAATTCTGGCAGTAT
>NC_032011.1:16031653-16075775 GCF_001865875.1 Lupinus angustifolius
ATAAAAAACCAAAAAAATGACATAATAATTATTTTCAAACCTTTTGTAAAATGGGATGCGGTGCGGACATTAGTTAATTATTTTTTTAATAATTAATAATAAAAAACCAAAAAAGTGACATTATAATTATCCTTGAACGGTCACGTTACGATGCTACTTCATTTTTTTTAAGAAGTTAATTATTTTAACCAACAAATCATTTTGAAAATAGAACTACGTACGTCTTGATTTCCTAAAATGTATAGGAATACGTAGGAGCAAGTAATATTGTCAGACTAAAAAATAAAAATAAATAAATATTTTGTTGTACACAAATTTAAATTTAAATAATTCAAGGGTATTTAAATCATACAATTGGCAAGGGTACCGTTTAATTACGGTCGGACGAGGTGCTAATACCTTCCTCGATCCGTAATCGACTCCCAAACCTGGATATCATAATCCAAAAGCCCAATGGGATTGGGCTTTAAAGATTTTTCTACATTTTTAACCATAAAAATGTAGTGGCGACTCTAAGAGGTCGCGTAACCGAAAATAGGGGCGCGACACAAGCCATACAAAATTAGAATTCAATCCATGGAGGAAAGGCTTATGGCAGAGTTTCATAGATAAGAAATGGAAACCAAGACTCACCTAGGACAACTTAACTTACTGTTTAGCACCTTTAGCGGCTTCTTCCAACCATCTACTAGTGGCTAGTCTAGTTAGGGCAACCATTAGTAGTCCTATTTGGCTTTCTATGATGTTTACTTGTTCATGTCATTGTTGTTTTTACTTGCACTTTATTATTACTTTATAATTTGGTTGTAATTTTCTATTTTCTTTGCATTTTGGCATATTTGGATCTTTGACTTGTTTTGACTATTATGTTTTTTATATGGGTGTGCTTTATGGTTATATCTATTAAATTTTTTTAATACATTTTCAATTTAAATGCTATACTTGTTGATCATATGCTTCTTATATCTTGAATCACCAAAGAAAATCAAGAAACTTTTATCAATTTGTTGAATTGTTTTTGTTTAATCGATTAATAGTATATGTAATCAATTAAATGTTGCTTAAGTTGTATGTTTTTACTGAATTAAGTTTGTGCTTAATCGATTAACACCATGCCTAATCGATTAAGTGAAAGTACAAAGTGTCAAGATAGCACTATAGGCGTCGTATTTTTCTCCGATTCCTTATGAAAGATATTCAGTCCATTAGAATAGAAGTTAAAGAGGGTATTTATACCCGTCGTGTCCTTTATATGGAAATCATAGGACAGGGTGCCATTCCCTTGACTCGGATTGACGAGAATTTGACTCCACGAGAAATTGAACAACAAGCTGCAGAATTGGCCTATTTCTTGCGCGTCCCAATTGAAGTATTTTGAAAAAAAAAGTTGCTATAAAAATGGGAAATGCCCTACCTTTGAGTGCGGTTTGAACTATTGATTTACGTAATTGGAAATATGCCAAGGACATATCAGACGCGTGAGGGCGGACCAACTACGGATGATGATTTATATACAAGAGATGATCATGATGAAGGGTTTTGGGTAAATCAATATACTCCTTCAGACAAGGATGACCCTAAAAGACAAAAACAATCAAAGAAAAGGAAAAAATAGATGCAAGTAGCCTTTGTATAATTTTGATTGTTTGTAATTTGTATAATATTGTTTCTTTGTTATTTGTGTAATTCTTTTATTTGTAATTATGTACTCTGTCAAAACATAATTGGCATGATATTCATTGTTTATATTTTGTATTGTATTGATGTTTAATAAAACAAACTTCTGGCATGTATTAATGTGTCTGTGTTGTCGAGAATGTCTGTTATGCTAATAAATATATATGCAAGTATTAATTTATAAAAATCAACAGCGAATTCTAGGAGAAGCTCTGGCATGCGTTATTGTAAAGGATAACTACAACATCGCTTTTTATAGAAAGCGTTGTGGTACGTTATCAATAGAACAGCGCTATACATGTGATGCACAATTGAATTAAGGTGTTGTTTGAGAAAATTTATGAATAATACAATAGTACTTCTCTGTTATTGCGCTGTTAGATATATGAACTTCAACAGCGTAGGTAGAAGCGCTGTTAATAAGACCTATAAAATGTGTTGTTGTATTGATCCACTATATGACAGCTCTTTGTGGACGAGGCGTTGTTGTATTGATGCACTATATGACAACGCTTTGTGGACGATGCGCTGACATATTGATGCACTATATGACAACGCTTTTTATATGGTGCGTTGTGGTATATAATTAGTACAACAGCGTTTGTGAAGCGCTGTTAGTGATGATCATATACTACTATGGTCAAACAGAAAGCATCCAAAAGCGTTGTTATAAATTTAAATTAAGCGTTGTTGAACGGCAACTCTTGCGTAGTGACTTAACTTCAAGTAGACTTGATATTATGTTTAGTGTATGCATATGTGCTACATACCAAGCTAATCCTAAAGAATCACATCTCATGACTACCAAAAGAATCATGAATTATCTAAATGGAATATTAAGCATGAGATTGTGGTATCCTATGGATCCATCATTCAGCTTAGTAGGTTATTTAATGAGAACAATAATAAATGAGCAAGAATATTTATGTATTTTAACATTTTGTCTCCAGATACATCAACCCAAGTTAGAAGAACTATGAAAGTAGACACTTCGATGGTTTTAGAGGACTCAAAAATCCATCCAAAACTTCTTTCTCTCATTCGTCTAACTCCAAATAAGATAGAGACTTTCCAAAATCATCAATTTCTTTAATTTCCTCTCCAAAATTAGTTACATTGTTCCTTCCTATTCCTCTTATTGGAGGATCCTTGAACCTTATTGACCACATATGAATAATATGATACAATATATTCGCTTTCCTCGTATGACACTCAAGTATGTGGCCCGTGAAAGGTGGAACAATGTACCTCATGCACTAACCGTATTGGTGTACTATTGCCACGATAGAATGAAATAAATCAAAAAAGAGAGAGTGATGAGGCTCCAATGCAGTGCCAACTGCACCCTCGTACCGAGCCTATAGAGAGGGAGAGGCACACATAAGGTTTTGTTTTATAGCACAAGTGTAGCACCATTAAGTGCTCTAACTTCGAGGAGTCATAAGGTGGTCTGATGGTGAACATGACGATCGTAAGGAATGGAGTGCAGGAGATTGTAGGTTCGAGTCCTACCATCAACAAAAATGAGAGTTATAAGGGTGTTTTGATGGTATAGGAGGTTGAGGGTGGAGTCTCACCCCGATAAAAAAAAGTGCTCTAACTTCTTGTCCTTTTGTGCTAGGAAAACAACTCACGTCACTGCTTCTCTCCTCATTAGAATGGTAATGGGTGAAGGGGATGTGGATAGTGCTTATCAATTTTTGTAACTACACATATTTGTGGGTGTTAATGTGTTATGGATATTCATGGATGATCCACCACTTTACAAGTTTAATTACATATTATATATTTTAGAATAATATATATTTATTATAACATAGGGGTGGACATCTTAATACTTATTATTGCTGATATCCTAAGTATTTTTACTGATACTAGTTATATTTTTGTCATCCCTCTCATTCCTTTTACTATATTCCTTATTCTAAGGGGCAAATGAACTATATGCTAGGGTGTATATATGCACATGCTGGATTTTTATATATATATTACTCTTAAAGTTAATATTTATTGCACTACTTAATTATATAAAATTGCACTAATATCACTAATTGTACACATCTAGTACCACTTAATCAATGATATAAACTTGGATCATTCATGACTCAAACCGAGTACACATCTAGTACCACTTAATCAATGATATAAACTTGGATCATTCATGACTCAATCAGTTATTGGGTTAATAATGGAATTGGTGAGTCACTAGTTAAATAAGTTAAATCAATTTACCATAAAAAGTTATAAACATTTCATAATACTATCTAATATTATTTAATAAATTTATACTTTATAAATATTACTATCCCATATGTACCTAATTAAACAACCAACTTTCACAAACAAGAACAAAAAAATAAGTTTAGAGCTTAATAAAACAAATTAAGGTTTGTTACAACACAACGTAAGTTAATTAATCACAAACACAAAATTATAATGATAAACATAATCTTTAATAAGTTGAAAATATAAGATTCTTTTTTCTTCGCAAAATGTAGATTTGATATTATTTTTTTAAAATATAATTGATTTTACTATTATGATTGGTTGGACAAACATATATACTTATTTTATATGCAAAATAGTTGAGCCAAATCAATTCCTACTAGTTTTTATTCATTAAACAAATGAGAAATTTGGACAAGTTAGGTGTCAAGTTTAGATTGAACCAACCAATCCAAACAGATTTAATAACACTACATTTATTATAATTTCTGGAATTCCTATATATATATATATATTAATCATGTATATAGTTTGGAAAAATTAAAGAATAAATGATACTTTCGACCAAAAAGGTATCATTACTCTATACACATTTGAGTAGAAACACATACAATTATAATGAGCGAGTGACTCTGGGACGGGACGGGCCGTATCATGTTTGGTCCTTACTCGATCCTAAATATTGACTGATCTATTTTTGGAACTCGAACCTGATCCTAAACTCGATCAAACCAACCCTATTTGGACCCGATCATAATCAAGCCGTGACAGGTGAGCGGTAGGGACGGCCTGCTCACCCCTATCTATCATTGCTTATGCCCACTTTATCATATTTAATTTGTCTCTCATTTCTTCTCCTAGTGCCTTTCTTGTTGCCTGTTATAATTCAGTCAAGACAAATGAAAATAAGCATTTTTAAATAAAATGCTCAGCTCCAAGTTTCAACTAAGAAACGAAGTATATACAGTGAAATTAAAAATTATACATAGATAACGTAAGTCAGTTTAAGCATTAAAATGATTATTGAATTTATAAAAAATAATAATTAGTGAATTGTTATCGAATTTGCAATAACGAATAGAAAGATGCATATAATTTAGCAGTTTAGGAAATGTTTCGTAAACTTGCATTTCACGTGATCTTATTTTATCAGCTGACTATGCACATATATCTGTCTCTGATGGGGAAACAAGTTTATCCATTCATGGTGGGTAAATCTGTCATTTCATTGGGAAACCAATCATATTTTAATACATAGTATTTGCAGGTAGTTTGGTAGTTTCAACATGTTTAAAAAACATTTTCCTATATTCATGCAATAACTGCCTTGTCATCATTACTTGTCTTATTAAATTATTATATTTAAAGGATATAATGTGAAAGAAGTTTTATCTTACTAAGTTGGATTAGAGTAAGATGAAATCAGAAATGCTATTAAATATAAAGCAAAATTCATATTTGAGAACTTTTACTTTTATCTGAATAAGGTAATGAATTCAATTTTTCTGTATTCTTAGAAATTTTTTTTATACTCGTTTTCCTAATTTTCCTTTCTTTTATGGAGTGAGCGATGAACCTATTTAACGATATATTTAGTTGTAATGTTTAATTAAATATGTAGATAGGAGAATTGTTTATTCTCCTACTTTTTTTTAATTTCTTATTTAATGAATTTCATGGCTGACAAATGAAATTTATAATAAAATAATACTTTTACTTCTAAAAATAGAAAAAAAAACAAGAATCCTCTATATATTTATTTATATATATATATATCCTCTACTTACTAATATAATTGTCATCATAACAAAAAACTATCTCCAAATATGAGTCTCACTCCTCTTCATTACATAAGAGGTCGGTACACACTTTAGATCATAACATGTGGCAAAAATAAATTTTTAATAGTTTAGATTTTAATTTATTTTTAAATTAAATAACTTAGAAAAAAATCATCCCCTCACATTCCGAGCACTGGACTCTCCATGAAGAGGAATCCCATTCTCTAAATACATGCTCTACTTTAAAGTGAGGTAATTGGTTGAAGTACTTAAATGTCAATGTCTACATCATAATAAATATAAGAAAATTTGGATATTGGATAAGGATTGTAACATGTAAAAAAATTCAATAAAAGAATTTTAAAATTAAAAAATTATTTTTCTCCTTATATTCGAATATTGAACTCTCTCATAAAGTTGTATTTTTTTTGTGTGGATATAAAGGAGTTGCATTACTTCACATACTCATACACCATAAAAACTAGCATGTGTTAAAAGTTATATTTTTCTTATTGAATTATTGGTTTAGTGAGATTTTTTACTTTATTGAGTAAGAGGATTTGTAGGATTATTTGATAAGAGGACTCTTAAATGCTCTACTCTCCAAAATATTGTGAATCCTTTTGCTGCAATTTAAATATTAAAATAATTTATAGTTGTATATTTTTATTTTTAGTAATTGAAATATTATTTATTTCCAAGAGAAAATAGGCTTTGCAGTAGTGTTTACACTTTCACTTCATAATCCATAATTTGTAGAATCAGTTTCAATTTAAGTGACAACAATTATTAATCCAAGAATTGTGTAGGATGTCTTCATAATCTAAAAAACTTTAATGTACATATGTTAACCCATATAAAATAATAATAAAAATAATAAAACCATTTACATTTCCTTATATAAACCATGTTAGACAAAAGCTAAGTGATACAACAAGAGCAACCTAGATAGCTGCAATACCCAACACCCCTTTTGTTCTAATGGCAGACCCTTCATCCATTTCTGATTCCAAACAAGGCGCAACAAAGAGACCAAAACCACAATCTTCTAACAGAATCTTCCAATGCCATTTCTGCCACAGAAGGTTCTTCACTTCTCAAGCTCTTGGTGGCCACCAAAATGCTCATAAACTTGAAAGAGCAGCTTCTAGAAGAACCACACAAATTTTCTCATTCACCCAAAATAATGTTACCTTACCATCACCACCATCATCATCATTTGAGTTTGAAGTTGCAGCTTCTCATGCTTGTTTCATTGGTCACCAACCTTATTTGGTTCAAATGCAGACACATCAACATGTTGCAACAAGCACCAACGTTCCTATTTCCTTACATGATAGTTCTACTTCTTCCACTGCTGACCCATTATTTCTCTCCTATAATGACGCTCATGATGCTTCTGATGGTGTCAACCTTGACCTCACTCTTCACTTGTGAAGTTGATGTTGTTTTTTCCCGAACAGAAATCTTCTATATCTATTATTATGTGTTATATTCCCTTTGTGGCTTTGTCATAAATGATAAAGGACTACCTCGTTATAAAATGAATTAACATTGTTATAAGAATGTTTAAGCTATGTTTGAGAGATTCACCGGGGAAAATGAGAGAGATGAAAGGATTTTGAAAGGAATAGAAAATGAAACAAATCTCTTATAATAGGAAATTTAGATGGAAAATAGTAAACTAATAATGATGTTAGAATTTTTTAGTTGTATTTTAATAATGTAATTAATAATGAAAAATTAACAATAATATATATTTATATTAAAAAATATTTAAGTATTTTGATATTTGCTATTTAGAAAAGCTTCAAATTGTAGAACTTAAAAATAGACACAGATGGATTTAGAGAGTAAAACTCTTCTTCATTAATGGGGAGACAAGTTGTATTTTATAGTGTATTTTAAGGTCAAAATTGTAACTTCAATGAAAATTAAAGGTCATAAATGACATTGTCTTTTGGTTTGATAGTGTATTTTTGCATAACTTGCCTCTCCAACAAGGGAGAGGAGTCTAACTCAATTTTAGAGGGCTTGACAAGGATGGGGACTACATGTCTTCGTTCATGTCCCATTTAATGTCCCAAGGTAATGAGAAAACTTCATCCATTTAAAAAGAAAAATTAATATTTTAATATTATTTTGTGAAGTTTGATTGGTTCAGACATGAGACATAAAAGTTATGGGACAGGTGATCCTTGTCCGCTTGACAAACCATCCAAAACTTTTTCATGTTCTTCATCCAACTTCTAAATAAGGAAGAAACTTTTCAAAATCATCCATTCAAATCCAAAACCACATTTTATCGATGACAAAGGGAGTTAATTGGTATAAAGATTTATGTTCGATTTTTCCATGGTTGTTAGTTCTTTAGCTTTTTGGAAGTGGAAGTTTTTTTTAATTTGTTTTGTTACAAAATGAGAAAGGAAATATGCATGTGGTTTAATTATCTAAGTGTTGGGTTAATATTTGAATTGTTTCAGGTTTGATATTCCTTATTTATAGATTAAGTAAAATTATTTAATTGGTATGATTTTTTTTTATTTTCGTCTTACCAATGTGGATTTTACAACACATTGAGTTCAGAATGAAAGATCAACAAAAAAAACATATTATTTCATCTATGAAACTGTACCATTAAAAATCAAGTTTTAAGCTTAAAAGATAATGGAAAAACAACTTATATGACTCATTTGAAAACATGGATCGCATAAATGACCGAATTGAATACAAAGAATAACTTAAACGACCTAATTTAAATAAAAAAGAAATGGAACCAATTCGAAAACCTATACTTACATCCGTAGTCAGTTCTGCTTGTTTCTAAGCTTTGAGATCAATGCCATTTTTTTGGTTTAACTTCAGTTGTTTAATCTCATCTTCTCTCATAGATCATTGAGTCTTCAACAAAAAAAAATCAAATGAATGATGAATGGTGTATTGATTATGTATAAATTTGCACAGTGATAATGCATAGATATTACACTCAATAAGTAAAGTGATTATTAAAAACTTTACACGTAGAACCTTAAACGTCATAGAATATGGTGCAAAAAATATCTTTTTCTAAAATTTCAAAAATCGTTTTTTTTAAATGATTTTTATAAGTGTTTTTTAAAAATATTTTGCTGAAATGATAGATTTTACAATAATGTTTTTAGTTTCAATAAAAAAAAATCAAATGAATCGGATATTCATTCATCCAAATCCACAAAAAATGGAGTCATAGATAAATTGGATGAATTGGAATTCATTCATTAAGTTTAGATATAGATGAACTGAATGATTTAAAATATAGTTTAAATGAATTTATATGGGTTGATGAATGATATTTCATCCATTCATTAACATCTAAATTCAAATTCATCCAAATTCACACATTTTCCATCCAAAAGAACAAAAAAAAATTGTAATATATAACTTGAATGGGATAACAACTTATGTAAAAGTTTAGTTTCATATTATTCTTAGATTTACGGAAAATGGTAGCTATGTGTCTCATCATAAAATTTTCTCTATAACTTTCTTTTACTCTGGTGCTCTTTTAATTTAATGAAATTATTTGGCAATTAAAAAAATACACAAACCATATAGTATTAAATTAGTAAAGTGTAAACAAAGCAAACCCTTTTTGTGAATGTGTATGCCAAAAAGGATGAAAGTAGTGAGTATATAATTAGATTTTATAAGTGGCCAATATATTAAATATCATCCTCAATTATTGTATCTTAATTTTATGAACCATCAATCCCCTTGAATAATCATAATACATGTTGCATGTCCATCAACTTTTTATTGATTGATTTTCAAGGGAAAGGATATTCACAATTATTCAAGTATACCCACCCTACTTGATATGATACCTTAATCCTCTTTCTCGTAATTTCCCTTTTGGCTAACATTAGTCACCAAATTCTAATTTTGTTGGTTTCCTCAAAGAGGAAGTGAAACATGGGAAATGGATAAGCTCAGTGGTTTCAAATCAAGTGAATTGGATTCCTACTAAAAAAATAAAGTATGATGAGACCTTTGGTGGTTTTGTATTCAATTATTATTAATATTATTATTAGTGACGAATCTAGGACCTAAAGTAAGAGTACAAGTAATAATAGATATAATATTATTAAAATTGATTTGATTGACTTATCTAACTTAGAATAGACATGATTGGTTTGGGTTGGTCATTTATGAACTAAAAAGAATATAAATGGTTTCACTTGACTATTTTGTACATAAAAGCAATAACTCAATCTATCTAACTTGTATTGTAGGCTTAATTAATCATTTTATAAAATGACGTCTTGAGGAAAAAAATCATGTGTTTTTAATTTATTTATGTTTTTGTTGGTTGTTATTAAAATTTTGTCATTTTAGCATATAATTGTAAAAAAAAAATAATCTTATTTTGCAATTGCATGACATTGATATTCTTGATATGGATGCTGATTTTTTTCCTGATGGTAAATCACGATGTGGAAGCAGAGCGCATGTTATCACAAAAGAGCGTCATTATCGTGTTGAATTATTTAATACTATAGTGGATATGCAACTTAAGGAACTTCATGATGAGACAAATACTCAACGACTTCTTTGTATGTATTCTTTAAGTCCAGTCAATTTATTCTCTAGTTTTGATAAGGCAAAACTGGTTGAATTTGTAAAGTTTTATCCACATGATTTTTGTTCAACTGATTTGGTGATGCTTGATAATCAACTTGAGACTTATATCATTGATATGTGTTGTAGTGTCGAATTTGCTACTTTGAAAGGAATCAATAATCTTTCAAAAAAGATGATTGAAAGTAGAAGACACGTTGTTTACCCATTAGTTTATTTTTCTTTGAAATTGTCATTGATTTTGGTTGTTGCTACGACAATAGAAAGAGCATTTTATGCTATGGAGATTTTGAAAAACATGTTGCATAATCAAATTGGAGATGCATGAATGATGACTATCTAGTGACTTATATTGAGCGAGAAATGTTCAACAACATTGACAATGAGCTAATCATTCAACGAATTCAAAACATGAAGTCATATAAAGATCAATTTTGAAATATGTAATTTATTTGATTAACAATATTTAAATCTTGCGATTTTGACATTCATATTTTTATCTTTTTATATACGATGATTATATTATTTTTATTTCAATATATGTTACACACTCTACTCCTGGGTCTTAGAATCATCACTTGATATATTGTCACTGTATCATCAAATTTACAATTCATGTTTTAACATTATTGACTCTTTAAAAAGTAATACAAATGAATGAGCAATGATATACTAATTGTGTATAATTTTATACACAAACATTATATAAATATTACACTTATATTGTATTTAATGGATGACGTAATGTAACTTACATTTCTGACTTTCTATGTCATATATGTCTTCTCTCCCAATTCAAGAAAACATGAAGAGACTGGGGAGTGATGTTCTTTGGAGGCTTTAACGTCATAGAACATCCCATTAGGGAAAGCCATGGAACATGAAGCCCGGATCCACAATCCACATGAGAAGGGTGAATTCTCTTACATATATTTGTAACACCTTAGTAATGTTATACGAGCTCCCCGGCGCCCATGACGACATTGAACGTGTTACCGGTGACACGCTCCATGTCGTCATGGGCCGGGGAGGCCGCATGATATTACTGGGTGTTACAATATTCATATTTGAAGTCATTATTATAGTTTTATTGATTGGAGGCATCCCTAAGTACAACAATATTTGTCATTATTATAGTTTTATTGACCCACATTTCATTCAATATTTTTATTGATTTTTGTCATTATTATAGTTTTCGATATTAGATGTAAATACACAATATTTGTTATTCATTTATTTTTAATAAAAAAATGTAATAAATTATAGATTAGATTTTGTTATTTCTCATATGGTCTAAAATATACCAGGACCGAGCTTGTCTCCATTCATAAAACAAAATATCCATTTCCTAAATGCTCTAAAGAAATTAGAAACTAATTTTGATTGATTTTTATTTTTTTGAAATTTAGGTTATATTATTGTTACATTTCTAATTATTACTATCACCATGAGAAGGTGATAGAGAGCAAAAGAATAATAATTTAATTTTGTGAATGAGTCTTGAATGAAGATCAGACAGTAAAAATCAAATTCAAATTACAATTTATAATCTAATAGCATCTATATAACAAAAAATGGACTTTCCTTAAATTTTGGCGCGACAGTGAGTAAAATATTTTTGTTCATAGATAGAGATTTGTTATTTAATTAGGCATGATTCTTATTTTTACAAAATTCATAAATTAAAATAAAAATAAAGAGAAAGAAAGGGGAACCATATTAACCAAAAATGAAAAGTATAGTAACTCTATTTTCTTCAGATAAAGTGATATTTAACCGTATTTGTTTGATAAGTGTTGTTAAATGTAGAAAATGAACATTTAATACGACTCTCCTAAGTGAGGGATCACTGTTAAAAGTAGAAAGTAGTCATTTAACAACGTTTGCTTGAGTGAGTGTTGTTAAAAGTAGATATTTAACAACACCCACTTGAGTGAGAGCTATTAAAGTAGACTTTTGACACCACTCGGTTGAGTAACACTGTTAAAAGTAGACGTTTAACAACGCTCACTCAAGCGAATATTGTTAAAAGTAAAAAGTAGACATTGAATGACGTTTGTTGGAACGATCGTTGTTAAATGTCTATTTTCAATCATTTAACAATGCTCCTTTGAGAGATTGTTATTGAAAGTAGACAAATAGTGATGTTCATTTAAGGACAAAAAGTGAGTTGCTTCATTGGAATGGAAAGTAGTTGCTTAATTTACTAGAAATGTGAACAATTGTAAAATAAGTTATGAGACCCATTTAAGAACAATAAATGAGTTGCATCATTTAGAATGCTCTAAGTTGTTAAATCTTCATCAAACGACTCAATGATAAAAATCACTAAAGTTAATGAATCTATTTCTAAACATGTTCCCTTTCATATTTGAGACACCCTCTCTCATCGTTATATCTATCCAACCCTCCACCACTAGATTGGAGTGTGATTTGTACTCTAATGTTGAATAAACTAATAGGAGCATGTGCATCGGTTGTGTGCCTAACATTTAATTTCTCATACTTGTAAAGTTTATTGTTGTAAGGGTGCTTATGCTAGCTATTGTGCTTGTGGGAAAATTAGGGCTACTTTGCATGTTTAGAGGAGAGAGATTAAATACAAGAATGTGTGATAGGTTTTTCAATATGAGCTTGGGGTAAGGTTGTAAGATTGATTTAAAAACAAGAGTAAAAATCTATTTTGATTCCTCAAATTTTATGCGTGTACCAATATGATTTCTGAAAATTGGAAAACCCTAAAATAGTCCCAAAAATATCAAATATGAGTTAGATTAGTCTTTTTAGCATTATATGTTGTCCCAAAAAATAGATTAATAGGAGCATAGATTAGTCTTTTTAGCATTATATGTTGTCCCAAAAAATAGTCTTTTTGCAACTCGTCTCCATCCATTAACAGGAGCATATATGTTGTCCCAAAAAATGTGTCACTTCATTAACAGGAACACATCTATTGTCCCAAAAAATGTGTCACTTCATTAACAGGAGCATATTTCTAACTAATCACAGAAAGTGTCTCAATAAGTAATACACTTTTTGGGATAATCCTCATGGCATTCATGTTCTATGTCTTATAGGATCAGGAAAATGATGCTTACAAGCCCCAATAGTCTAACTATATTCCCCTAAGTTCCCCAAAGGTCCATTTACGAGTTGGAGTTCAGAAGGGAAGTGAAGAAAAGAGAAGGCTTCAGAGCTATATGATAATTGTATTTCATGGCTCGTAAACCTTCCTTTTCCATTCAATCCCCTCCAAAATCAAACTCGAAAATAGTCTCCAAAAGGGAAAATTTCCTCAATAAAATAATGAGGACTCAATGGAGTACGTTGTGGACCAAAGGCCCTTAAATGTCCAACTACATACATAAATAGAGTTTTTTTCACTCTACACAATAGGTGTGACATTAACATTGAGGACTATTACCAACAAAGGGATGTAATGGAGGACCTCACTCTTGCAAGGAAGCTCGATCGAATCATCAACAAAGTACGGGAGAAGATTTATAGGGAGTGTAGCCTCAAATCTTCATTAGGGAGCAATAGATTGGAAAACAAAGAAGAAGTATGATGATTTGATACCTTATTTTAGGGAACCTTTCAAGGTCTTACTCTTAAGGTCCTATAACTCCATGAAGGAAAGTCATTAGGTTTTACTAGTGAGATAGTATATCTTAAAGGATATACCACACTCTTGTTCACTTTAAGGGATGAACGTCAGAATATGACTACGCATATTGAACACGCTAAGCCATGAATCTCATAATGGACCCAAAGTGATTACCGTAAAGGGAAATCAAGAGTTGACATGCAATCTCTGCTTTGGAAGCCATCAAATTTCAAAGAAAAGAAAACAAGTTTAAAAGTCAGCCAATAACTTTTGTGAAAGTAAAATCAACTCTTTCATATTTCTCTTCTCGGCTTGAATAAAGAAAACTCTAGCCTTATATACAAGTGGAAACAGATTGCTTGAAGAACAAGTCAACCCATCAACTAACTATTTGGTTGCAACTAATCCAATAAAAACATGCCTTAATTACTATAAGCACAATGACTAAATAATACACAATAACATAGCCTAGAAACATAAAACATCTTGCCATATTTGATGTATGGCCAAGTGCTCGAGGTTGTACCAGAATTGATGCTCCGAAATGCACTTTGAATTAGTGTTCTATGTTGCAACGGAATTGTTGTTTTACCTTTAGCCTGATGGCATAATATGAGGCCAATCCAATTCTCATCACTTTGCTTCATTACCCCGTCGCAAGCTGGAGAGTATATGTCTAGAATTCTCAGCTTGGACAACAAAAAACGAAAAAGGAGTTGGATCCAAGGCTTTTGTAAAAATGTATGCGGTTTGATCCATGCTAGCTATAGGTAGAAGATGGAATAACTTAGACTCCAATCTTTCATGAACCACATGATAATCAATGCCAATATTCTTTGTTCATTCATGAAACACGTAATTGACAGCAATATGCGTAACTGATTCATTATCACAGTACAACAGTGTAGGCTTTTCATACATTACTTTGAAGTTATCACGCAAGTATGTAAGACATTGTATCTCACAGCGAGTGGTTGCCAAGGTATGATACTTAGCCTTTGATGAAGAACGAGCCATTGTGGTCTACTTCTTTGACTTCTATGAAATTAGTGAGTTCCCAAGAAAGACACATCATCTAGTGATTGATTTCCTAGAATCAATACAAGTAGCCCAATCAGAACCACTAAATGCCTTTAAATGAAGAGTGGAATTGGATGAATAGAAGATACATTGGACTAGGCTACCTTTGGTGTACCTTAGTACACGAGTTAGAGCTTTGAAGTGAGTAATGGTTGGTTGAGCCATAAACTGACTCAATCGTTGAATTGCATATCTAATATCTTGTCTAGTATTATTCAAGTATAAGAGTCTACCAACTAATCTCCTATATATTGAAGGATCCTCATAAGGAGATGCATTGTCCTTGTGTAATTTTGTGGTTTTAACAAAGGGGGTATGAATAGGTTTGGCTGCTAAGTACCCTATATCAGAAAGTATATCCAAGGCATACTTTCTTTGGCACAAACTAATACCAAGTTTAGACATGGCCGAAGTATTTTAAGTGCCCAAGATCTTTTATTTTAAACTGCTTATCTAAGTGTTGCTTCACAGAAAGAATCTCTTGGATATTATTTCCAAATAGGACTAGATCATCAACATAGATGAGAAAGGCAATGAAAAAGGGCTTATAGTATACCCCAAATTAGTTAAGAATTGGGACAATTTTGTGAAGCACTGCCTCCCTGGTTGCTTAAGCCCATAAAGGACTTGTGAAGTCTACATACCTTGTGAGGTTCAATGTAGATCACTCCTTGAGGAAGGTCTATATAGACTTTTTCACAAAGGTCTTCATGCAAGAAGGCATTATTCATATCAAGTTGGTGCATTTCCCATCCTTGTGAGGCTGCTATTGCAAAAAGAAGCCTAATTCTAGTCAGCTTGATGATTTGGGCAAGGTATCAAAAAAGTCAATTCCCTTAGTTTGGATATAGCCCTTTGCCACCAACCTATCCTTGTATCTCTCAATAGATCCATCTGGCTTGTGTTTAATTTTGTATACCCACTTAGATCCAATGGTAGTCTTATTTGGTGGTAGGTCCACAATACTCCAAGTGTTATTTACCTCAAGAGCATTAAGCTCATCTTGTAGTGTTTGTATCCATTGTTGGTGTTTGACAGATTGGTGATAGTTTCTTGGCTCATTATGGATGGTGGTGGTAAGGGTATGGTGCAAATGGGCCTAAGACACAGATTTGTAAGATAGTACTGAGGTAAGGGGTGATATATATCCTTTGGTTCTATTGGCTTTGAGGTATTGAGGAAATTATAGTGAAAATCTTGTAGGTATATAGGTGGTTGCTTGACTCTACTAGATCTTCTAAGATTAGAAGCAAGCCTATTTATCTTGGTATCTTGAGAACGTGTGTGAGGTATAGCTTTGTCATTGGTGCAATTGCTAGTTTGCACAAAATCATAGTTAGTCATAGGGATCCATCATAATGTCATACTCAGTAGGCTCATAATCATTAGTCTCATGCTTATTAATATTTTCAGGATTATAAGGGAAGATGTG
This sequence comes from Lupinus angustifolius, assembly GCF_001865875.1. Lineage (NCBI taxonomy): Eukaryota > Viridiplantae > Streptophyta > Magnoliopsida > Fabales > Fabaceae > Lupinus > Lupinus angustifolius. The sequence goes on from NC_032011.1 coordinate 16,048,074, forward strand.
CTCATAGAAAACTACATGCCTAGATATAAGTATCTCTCTAGTCTGCAAATCAAACACTATATACCCTTTTGTCCCATTCTTGTAACCTATGAATATGCACTTTCTAGCCTTTCGGTCAAGCCTATTTCTTTGTTAAGCCAAAGTGGATGCAAAACATTGACAATCAAAGACTTTGATTTCCAGAAGGATAGGGGAAATGTTATTTAGTAACTCAAAGGGAGATTTATTTTTGAGTCTAGGACTAGGCAACATATTTATGAGGTATGTTGCATGAGAGACAACATAAGACTAGAATGTCTTAGGGAGTTTAGACTGAAACAAGGTTAAATTTAAAGTGGGGCATGAAAAGAACATTATGCAGTATTAGTTTGTCAGAGAAGGTGATTGTGCCTGCAAAGTTGGCTCGAGTAATTGAGCCATTTGGCAGGCTCACGGAAATAGGTTTTATCATATGATAAGCATCAAAGTTTGACAAGTCAGGGCAAACATGATCGGTTGCCCATGTGTCTAGTATCCATGGTGAGGTGATACCTGTAAGTTCTTCATCTTCTAGAGGCGGATCAGTATTTTCAGGGTCAAAAAGCATGATGCTTAGTTGGTTTACTATGTCGTGAAGATGTAGCACCAATGCTTTGAAGTTGTGATGCCAATTGAGCATACTACTCTGCTACAAAATTGAAATTCCCACCTTGTGTTCCCTCATCTGGTTGCATCTCCATTGTGCCTTTGCAATTTGTAGGGTTATTGACCATTGCAGTATTGATTGAACTGCTTTCTTATTTAGATATATTTCCTTGATAGTTAGGTGGGAATCCATGCTTGAAGTAGCATGTGTCTATTGTATGATTTCCTCTTCCACAGTGAGTGTAGACTTTCAATCGACCACCTCTTGCATTGTTGTATCCTCTTCCTACTTCTTTGGTTATGCCTTGTACGTATCCACCTCTTTGTCATGAGGATCTTGAATCACTACTATTAAAAAATGCCTTTGAGCTTGCCTGGTTTGATTCTTGTTGTTCTTCTTGTTGCATAAGTAGAGAGCATGCCTTGTTTATTTGGGGCAGGGGCTCCATGAGCAATATTTGTGCATTGGTAGTATTGAACTCATCATTGAGCCCATTTAGAAAGCATATGACATATTCAATGCCCCTACGGTTCTTGACAATCTTCATCATTTGACACTTGCACTTTGTTTCACATACACAATATGGCACTGGTCTTAATGATTCAAGCTCATCCCAAAGAGTCTGTAGACCAGTGAATTACTCACAAATGTTCCTATCTCCTTGTCTAATGAAGTGTAGCTCTTATAGGACATTAAAGATTCTAAAGCAATTCCCTTTGGAGAATCTCTCCTTCAAGTCTTCCCACATTTCTTGAGCATTGTCAATATAAATGGTGCTTTGTGCAATTTGTTTTGTCATAGACTTTGTGATCCATGATAGTATCACTGTGTTACAGTGTTCCCATGTATCATATTCAAGGTCTATTTCATTTGGAGGTTTGATAGATCTATTGACAAACTTAAATTTGTTCTTGGACAACAAGGCTCTCTTAATAACCCTACTCCATGTATGATAGCTGGATCCATCAAGTGGAGGTGTTACAAGAACTGCCCCATGATTCTCTCTTGGGTGTAGGTAGAAATGATTTTGTATATTGTTGTAATTGGAGGCATACTAGGTTACCTGGTTTGCTTCAGGGTTATCCATTTTGGTTGCCTTCTGTCTTGAAGAAAGAGTGTTTCTTGAGCAGTCTTTGATCACTTATTGTACAAGGCGTGTTGAGGTTCTTGCAATAGGAGTGTTTGGGTTCTATCAAGCTCGTGATACCATATAACTTTTGTGAAAATAAAATCAACTCTTTTGCATTTCTCTTCTTGGCTTGATTTAAAAAGAATCCAGCCTTATATACAAGTGGAAACAAATGTCTTGAAGAACAAGTCAACCCATCAACTAACTAATTAGTTGCAACTAACCTAATAAAAACGTGCCTTAATTACTAGAAGCACAATGACTAAATAATACATAATAACATAGCCTAGAAATATAAAACATCGTGCCATATTTGATGCATGGCCAAGTGCTTCAGGCTGCACCAGAATTGTTGTTTCACCTTCAACCTAATGGCCCAATGTGAGGCCAACCCAATACTCATTACTTTGCTTCATTATGCCATTATAAGCTCTTCCAAATGTGTTATAATTTAAATATATAAATAAGGAATTAATAAATTTTCAAAGTATAAAACTAAAACTAAACTGAACTCTACAATGCATTTGGGGAGAATAAAGAGAAGACTTAAAAGTCATGAAATACATTTATAACATGACTATGAAGCCTTCATTTATATTCATTTTATTCCAAAGCTCAACTCTCAAACAAACCCTTGGTGTTTTAGCTGTTAGGATTGTTGTATGAGAGATATTATATCCTAAAGAGAGTTGTATACATTCATGTATGTTATAACTTTTTTTTTTATGAACAAGTTTTTCCTCAGATTTTAGTTTGTGGGTTCACTAGCTTTGATTATAAAATTCTTTTTTATTTTTTTCAAATCTAGTTAAAGAAAGTAATATCTATGTACTGTCAGTATAAATATTTTACACAATCATACATTATTTATTCGAATTACTTTGTTCGAAGAGTCAATAGTGGTTAAATTTAAATCATAGATGATACAATAATAATGTATAAAACTCATACATTGTAATTACATATTTCTTTTCTAACCATACGGGTGCTTGTTTTTCTAGCAGATATAAATATAGATATAATCATAATATAATTTCTCCAAGTATATCAATCACATGCTTCATTATTAAAAAATAATACATTTTGTACAGAAGATGTCATTGTCTAAGAATCACAAAAGAAATTTAGATAAACTTGAGTAGCTGACTTCCTACTCAATAATTTATTACTTGTTTTGCCACTTATTGATTCAAACAAAAAAAAAAGTACACATTGGTCCTACTATATTTAGAAATCATATCTTGTGGCTAGAAAACAATGCCTGAAAATATTACCAAATTGAATGGTTGATATCTATTGTCTAAGATCTTGTCTCATATATTGTCTCGCATTAATAAAAATATGTCAATTCAAAAAATTTAAGACTTCATTAGTATTACTGTTTTTTCTTTATTATAATTCGCGTAAAATAACATATGAGACATAATCTATGGCAATATGAGACATAATCTATGACAATAGATCTATTTTCCCATTTTGTGGACAGAACAATCATATTTCAAATGTTGGAACTTCTGACATAAAACCATGTATGGCCTGATATAATGATCGAGATAATATACTTCTGTAAGGATCACTTTCCCTTTTCTCCTTTAAATAATCAAGACATCTCTCAACCTCAGATTTTATTTCTAAGTATAGTTCATGAGCTTTTTCTCTGTCTTTAAGTTCCAGTTTCCTTCCTGTTATATAATATTTGATTAATCTAAGATATCAAAATAATTTACAACTACATTTGATGGATGTTAAAAATATGAACATACCTTTTGTTTCAAATGGTTTTCCAAAATAAAAGTAGAACCTGCCAGGAACTTTAGGGAAAAATCCAGGGAAATAAACTGGTTGATTTCCCAACTCACCAACAACATCAGTCCTGGATTTCACAATATACATGAGAAGCTTATAGTAAAATCATTGTTGCATGAAGAACAAATCAGAACAACTTTCCTAAAGATTGCATTGAAAAATCAAAGTTATCCTAAAAGTAGGTAGAGAATTAATATATCAAACTGTCATGATTTTTTCATTCATATTTACCATAGATGTGAAAACCAAACCGTACAGGCGGTTGAACCAGAAAATTGGTCTACATACTAATACGATACAACAATTATAATGGACATGTAATCGTGTTGATTAAAACTGGCTAAAATTGGTCACCTTGACAGGTTTTAATTCAAACCGTACTGGTCATATTAGCTTTCATTTAAAATTACAATATTTTAAAATAACTTAATTTCTACGAAAATATTATAATAGAGGATCAAACAAACAACCAATACCTTTTTTATACTTCTAAGTATATATTACGTTCTTTATTAGTTTTTTAACATTAATATTAATATAATAAATATGTATATAATTTTACTAGTACAGTATGTGGTTTAACTAATGAACCACTTTAGTTGAACAACTATACTAGTAACCTGATCGGTTTGATGACCAATACAATATTAATAACAATGATATTTACCTTTTATTTTTACATTAACCTTCATTAATATTAGTTTACTAATTATCTCTCTTACTATAAAATCACTATTAATACTAATGACAAACAGAAAACTAGTTATTAACGTATTCTTAAACTTCTAAATGAAGAAGTAAATAATATAGAAGATGGAAAAGAAAAGCAATAAATGTAATACATTATGGTTCATAATAGGTATGAATCAACAAAAAAGCTAATTGGGATACCTCAACTGTGGAACCTCCTTTGTTTGGTCTTCTATTGCAGACTTTAAAGGTGGAATTTTTACCATGTCATCATAATCAAAAACTAACTGAAAAGGCCAATGTAAGTGTTAGGGTTTAAATGCAAGTTGAAGGCAGCTACAGATCATTGGAATAAGAAACTAAAAGGTGGACATATTATGCATGATAGACAAAAGTTAATCAAAAATTGAATTTGTAAATATTAAGCTATGCACAAAATACCAACATTACGGTCGTCTAGTGGTGTAAAGTTCCGCTAGATCCTCAGAAAGACCAAAATGTCAAGGGTTCGATTCCTGAGAGCGACATTTGTTGGGAGGGACAACCTTACACCCAGAAAGGAATTAATTCTTTACTATGGGATGATGGGATACCATTGGTAGTACAAAAAAACAACAAAATGGCCATGCTTTGCCTTCATGACAAGCATTTTCAGGCAAGAATAACTTTGTAAAGGAAATGGATTAGCTTAGTGAAGATCAAAACTTACATTACCAACATCATCTTCACCAATAGTGCCAAAAGGTACAATTTTGGCTCCAAATCTAGCTGCCATTCTGACAAACTCAGATTGTTCAGGCCAGAATAACTTGTATTCTTCACCCTGAGAATTTAAACAACCTCATTTCAGAGCATAAATACAGATACAGAAAAAAACTATGCTTACACAACAACCAATTATTTCTCATATTAAAAGCCAAAATGATACATTACATATATATGTCAATCATTTAGCCTCCTTTTTTAAGTTTTTGATGTTCAATAACAGTGGCTTTATGTTTTAATACTGGAAACACACTTGACACCCCAATATTTTATATGTCTGGGCTTGGGGTTCCATTTCAAACTGCTGCATTTGTCATATGCCGTATGCATCAAACAGTATAGAAAAGATGTTACACTATCTTTCAACAATATGATATTGAATGTCAAGCATCTCATACAAGGTCCTTTATGCTGTCATTATTTAATGACATGTCAGATAAAATTCTATGTCAAGAATGCTATCTACATAAATGTGCTTACAAGCGGCATCACTTGAATGATTTTTCAATGATGTATGTAGTTTTTGAATAATTTATATTTGAATATTTAAAAATAATAATATCCAAGTGGTGTCATGCACTGTGCCTAACTACCTGTTACGTGGGAGCCTAAGACACTGGGCCATCCTTTATCCATGTAGCATCATATGTAAGCACGTCTATAGGATACCATTGTTAACGTGAAGTTTTGTAAGTCAAGTCACTAGATAATAAGTGGACTTAGACATGGAACTTCTGATAAATATTTTGGAATAGCATGAACGGAGACTACAAAAAATCTAACAAGGACTTGAGACTAAATGACCCCTGTTTACACAGACATAAAACTTATTAAACCCCACAAAATATATTAAAAGACCAGCATGGAACCTTTTTCCAGTAATAATCATGTTCTTTCTATACAAGGAAAGTAATAATCATGTTCTCCAGAACATCTATGACTTATGACATTTCATGCAACCTTTTTTCAGTTCACATATGATTTTTAAACTACACAATGGTGATGGCTTATAACCTATTCATCTCATATAAGTTTTACATGCTCTTTCTATAATTACTAATCAAGCTAACATTAGGTCCAAAATGCTGCTACATACAAGATTCATATCTTCAACCCCTTTTACTATCTCCTTCCCTTTTCAATTCATATATATAAGTCACAGACCTTAGGAGGAGTCAAATGGCAGATCCATGATTCCATGGGAAAGATAAAACTCACTTGTAATAGAAAGAGTTTTCTTACTAGGATTTACCTTCTTATGAAGAGCCTCACGCATACCTCCAGGAAATAACAGTATATGAGACTTGGAAGACAAAAGTTTGAAGAGACCTGTTGGTCCTACAGGAACAGCACCCATAAGTCTTTGTGCATCAAATGCAGACTCGTCTGGCAAAAGTCCTCCTGCTTTTCTGATAAACAACATTGGATGTGCTAACCCTCGAACAAGTATATTTCTTTCCATAAAAATTCGACTGATCAAGGGAACTATGTCGAGTCCAAGCATCATGTGGTAACCAACAAAAAGAACAGGCCCCTCTGAAGGAATTCCAGCAAGGCCCCTTTCAACTGTTCCATCCTCCAAAGTTGAGAGCATCACAGGACTTGTAATAGTGTTAATGAAACTGGAAGCATTTTAAGTGAAAAGTGGCAATGTTAAAACTTGTTTGATTATAATAGAACTCAATTAATCATAATTTGTAACAGTGTTAATTAAACTAGAAGCATTTTAAGTGGAAAATGGTAATGTTAAAACTTGTTTGATTATAATACAAATCGATTATTCAGAACATATAAAGAAAATTGTTCAGCTGCCAGGGTTTCAACCCAAACACTCACTTTATGTCTCACAATTCTACCAATTGAACAAACTCTCGGAGCAAACTTACATGTGTTTAGAATTTAGATATAACAATTTACATTAATTGTACTGATGGCTTACACCATCAAATTTATCCTGTTAATTGTACCTATTTGATTCTATTGCTTCTTTGGCTTCATTGGGTGTTGGTGGTAAAAAATCTGATACATAGTCATGATACTTGCCACGACGGTAGAGAGAAGCACGCTTGATGACTGTTACCAGGTCAACGCTACCTTCCTGCGCAGTGAACAAATGCACTGCATTAGGGTCTGTTAAGACTTCACACTGATATTTGGTATTTCTCTCTCCTATCAAATGCGTAGGAATGTAACATCATGTTGCATGCATGAAGCAGAAAAATATAAAAAGAGAAATTATACCAAAAATAGGAAATGTCCACTGCCTTCAAATTTACGAAGCTCACATTTTGGAAGTAACTGGCGTAGTCTTTCACCTTCCTGTTGACTAGGTAGTAACCGATCATTTCCACTAAAATGAAAAACACTAAAGCTCAGTTTCGTTTATACAGAAGAATCATACACTAGAAGCAGAAAATATGCTGTCTACATGTGATATTAAGTGGGGTTATTTTACTATCCATAATGGGATTCATTGTACAATTTAAGCTAATGCACAAATTAGAAACTAAAAAAGGAATTGCAGTCAGGAATGTTAGACCCTACTAGGGTCATCATCATCTAGACCTTTTAGATACGAAAAATCATTTTGAGATCAGATAATCAATTACTTCTCTCATTTAAGCTGGTGTTTTTTTCCCAAGTTAACCATAGCAATTTATCCTTAACTGGTTAACAGACCATTAGATTCCTCAATTAACAGATTCCAACAGATTCAGAAAAACTAGTTGATCTAGTTGTTTCCATCATGATGATAATGGTTTAGACTTCAAGAAATTGGTTTTAGAACTAAATTTGGGTCCTCTCTATCAGTATCCAAAGGCTCTAATTCTGCCAACTATATTTTTATTCTTCTAACTAAAAGCCAATGTTAACAAAGTACATATGGTTCCATATTTTGAATGATACAAGATGGACAAGTCAAAGAGCATGAACCTGCAAAGTATCAAAGTCTGAGCTTTGATAGCATGAAGGCGTGAATTGACATAAGCAGAAGCTGACTTAAGTAGCTTTAGTTTCCACTGAAGTGTTTCTATTGGCAATATATTAGCAAGAACCTGAAAACTCAATCAACATTAAATTTCAATATTCAAAGTAAATAAAGGGAAAGCTCAATCTGAGCACCAACGAACCAAAGTAAAGAAAACACAGTCATGTCTATGTTATTTGGAAGTCCAACATATTGAACTTTTAAGAAGGTTATGTTAAAAGAAATAAATTAAAATAATCTATCCAACTTTGAATTGAAATTTCTTCTGCAATATGCTTTAAGAATTGTCATTAATACTCATACAAAATGCTTCATATATTCAAAGTACAAACAAAAAGCCATGCATTACTGTTTAAGTAGGAATTTCATTTTCTTTTTAAGAAAATGAATAGCTGAATCTTACAGGGAGAGATCCTGAGAAAGTAGTAAAGTCCTCCAATAACTCTCTAGCTGTATTTTGCAAAGGAAATCCTCTCACCAAATTATCCAACAGCCTCAAAGGGTCACCTAATTTTACAAGAAAGTTGAAGGAATAAATGGAGAATGGCACAATTTTCTTTGCTAAAAGATAAAGACAGAACACAGGTGCTTAATCTATAATAAATGATCTTTCTCTTTTCCCGATAATTGTACTGTGCTTAAGGATATTACAACACCAATAATAAATGTTTTTTTCTAGTAGGTGGAGCCGACTATATGGATTAAACACTGTGCTCATAAAACTGATAAGCCATTTAAGTCTAGATCCTTCCTAATGCTAAAGGATATTGAAGTAGAAAATTTAGCATAAATCCTACTGATAAGCAATTCATGAACATTTGACTAAATATTATCAGAAGCAACAAAAGGGAGACATTTCATTGAGCAAGTTTACTATTTAAATATTAGATATAAATGAAATGAAGGAAAAAACTGACAAAAAGAATCACAGTGAAGCACCAAAAAATGCATGAAACATTTGTGGTAAAAGAAGAAAATTATATCCACAACAACCTCATATGATGTGTAAATCATGGAGCAAAAATGCAACAAAATCAGGGATGCATGGAAATAGCAACCAAATTACATGTAGATGATATAAAATTGATTAACATTTCTTATTAACAAATTCAAAGAGAAGTAAAGAACATAACAAACGAATTATGTCTATAATTTGAAGCATTGAAACAACCTAAAACCTACAATTAAGCTAAGCTGAAGTTACTACTAAGAAAACTGTGTGGCAATGCAAACAACCTACAACTGGAAGCATAGAGGCAGCCCAATTAAGACGTGGCCTTTTTAAACTAATTAAAATAAACAATATTTGAAATTTGTCTGATATTTTTGGGAGTCCTAATTTAAAAAGATAATGCCTTCTTAGGGGGCTAATGTGAAGGTTAGGCCTTTTCTGTGAGGGGAAAATATTAGCCATTAAGTATACTACCCTTATGCTTGGCCTTCACAAGGGAAGCATTTCTCATGGTACCCAGCATTGGGTTGTGTTTCAACAGGTACCCATAATTGCAAGAGGTACACAGCAATGGTATTGGTACCTATAATTCTTTAGAAGTAGTGTAATTAGGTCAAGGATCTTATATTTGTTCTTTTTTCATATTTATTGTTTCTTTTGGCTTAAATAATGGTTCAAAAGTATACGAACATATATAGAGCTTTTAGAATGAAGTTAGACGCAAATACATCAAACATGGAGCTTGAGAAAATAGTTTTTTTTTTTAAGTATAACCTAGGGAGCAAGAAAAACAAACCTGGCATCGAACTGAGAATTTCTGGCGGGAAAAGAGAGAGTGGACCATGCATAGCTTCCAATAACGGTGTTAGAAGTTGCCACTGTGATCTGCCAAATGAAGTAGCTGCCAAATTGTGTTGTGAAAGTGAGGTCAGGCACTTAGTGTGTTTTTAAGTGAGATACAATCACAGCAAATCAACTTCAATATTGTACAGGAACTTTTTCTCAATGGTGTGCTTATTATAGAATTATCAATGAGTGGCATTGTTCTGAAAACACTAACCCACACCATATTTGTAAGCAATAGCTTACATCAGTATCCCAGGCTAACACCAAGTATTGTTAGGAAAAGTGTAGAAGGTGCTTGGTTGCATTAATTATCAGACTTGCCATTACCATATCTATAATTTAACACCAATTTTTGTTGGGAAACATGGGAAGATGATATACACTTGGGTTAGCACCGACATGATCCCAAAATACTTGAACTCCCAAGTCAAGGACATGCAAATTATTATTACATTTTAGTTTCTACTCAGTGTGTGACTTCTTTCTTCTACATTGTCTTGAATTCACTCAGACTTGCCATTACCATATGTATAATCTAACACCAATTATCATATTGATCAATGTATACATACAACAGTAAATTAGTTTATTCATCATGGCTACCGGAAATTATTGAGTTCAACTCTCATTTTCTGTCATGCAGCTTACAGTATTAAATTGTGTTAATTTAACTACTCATGAACAATAAAGTTTAAAGAATTATATCTTATCTAACATTACCATAAGTTACCTGGGTTTGCCAAAATTAGTACAACATCAATGTCAGGGATATGGGCTGCAACGGCCAACGCGAGGCATCCTCCTAGAGATTCTCCAACAAGATATATGGGTCTATTTGGTAACTGTTGATGTTCTGATCTAACTGTTTTCTCAACTATTTTCACAAGCTCTGCAACAGGGAAACATAGAGAACAATAAAGTATGACTTAAAATACTGGAGAAACAACATGAATTTTCTAAAAGTGTATGGAATAAAAATATTTTATCCCATTTTCAACAGGACAAACATGCTCTACCATTTTATGAAGATGCATGCCTATAATTAAATCAGATACAACAGATTAAGCTAATGGTGAGTGTCATAAAGTTCAATAACATTACAAATTAATATAGAGGAGTATTGGAGAAGAGAATGACCTATAAATGGTGTTCGATCCGCAACTGGAATATGCAAGCACCAGACATCAAAAATACTGCATTCCAGAGAGAAAAAATAGAGAGTGATCAAAAGAGTATTTCTAGCATATCAGTTAATACTGTTAGGGTTATCTAGCTATAAGAAATACTTTGGCCTTAAATTCATCTCATCAACTATAAGGCGCATTCTTAAAAAGAAAATTGGATATTTTTAACATGTGTATTGTCACATTTTAATATACCAAAACTCATGGTAGTTTTGTGAGTGCACTTAGGCATTAGCATTAAATGAACACAAACCTTCCCAGTTTCTGATGATGCGAAGTAAGTCCAAGTCCCACACCATCAATCCCTGTAATATTTCAAGCAATTTGTACGAATATATTCATTAGTATCCCTGTTTTTTGATACCGTGGCATGAAGAATAAGACTGAAAAAATATTGAATCTTCAAAGAAAATAGACTAGAAGCAGCGCTTCAACACACACCAGATTGAAATGACAAGACAATTCAACTTGTGCTTTGCTAAAGAATTGAAAGCACATATATAAAGATTTGAACAGCTTTTGGAACATATAGTTTAGGTTGAAGTGTTTGGTATCAGAAATATTTCGTATTTTTTGGAATCTAATAGTCTCATCAAAGGTGTGAATCCAACCTTCAAAATTTAGATTATCATACATGGAAATCTCACATTTCCATCTTTTTTTAACGAAATCTCACATTCCCCATTTGAGATTCTCAAACATTACTTAATAACATTGTTTAATAAATATAAATTGAGTAACTCATTCTTGGAAATCCAAAGACAAAACTTCTCAAAATTTTAAATGCCACACTTTGCTATATGAAATTACTTTTTCAACTTCTTTAAACAATTTTCTAAAGGTATGTGTTAACCTTCTCATTTATTTAATAACTTCTCAAGGATTTGAAACTGTATTACAAAGTAAAATTTACTTAGCAATAAGGCATTGGTTTTATGGTGTAAGGCTCTCCTAGATCTCTAGAATGACAAAAAAAGTTAAGAGTTTGATTCCTGGAAGCACACATGTTAGGAGAGACAGTAATGATAAGTGTTATAAGGGTTACTTATGATAAGTGTTATTAAACATGGATGAATAGTAAGTACTGAACACTGAGTCAAAGGTTGGGTTAGTGAATTGTTTGTAGGATCAATTGTCTTAGTTTATATTAAAAAATTGATGATATTAACATTATAATATACAATTAAAAAATAGTACATTCATACAAATATCTAATTAAACAAATATTGAAGAGAGTTCTCCACAGGAATATTTTTTTGGTACTATTTAGGGCATGCTATTATATTTTTGGGTAAGGAACTAATCTTTTTCGGGGTGTGTGGTTATTCCTCCCAATAAGTGTCGCTCCCAGAAATCAAACTCTACCTTTTGGTGTCTTGAGGATCTAGTAGGACCTTACACCACTAGACCAACACATTCTTGGTCAACAAGAATATTCACAAATGAATTTAAAATATCATCAAACAACATAACTTATTCGCTTTAATCACAACAAAAGGACACAAATAACATTAAAACTTAATTAAACAATTAAAGTTTTGTTACAACATAATACAAATGAAATCAAATAGTAAATAAATTATAATTAATTTACATCTTTATGAGTAACTAGTAACTCATTCCTTACCTCAGTAGGTATGCTCATATTTCTGTTTTGAACAATGATTTCTTAATGAAATTGATTCATACTTTCATTTTACTTGCATTCTAGGAGCAAACCGTCCACGAATAATGATAATTTTGTTGGACTTCGAATATGAAAGAATGAAATTATCAACTATAATTTGCTACCATCTATAGAATGCAAAGTGAACAATGTTATGACATTGAAGTGGTGGCACTAACTTCCTCTCTGATGAATTCAAGTATATTCATCTTGAAAAGGATTTAAAACATGTTAAAATAAGTGTAATATCTATACTATAAAAATTTATAAACAGTCAGTACACCATACACCATTTATTTATATTACTTTTATTTCAGAATTAATGATACAATAACAGTATAAAAATATTTTATACTGTTAATATGTACATTGTTTTCTTCAGTGAATTTAATATATTGTGTATTCTAGTACATTTAAACTTATAGTTGTATGATAGAACATATATTTCATTCATATGACAATTTACATTCTATACTTTGACATTTCTAGCTCGTTATCATTTTGATCAAATTAATATAAAAAATAACTCGTGTATAGCACAATATATTAATTAATAAAACCTATATTTTTTAAGGACCAAAATCAATCTTTTATTAGGACCATAAGATTGAGAAATAGAAAGGGAAAGAAGAAAAAATGATTCTCAGCTTTTAAAACTAAAAGTCATAGTTGTATAACCTTGACTTATATTAAACAAGGGTTTTTTTCAGTGCTCCCCTTTGAGTTTTATGATTACATGCCATCCCTAACTATTATTATTGATTTATTAATCAAATAAATTAATGTTATAGCATACAAGTGTTGGAAGTAAACTGCATGTTAATGTTAACATTGAAAGTGTTTGAAATGAGATGTAAAGAATAATATTAGCATAGAAGTTAAAATTGACATTGTTGTTAACATTTTCTCCTTTTCAATAAGGATGGTTGTTGCATACTCAGATTGTGATATTATGGCAACACTTGCCACTTGGGTTTTGACATATCGCTAAAATTCTTTTTTATTATGGCAATGCTTTGGTTTTGGTGATATAAGTTCCCACAGTAATCAATCTTTCATCAGCTCGTTGGTGGGGCAATTCTAAACTTTCCACTAAAAAATTATTCACATCAAGTATTTGGTGAGCTTGGAGGTGGAGGAATACAACTATTTTGAATAATTTGGACTACGATATTAGTCATGTGGCTCTTCAGGTCCATCATGACTTTAGAAACCGGTATAATCTAGGAGGTTTGTGGATGAGGATACAAATATTTCTAGCTTCTAATGGGCTTTACCAACAATTGATTAAGTGAAGCTAAATGTAGATAGTAGTTGTTCCATAAGAGCAAATATTATGAGCATAGTAGTTAACATCGCGATTTAATTATAGTGAGTCGTATGCCCACTGTGAATGCGATGTTATCATTAGAGACATATGTAACCAACCCATTTGAATTTGTTCCCCTTTTGCCCTCTCTTTCTTTCCTTCTTCTTTGGTACACCTTTGTAATTACGGGTCCACCAATACCCTCCCAACGAGTAAGACCTTGTCCTCAAGGTGGAAGTTAGGGAAAGTAGCTTGGATTGATTCAAAATCCTCCCAAGTACTATCATGTTCTGGTAATGCAGTCCACTTGAGTAAAACTTTTGTGTGACCATTCAACAGTTTACGCATAGCCAACACTTTTTCGAGCACCACTTGTAATTCCCAATCGTCTATCAATCCTTCGGGAAGATTATGGCTAAACATTATCGTTGGAGGGGCTGTTTTGAGCTGAGACATATGAAAAACAGGATGTATGCGTGAATACTCGGGCAACTGTAATTTATAAGCTACCGCCCCAATTCATTCCACTATTTCGAAAGGCCCATAAAACCGAGGGCTGAGCTTCTCATTCAATTTTTGAGACAGTGACCGCATCTTATAGGGTTGAGCTTTTAAATACACCATGTCGCCTACTTGAAACTCCACCTCCCTCCTTTTCTTGTCAGCCTGTACACGCATCCTTTGTTGAGCTCTAGTCAAATTGGCTTTGAGCTCATCAATGATGCCATCCCTTTCTCTGAGCAGCATGTCTACAACAGCCACGGGTGTGCTCGCATCCTGAAATGGAATAATCGATGGAGGATCCCGACCATACAAGGCCTTGAAAGGACACATATTAATAGAGACATTATGGGAGCAATTAAACCATAGTTCAGCCCAAGCCAACCAATCTACCCATTGTTTTGGGTGTTCGGAAACAAAACAATGCAAATAAGTCTCAAGAGTCCTATTGATCACTTTCGTCTGACCGTCAGTTTGAGAATGGTATGTCGAACTAAACCTCAATTTGGTGTCTGCCAGCTGAAACAACTCCTTCCAAAACAGACTAATGAAAACGCGATCACGGTCAGACACAATGGAAGTAGGGAAACCGTGTAATCGAACTACCTCTTTAACAAATGCTTGTGCGACCTCTTTAGAAGTGTAAGGATGACATAGCGAGACGAAATGGGCAAACTTGCTGAGGTGATCCACCACCACCATAATCGTGTCTGCCCCACGTGCCTTTGGCAACCCGCCAATGAAATTCATAGAAACATCCTCCCAAACATGGTTGGGAATGGGAAGGGGTTGAAGTAATCCTACTGGTTTAAGTGCATGATACTTGTTTTGTTGACAAAAGAAACAGTTCACAACAAATTTCTCAATATGACGTCGCATACCTGCCCAATGAAATACAACAGCCAGTCGTTTATAAGTTCTAGTTATACCTGAATGACCACCCCATGGAGACACATGGAATTCTGTGAGCAAAAGAGGGATGTGGGCTGATTTGGCGAGTAGCACCAATCGTCATTTATACCATAAACATCCTTTGGCCAGTGAGTATGAAGGATGAGATTTAGGGTCCTGAACTACCTCCTGTATGAGTCGGGACAGCTGCTCATCGACAAGGATCTCATCAGCCAGCTCCAATAAATCTACATTAGTGACTATGGAAATAGAGTTGCATTCCATCACCCGAGACAACGCATCTGCCACCCTACTTTATTTGGTTGCCCCCCAATACCCGTTGTTCCAACAAATACAATGCCCCAACAAATATTATCGCCACTTTTGACCAAATACAATGGCCATTAGTTCCCTTTCGTAAATTGATTTCAGCTTGGCCCTTTCAGATAATCCTTGGCTTACAAAGGCTAGAGGATGACCTTGTTGCATAAGGACTGTCCCAATGCCAAATCCTGAAGTATCAGTCTACCTGAAAATCGGGTAAGGCTAGCGTAGGCAAATTTACCATTGATGTTTTTAATTTTTCAAAGGTCGTTTGAGCTTCCTCTGACCACTAAAATTTGTTCTTCTTCAACAATTGTATCAGAGGCCTTGCAAAAATGTCGTAGTGTTGCACAAATCGTCAATAGTAACCGATGAGACCCAAAAATCCTCTCAACCCATGGATGTCTTTCGGGGAAGGCCAATGTGTCATTGCTGAAATCTTATCCGGATTGGCCCGGATCCCTTGACCAGAAATGAGATGCCCCAAAATATTCAAGCTTCTCCGCACCAAAACAACATTTCTTGTAATTTACCCATAACACATGCTCCCGGAGTGTTTGAAAGACCACCCTTAAATGGTCACGGTGTGCCCCTATATCTCTGCTATACACCAGGATGTCATCAAAGAACACAAGCATGAACTTTCTCGAGTATGGTTTGAAAACATCATTCATGAGAGCTTGAAAAGTGGATAGAGCATTGGTGAGCCCAAAGGGCATCACCATATACTCATAGTGACCTTCATCTGTACGAAATGTTGTTTTTGGGATATCATCCTCCTTCATTCTAATCTGATAGTAACCGGATTTCAAATACCATTTAGAAAACAATGTGGCACCCCCCAACTCATCCAACAACTCCTCAATCACCGGAATTGGAAATTTGTTGGGTATCGTGATATTGTTTACGGCCCTATAATCCACATAGAATCTCTAACCCTCGTCCTTCTTCTGCACAAGGATCAATGGACTTGAAAACGGGCTCAAACTCGGCCGAATCATTCCCGCGGTCAATATTTCTTTCACAAATCTTCTCATCCTATGAATAGGGAATTAATCTCCATCGATGTGTCTGATTGTCACTCTAAACATATATCACTCAAAGAAATGGAACTTTTGACATTTGGTGTAATTGGTATAATAGTGCACATTTACTTATATGTATATAAGTTGTACATAAAGATATCAAAACTTTAAATATAGAATGTAATATCTAAGTAGTGTTAGTATAAAGATTTATATAATGAGTATATAATCTATCATTCATTTGTATTACATTAATTTAAGGAATGATGATTAAATATGAATGATATATGATGTAATAACAGTGTAAAAAAACTCTTATATTGTAAGTACATATTTTTTCTCTTAAATATATAACAAGAGTATAATATTCATGGACTAACAGTGTAAAGATATATATGCAATTAGTATAAAGATTACTATATTTGAAGAGTCAATATTAATTGAAAATAAATGGTGAATGATGTAGTAATGTACAAAAAAAACTCTTTCACTATTTCTTTTTCTCATATAAGAATTGTGATAACCTAAATTAATATCAATATGGAATATCAATAGTGTAAGTAATTTTGGTGATTTTGTGTTTCTAATCTCTCTACATACATCTTTGTATATGCTTTCCAAGGGACTCTTGAGCTAAAAAGGAAGAAAAAAACCAATGACCCATTTTTTATTTATGTATTGTCATCATTAGAAAGTGTTATACTTTGACCGGACACTATGAATTATACGCACTTAACAAAATTACTCCTCTAACCTAGGCACCAGGTGAATACAATAAGTCATAATTAACATACAATTTTATATTCATACTTATTAGGAGTAACAACTACACACTTCAAAAAAATTATTTCCTTATCTAAAAAATGTAACAGAATATTATTCGTAATACCAAAAGAAAATAACATAATTCCTAACATAATAGGATAATTAAAACGTCTAGATCTCATCTCTTTAACTCTATTGAAAAATAGTAGCTAAACAAAAATTTATTAAAAATTATGTCTACTTTATTTCATCTCCTACTTTAACCCAAAAAAAATTAAATAATGAAATCGTTGCAGAAATAATATGCATAAGTGAAAGGGAGTTTCTTTACAAAGAAATAGATAACCAAATGACCTACCTAATGATATGTTGTTGACTATTGCTCTAGTTGTAGAATTTGAGAGGAAAAATGAAAACAAAATATCTAAGGGTATGTATAAGATTGGTCGGAACAATTAAATGTATTAGTGAGAATGGTGAAATAGGTAAGGTTTGTCATCATAAATATTAATCGATTTGTGAATGGATTAGTCTTCCACCGGTTAATACTCATTTCTAACTTTGACGACCATTATTCTCCACCAACCAACACGATATTAAAGTTGTTATACAAAAGAGAGAAAAAAATGTATGTATAGGGCGTTGTAAAGTTTTATATATCGTTAGTCAATTATCCATTATTATTATTTTCAATTATTTTTTATTCTTCAAAAAAGTAATATTAATAAATGATATATAATGTATTGATTCTATATAAATTTTTATACTGATAATGTATAAATATTACACTTTGTAAAAAACAAGTATAGTATGAGTAAAAAGATAAAGACTATTTATTAATATTCGCCTACTCAACTTTGGAAGTTATTTAATTCTTATTATTTTGATTATTCATGGACCATCTTAGGCAAAGATTTTAACCCATGTATAAATGAATCTTGCAACTTATATCAATATACGAATGTTATAGAACTTTGCAATTTTCATAAGGGAAGACAGCAATTTGCATAGAATCTAATTAATATATATCTATATATACATTATCTAGAAGAAATTTGATATGCATTATTTAATTGAATATAAAAAACTCAATGACCCATCATATTCAATAAAATATTTAGCGCAATTGATAAAATATAATTATTAATGATTAATTATTGCACACTTAAAAGTTTCTAATTTCTTTGTTCCTATATATAGTAGTTACGGAGTTACCTAAAATAAAAATTACGAGATTACTAAATTAATTGACCAATCGCATCTCTATAAATAAAAAGTACTTTCTCTACCCCAAAAAAAAAGTACTTTATGGTAAGTTTAGTATATTCAAGAAAAAATCATGCCCTCGAGTAAATTAAGCTAGAGATCTTTCAACACCATAACAAGTAACTGTGATGTTCCTCAAATTATTAATGCGAGAGGATTTGTAGGTTTATTTTAATAATATAATATTAGCAGCTGCCAAATTTTAAAATAAAATTAAAGAAAAAAACTAATTACTAATAATAACTGAGACAACTATAAATAAAATGATTATTTATCTATTTATTTATAAATTTAATAAATTATTATAACATAAATAATTTATTTAAGAATTGGTACAATTTTCTTAAAATATGGGAGACGGTCTACCCTAATGTATAATGGGTTTGCTCAAGTTCAAAAAACTATAATATTAAAACAAGAAAAATAACAAGTTAAAAATAGGGATGACAACGTGCATGGATGAGCACGGGTAATAGTTACCTGCTACCCATTTCAAAATAGGAGATCATTACTCATACTCGTTCATATCCGTAGGGTACCCGTGTGTGAGTATTTGCGAGTATTTCTGGGTACCTGTGGGTCCAATGTGTACCCGCAGGTTTCCTATATTATAAATGAATTTTTAATTTTTCACTTCTATTATATTTCAAATGAGATGAAACTTAATTATGTTTGTAATTTTTGATTGAATATTTGACAAAAATGCTAAATTTATGGGTGTTTTCTATTTGTGTGATTTTTTGTTCTCATTTCGTTAACAAAAAATATATATATTCTTTGTAAAAATGCATGTTTCTACACATGTAATAATATCCAAACTCAATAAAATGTGTAAACAAAGTAAAAAGAAAATATGTGCATAATATAATGAATGTTAGAATAATGTACTTTTTATTTTAATTAAATATAAATATTAATCATATAAATAACGGGTATCCACTAACACAAGTATCATAATACTTGTACCCGCCTGTATATATTGTGGGTATTTTTTAAAAATCACTTATAATACTCACGGGTACCAGTTTGTGATCCGTACCCGTGCTCGTACGAGATTTACCTACGGGTACCCACGGGTACGAGTTTTTTTGTCGTAGTTAAAAAGCGTAGAGTTGAAAGAAAAAAACACTAATAAAAGGGCGAAAAATAAAAAGTATAGAAAAACAAAAGTTACGAGAGAAAAAATTACAATAGGAGGAAAAGAAAACATCTGATGTTTTCTGAGCTAATATTTTTGTAGGAAGAGACCAAATAAAATAATCATTAATCTTCTGTCTTCTTTCAACAAAATGATATATCTTTTTGATAAATTCACCTACAAGGCTACGACCCTAGTAATCACTAAAACGCAGAAAAATCTATAGGAAAAATTTAGTAAAAAAATATTATAGTGCTCATTAATCAAATATGGAATGACATCTTAAAATTTCATTGTCTCGTTGACTAATCTCAAAAGATTTTTCATATCAACCTGTTGTTGGTCTAATGATATAAGGTTCTATTAAATTTATAAAATAATTATAATATTAAATATTCAATTTTTGTGAACAATTTAAGATGAGCAGTCATATACTCTGAAAATGATTAGCTTTTTCTTACCGAAAATGTAATGAGATATTTTGGAAGTATAAAAAATAATTTTTCATCCATTAAAGCTATACTACATCTCTAGGTAGTCGAAAAATTGATTTTTATGAGCTGAATACTAACTACCAACCTTAAAGTTGTAAGTTTTTTACTCTACCAGTCAGGGATACGTTGCTTATAAAAAAATTGAAAATCATTTACTGCAATATAACATGAAGCTAATGCAATCCTATTCCAACAAACACATGTCTTTCTTATGAGAATAATATATCTTCTTGTATAAGGAGATAACTTATCTCATCTAACCAATAAAAATGTGACATATGTGTTATTTTGTTTATTTTTTAAAATATTTTTATAGAAAATAGTGAAACATGACACATATCTGGCAGGAGAAGATAATTTATCTCCTTATATAAGGAGATACTCCATTCCTCTTTCTTATATATATATTATTGACGAATCTTTTTAACACAATAAAGATATCAACCTTGTTGAATTAAAAAATCAAAATTTTCAATTACTCTCTTCTTGGTGGAAAATATTTATCATATTTCAAGATTAACGTCATCCACTACTCCAAAATATTTATCATATTTCAAGATTAACGTCATCCACTACTCGAAAATAAATAAATAACAAAGCATTAAGTAAAAATAATAATAATAATATGACTGAATAAAAACAAAATTGACTAACCCGGCAAAAACAGCAGCAGGGGAGATTTATCCAACCGCGAACCGCTCTCCAACGGCGAAAACCACCGCGGCGGTCCACCGTCCGGTTTCGCAATCTCCTTCGTTTGTTCCACGTAACTCCTCCAACTGCTTCTACGATTCAGCTCCTCTTCCTCATTATTCTCACCACGCTTCTCTTTCTCCGCCAACGTACCTTCTTCTCCGTTCACCTTCACCCATGGAATTCCGTTATTCGGCGATATCGCCGTCGAGGTTGTCTCCGGAACTCGGTCAACGGAATGTGCGAAACGCGGAGGCATGATAGGAATCCGGTTTGCCTTTAATTTCAGAACTGTGTGAGACGACTCCTGGCGGTGGTGAACAGGGAAAGAAGCGGCGGGACATAGAGAAGCTCCGATGGCCGCCATGGAAGTTGGTGGAGGCAAATAAGGTAACTGTAAAATGTGTTTGAAAAAGTGTAGATGAAAAGACAAATCTAAATGTTGAGTGTGTAGATTAAATGATATGAGAAAATGAAAATGTGAATCTAAAAGTTAATTAGCATTTCACTCTCAAACAGTAGATTTTAAATTCATAACTAAATATATTACTACACAATAGTGATAATAGTGTATAAATAAAAAAAATATATTGTCTTGTATTAATTTTTTTTTTTTAAGTTAATGAAGATCAAAAATGAATGGCAAATAATGGATGATAGTTATAAAATTTTTACATTATCATTGCATATATTTTCTCTAATAACAATAGAGTATAATGTATAAGTATTATCAGTATAAAGATTTATACATAATCAATATATTATCTACTATTTATTTGTATTATTTTTTAAAAGTAAATTATGATTAATAATGGATGATGAACTGACAATATATAATTTTTTTAATAATAATAATAATCTTATATTTATGCTTATATACATTCAATATATAATTCATTATTCATTTGTAGTACTTTTTTGAAGAGTTAAATTTAAAAATAAATTATGGATGATAGAATTATAATATATAAAACTCTTATATTCTCATTGTATATATGTTTTCTCCTCAAATAAGAGCTTTTTAACAATGTTACTTTTTTGTTTCTCACATGTATCTTTGTACTATAGGCAATTTTGTCCGAGCCGACAACATCCACAGGTACGTGGGGCTAGCTCTCCCAAGGGACATTCTTTCCTTCCAGTATTCGAACCTGAAACCTTGCTTTTTAACAATGTTGCTTTATTATAAGATATATTTTATTCAATATTTATGTATCATCAGCGATGCGCTTTATTCATTATGTATAAATGTTTACTCTAACAGTTTATAGATTTTCACTCTCCTCTTAAATATCTTAAGTATAGATAAAATGAGTAATATGACGAATGATAATGATGTACTAATTATATATAAATCATTACACTAACGATACATAAATATTATTAATAATAAAATAATAATATGGAAAGTAATGCTTTTAAATTTTAATTATATGGATTATTTAGTTAAATTTTACTATCATAAAAGGTTAAAGAAAGTAGTTCAACGTCTTAACTATATACATTTTTTTGCATATTTTTTTGTTAAATATGAAAATTTTGAGTATGGCAAAACCTCTAAGAATTAGCTGTTTAAAAACGAAGGGAAGTTATTGTCCACATGACAAATATGTTAGGAAATCTGAATTTCATAAATAAAATAACCATAAAAATATAATAAATCTGGAATTAATTATTAAAGATATCAATATTCCTTTTCTTTTTCAAAATAGTTTTCATTATTATAGTAGCTGTTCATTTGATTCCCATTAAAAAACATCAAGCTAAATATAAACTGGATCACATTGATCCAATATTTTTTGAAGAAAATAAAAATAAAAATATATTGAATATTTAATTAATTAATTTTAATAAAGAATAGTATCACATTAATAAGGGCTAATAAATGCCCAATTCACCTATATATCTTTTATCCTTGCTATTTGTTTCATATTTTTTAAGTTTTAACTTTATTATTTTATTTCTAATTTCTTATGTTTTAAAACTTTAAAACACATTTATATTACATTTTCCGACTTCATTATTATTTATAACTCATATTTTAATCACTTATTTCTCCATTTATTTTTATCAAATCTTTACATCATTTAATAAAATATTAAATTATGTACTTAACCTTGAAAATCAAAAGATAAGAAACATTGTTAAATTAAAACTTGTTTTCATTATGATAAATGATCCTTAATTCTTACACTAAATTATCACTCTCTTTACTCTAATTTTAAATACATGTCACTTTTTTTCTTTACTCATTGTTACGAACTATTCCTTCCAAAAGGTATTTTTATTTATCAAGCAATTGTCCAATGGGTAAGGAGTAAAACATTTTTAGAGTGTTTTGCGGCTCATACCAAATAAGTATCACTATTAATTTGAAGGCTTAAATGCCTATATTAGTTTTGATGAAGGCAATAATTTGCAAGATGGCAAATTAAGATATAAGAGGAAACTAGACTATTGTATATATTTTCAGTTTGGATTAGGATGTATTCGTTTTGCTTTAGTATAAACGTTCTCAGTTGGTTTTAATAAAGAATTATTCCACGATATATATATTAGTTGGTTACCACTATTGTTGTCTTTTCTGAATTTTAGGTTACTTAACGTGATGTCCTGAAAAGGAGTCAAATGTAAGCGAAGAAGTTTTATATTACAAAATTTTTTTTACTCATTTTGGGCAATATTGTTTGAGTAATTTTCGGGGCGTTACACCTTCACCAAATGTTTTTTTTTTTTTCATATTGGGGCCTTGAAATGCCCATGAAATCACAATTGGTAAGGTATCCGGTACAAAAATCAAGAGTTTTTTCAACAACATATCGCTCAACAATACAACCACCCCAAGATATCATTACAACGAAGGATGAACCAAAATCTAGAGCTTTGATTCAAAATGATCTTGATTCAGCCCCTCGTGACAAGTTGTCATTACTTCTTCACATACCATTTTAATGTCTTCATATAATGTTCAAAGGGGTACATCCGTCTTATATAGGAAGGGTCATATATTTGTGTCTCTCGAACGAGATAAATGCTTAGATGAATCATTATATCAAAAAAAGAAGGTGGAAAATACATTTCAAGCTCACACAAAGTCAAAATAATTTGTCTTTGTAATACATGTTATTTCTTAGGGTCAATCACTTTGCTACAAATTGCCTTTAGGAAGAAGCATAACCTAGTTATGGTTCCTCAAACTTTTTTAGGTAGAATTGACAGTATTCGAATAGGCAAGAAATGGTCCATAAGTACATGATAATCATGAGACTTAGGACCTTTTAACTTGAGGTCTTTCATTGAAACGAGGTTCTGAATGTTGGAAGTGTACTCCTCTGGAACTTTAACACCATGAAGAAATTTACAAAATTTCATTTTCCCATTCCTCGACAAAGTATAAGCTACTGGAGGTAAAAATGTACTTTTTCCCTTCATTATCGGCCCCAATTCCTTTCTTATTCCCATACTAACCAAGTCCAACCTTGAATTCGAGCCATTTTTGGTCTTACTAGGGACATTGAGTAAGATACCAATGAGACTTTCAAACACATTTTTTTCAATATGCATAACATTGAGACAATATCTTACATATAATGAACTTCAATATGGAAATTCAAAGAAGATTAACCTTTTCTTCCACCCACTTGTGACAATATCTTTTTCAAAAGGTTTACCAAAGTTATTATTCAAACCCTTTAGCTTTTGAAATAATTGGTCACTCGTCAATAGCAAAGGAACACAACCTTCTTCATTGTTTCCATCAAATGTTTTTCTCCATCGTCGATAGTGATGATATGAATGCAAAAATCTAGATGGCCAAGGAATACATTCTTATTATAGTGTTCCAACCTCATTGAATGAGTATTATCTTCACATACAGGACATGTAAAATGTCCTTTAGTACTATATCCAGACAGATTACCATAGGCAGGGAAATCACTAATTATACCGAACAACAGGATCTCAAGTTGAATCCTTCTTCCCTATACGCATTATACACATTTATGCATGTGTCCCACATTTCCTTCAAGTCTTCAATTAATGGAGCCAAATATATGTCTATGTCATTTTCTAGTTGTTTAGGTCCAGAAATTAACATAGATAACATCACATATTTACGCTTCATGCATAGAGAGGGAGGTAGATTATATATCACCAACATCACTGACCATGTACTTTGGGAGCAACTTTGAATACTATGTGGGTTAATTCCATTAGTTGACAACGCAAGTCATAGATTTCTTGATTCTTGACCAAAACTAGGATAGTCGTGATCAAATTTTCTCCATTGAGGAGAATCTGTAGGATGCCGAAGCTTGCCATATTTAATCATTTCTTCAACATGCCATGTCAACTTTTTTGTATCTTTGGCATTGCTAAACATATGCTTGAATATTTCCTTGATGGAAAATACCATACAACCTTTTTGGGAATCGAGTTTTCCTTCTTATATCGGGATGCATTACATTTAGGACAAATATTTAATGAAGCATACTCATTAAAAAATAAGATACAATCATTTTCATAAGCATGTATCTTAGTATAGTCCATGCCAATGGAGTGTAACATTTGTTTTGCATCATAAGTTCGAGAAGGGAGCACATTATCTTCCTGCTACATCTCCTTCAGAAATGCAAGCAAGTCGGTGAAACTCTTATCAATCCATCCATTAACAGATTTCAACTTATACAACCTTGACACATTTGTCAATTTTGTGAATTTAGTGCAAGCATCATATAATGGTTTCTCAACATCACTTATCAACCGCTGAAATATCTCAGGACAATACTGAAGATCCTCTTCGACAACGTTTGCCATTTCCTCGAAATGACCGTCTTTATATCCATTTGTATAGTTGTCTTTCGTATGCATCTCATCATCACAATTCATAATGTCTCTCTTCTCACCATGTCTTGTCCAACATGTGTAACTTTAATCTATACCATGACACACTAAATAAACTTTTAACTCATTTGGAGTAATTCAGGTTGAATAACAACAACTTAAGCAAGGACATACAATTCTATTAGGGTTTTTAGCATTCTCAATTGCAAACCTAACAAATGATTTCACTCATTCCTCGTACTTCTTCTTCAATCGATTGACACTCATTCATTTTGTATTAACAAAAAAATATAATGAGCATAAATCCCTAAAAATGTGGTGTTAAATCTCAACTAATATTCCTATTAATACGAGTGAAGTTCAACCCTTTTGTCCGATATTGCGCCTCATACTATGATTTAGTTAGGATCTTATCACCTTTATTTAAAAAAATTTAGATTTATTAAATAAAATGTTCTAGCAAATTTTCCAAGTTTTAAGGAAGTGAAGTGCAGCCCAAATGTCTGTCACCGTATCATACCTTAAAAATTAGGATTATTTAAAATATTTTAGATTTATAAAAATAATATTGTAATAAGTATTCCTTTTAAGAAAGTGGAGTTGATCCATTGTCTTCGACACCATATCATACCTTGAAATTATGGTGAACATTATATTTTTATTTTTACATTTTATTAATTTTACGGGATAGTTTTGTAACATGTTAACATGCACTAAATGTACGCCTAAGGTGTAGGAGATCAAACCCCATAATACAAAATTCTTCATCTGCTTCCACGTAAGCATACGATGTTATAGAGCGGAGGAGAGATACTCCAGATCATGGCTCCTTGGGTGGTAGGGATTCTCATATATTGCTTGTGTTAGGTGTTCTATTTTTTTCTATTTTTTGTGTCAGAAGTTTAGGGTATTAGACATATATGAGAATTGATATGCATAAATTTTACATCTGAATATAATATTCTCTTCGATTTATATATACATTAAACTCAAATTCTCTTATCCTTTTTAGTTTCTTTTTCTTTCGTTCCATGGGTTGTTATGATTTTTTATTGAACATGATAACCTTGTGTTTAATTACTTTACTAGTGATCCTAAAGAAATATTTAAGAGGAGTATTGTCCTATTTGTTTCTACACTTTGTGTCAAATAATTGAAATACTATAAATTTTATAGAACATTAGAAAATGGAATTACAATATGTTGTTCATGTTTTTCACAGTTTGAATATATCCATTTTTAGGCTATCATAGAAGACATTTGTCACTATAAATTCAATAGATACATATATGAATATGTATGGATTAGGTATGATTTGAAACATCCAGGTGAGGCACGTTATTAAGAAATAGTGTGTTAATGTTCTTTAATCTTTTATCTGAAAGATTGTGATCACTATACATGTACACCTTGCATTTAAAATTGCAAGAAGCAATGACAATGCTCTCTCTTTACTCTCGTGCATATGCTATTGCTAAGGCTCACATTATAAATTTATATACAAGAATAAGTTTAGACCGAAAAGAGCACTTCTTGGATAAGGTTAGTCTTTACTCTTTAGTTGCCAATTATATTGTTTATAATGCGGATTCCCTCTCTCTATATATAATTCATATGTAGTTTATGTTTGTTGTTTATTGTTGATGTTAAGGATAGCGCACAATGCGGAAGCACATGATTGAATCAATTGAGAACAAAAGAGAAGCAAATAAAGGATAAAGAAAATAACAACAAGATTTAACGTGGAAAAACCCCCTCAGTGTGAGAGGAAAAAAAAACCACGGGCGATCAAGAGCAAAATT
>NC_032011.1:16075875-16087495 GCF_001865875.1 Lupinus angustifolius
CGGATCAAAGACTTGTCACGTGAAGCAATTAGCATATCATCAACATACACTAAGAAGTATATGAATGATTCATTTGGAAATTTTTGGAAATAAATACAGTCATCAAATTGACTCCTGCAATAACCTTGCCCAATCATAAAAGAAGCAAACCTCATGTACCATTGTCTGTGAGCTTGCTTAAGGCCATATAATGATTTCTTCAATCGACAGACAAGATGCTCCTTATCAGGAACAATAAATCCTTCAGGTTGTTCCATGTAAATTTCTTCTTCCAGCTCTCCATGTAGAAAAGCTGTCTTTACATCAAGTTGCTCCAACTCCAAATCAAATAAAGCAACAAAAGCAAGCAAAACACGAATAGAAGTATGACGAACAACAGGTGAGAATATCTCATTAAAGTCAATACCTTCCTTTTGATTAAAACCTTTAACAACTAGTCGTGCTTTGCATCTTGGATCTTCAACCCCGGGAATACCGTCTTTCTTCTTATAGATCCATTTACATCGTAATGGTCGTTTGCCTTCGGGAAGCTCTGTCAAAGCCCAAGTACCATTCTTATGAAGACTTTCAATCTCTTCATTCATAGCCACTAGCCACTGTGACGAATCAACACAAGAAACAGCTTCTGTATAGCTGGCAGGTTCAACATCATCATTTACCTCTTGTGCAACTGACATTGCATAAGCAATTAAATTATCACCATCAGTGTATCTAGCTGGCCTTTTAATTAGGTTTAGGGTTTAGCCTTTTAATTAGTCTTCTAGTTCTATCTCGAGCAATACAATAATCATCTTCTTGCTGATGAATAGGAGAAGTTGTACTGTCATCACAATCAACATAATGATCATCAATGCTAGATTGATTTGTAGAGGAAGATGGAACATCAACATTAGGAACTGTAGGTTTCACTATCAACTCCACCTTCTCGCTAGTACCCTGTAGATTACCTGTACTAGTAGAAGAAGACACAATAGATTGTTTTCCAGAAGATAAAAATGCATCCTCATTAAAAGTCACATCTCTGCTAAGAATTAATTTCCGTGACTTTGCATCAGAATACCATAAGCGATATCCTTTAGACTCAGATGCATAACCAAGAAATATGCACTCAACAGCTCTTGGAGCTAATTTACCATCATTAACATGTGCATAAGCAGGACATCCAAAGATTCTTAAGTTAGAATAATCAACAGGATTACCTGACCAAATTTCTTCTGGGATTTTGAAATCAAGTGCTGAATGTGGAGAACGATTAACCAGGTAACAAGCAGTAGATGCTGCTTCAGCCCAAAATTCACGCCGATGCCATAACCCAGCATTTGAGAGCATACAACGAACTCTCTCAAGTAGAGTCCTGTTCATCCGTTCTGCAACACCATTTTGTTGAGGATTTCTTGGAATAGTTTTGTGTCTAGCAATACCATTTTTTGTGCAGAACTCATTAAAATCACCATTGCAGAACTCTAATCCATTGTCTGTTCTAAGCTTCTTCACTTTCTTCCCTGTCTGGGTTTCAACAAGAGTTTTCCACTTCTTGAAAGTGGAGAAAGTCTCATTTTTATGCTGCAGAAAATAAACCCAAACTTTGCGAGAAAAATCATCAATGATGGTCATCATATAGCGACATCCTCCATGAGAAGGAAATTTAGAAGGCCCCCAAAGGTCAGAATGAATATAATCAAGAATACCTTTGGTACGGTGAGTTGCAGTGGAGAAACTAACCTTTTTCTGTTTCCCAAAAACACAATGTTTACAAAAATCCAATTTACCAATGCCATGTTTACCAAGATGACCTTGTTTGCTTAGAAGGTGCATACCTTTTTCACTCATATGGCCCAGGCGCATGTGCCATAATTTGGTAATGTCATTATCATGCATTGAAGAAGATACAGCTGTTGAACCTGTCACAACAGAACCTTGCAAGACATATAAACTACCAATCCGGTTAGCTTTCAATAATACCATAGCACCTTTCAATACCTTTAGAACTCCACCTTCAGCTGAATACCTACACCCGAGAGACTCTAGGGTGCCAAGAGAAATTAAGTTCCGCTTCAAATCTGGAATATAGCGGACATTAGCCAAGGTTCTGACAACACCGTCATGAGCCTTGATCTGAATAGTACCTATTCCTGCAACTTTGCATTGGGTATCATTGCCCATCAAAACAACACCACTGTCAACATGTTCAAAAGTGGTGAATAAGTCCTTATAAGGACACATATGAAAAGTACATCCAGAATCAAGAATCCATTCTGTTTTACTCCTATTATTATAAGAGACAACAGATAAAAGAATATCACCGTCAGAATTGGCTTCAATATTAGCAGCTTCAGAGGATTGTTGAAATTTTCCCTTATCTTGTTTTTCTTGTTTTTTCTTTAAGATAAAACAATCAGGAATGTCATGCCCCGGTTTCTTGCAATAGCGACAAGTTTTGTTGGATTTGCGACCTCTGGATTTGGATCTGAACTTTTTATAATTGGTACTCCCTTTTTCTTGAGTTCTACCTCGAACACTTAAGCCCTCACCCTTGTCCACAGAATTAACTTCAAGATCAAATTTTTCTTTGGACAATAAATTAGATTTAACATCTTCAAAGGATAAGGTATCATTATTTCCATACAACATGATTTCTTTGAAGTGCTTATAGGTAGAAGGTAAAGAGACAACCAACAAAACAGCTTTGTCTTCATCTTCAATATTAATATCAATATTTTGCATATCCATAATAATAGAATTAAACTCATCAAGATGAGTTTGAATAGGAGTACCTTCAACCATACGAATGGTGTATAACCGTTCTTTGAGACGAAGCTTGTTTGCGAGGCTCTTGGTCATGTATAAAGTTTCTAACTTCAGCCACAAAGCCGCAGCGGTTTCTTCATTGGCAACCTCACGAAGAACCTCCTTCGACAAACAAAGTTGAATTGTTGAAAGCGCCTTTTCATCCAACTCGTCCCATTGATCATCGGTCATGGAAACTGGTTTCTTTGACTTCCCATCTAAAGCTTTCTTTAATCCGCTCTGGATAAGAACGGCCCTCATTTGGACTCGCCAAATAGAAAAGCTAATTTTGCCATCAAACTTCTCAATGTCAAATTTTGCAGACATTTTGAAATTCTCAATTTAGTAAGAGCTCTGATTCCACTTGTTAAGGTTAGAGCACAATGCGGAAGCACAGGATTGAATCAATTGAGAACAAAAGAGAAGCAAGTAAAGGATAAAGAAAATAACACACAAGATTTAACGTGGAAAAACCCCTCAGTGTGAGAGGAAAAAAACCACGGGCGATCAAGAGCAAAATTCCACTATGTAAAAAAGAAGAGTACAAGAAATCCTCTTATAATGATGAGGACAAATGACAATATTTTTCTCACAAATACTCTCTCAAATGGAACAAGAATTCTCACCAAGAATGCACTCACAATATATGTGTAAATGAAAGAGATGTTGTGTGTTGTGAAGATGATTTTGAAGCTCTCTATATGTGTCCTTTTATAGGCAAGCAAAGTCTTGGTATCTTGGATTCCAAGCATTGGATGCTTGGAAACAAAGCCATAAAAGTGACATAAAATGCCCTTAAAGAGAGCCATAAAATTGTCATAAAATTCTTTTAAGGCATAGTAATGAGAGGCATCTAACAATCTCCACCTTGGCTCGAATTTGATAAGTTGCTCATCGCCAGGGGGTTATTGACTCAATTATGATGATTGTTAAGAAGATCTATGATCCAATTATGTTGATTATTGATTATTAAGATGATCAATGATCTAATTGTGTTGATTATTGAGGGATCTATGATCCAAGTGTATTGATTTTTTATGAGGTCTTATGATCTGTTGACTGGTCTGGGCACAGAAAAACAAATTCGTAATTGCGTAAAGATAGACTTATTCATGGAAATAGGATAAGACATTCCAACGAACTCGGGACACTGGGTGAGGGGCAGACACCTCTAGCGGGCATGCTATGTGGAAACTTTTAATCATGGATTGTGACTTCGAGGCAATTAGTGCCACATATGCAAATTTAACATGTTATTGCTTGCATGTGAATTGTCTTTTAATTGATCTTGTATAACTTATAAGTTATTAGTTATATTATAATATGATGTATTGTGAAAATTAATTTCTATTATTATTCTTTATGGAGATTTTCCCTACTCGTGACACCTAGGAATGTCAATGTTTGAAGGTTTTTGAAATAGTGTTAATGAGATTTTTATCTCACTATACTTGCGTTTTTGACATTTCTAGGTGAGACGCCTAAGGAGTTTGAGTTTAAACCATGTTGAAGAACGCCATCATGCACTTGAATTTCTTATAAATTAGCTTTTATTGTATTAGTTATTTTAGAGGATTAATGTTAAGTTGAAGATGTCTTTTGGACTATGTTATACCCTTTTGGACTACATGTATCTTTATAATATATTTTATTTAGTATTTAATGAGATTTCAAGAGATATTTTCTTTATAATTTGGTAACTTTTATGCTTCTGCATATTGTATTATTAATATTTTTATTAAGAAAATTAGGGTGTTATATTTATGTATTATAGCAGTTCGATTCAATTCAGACTATGGTATGAGTCAGTCATATCTAAAGTGGACACTTAGAACTAGGCATGGTCTAATGTCAGGATGAGTAAGTTTAAAACCTTTTTGTTGTGATTGTAAATGATCTATGATACTTGGAAAATTGTACTGGAACTAGCTACCCCAATATTGTTGTTCTAGACTACTCCTAGGGTAACTTGATCATGATAACCACTGTGGATTACCACCAGTCTTGTTTTAGTGGATGTTAGTGAAGACTACAATATTGGTAGGATCTTGTTGTAAAATTGTGACCAGACACGATGTTATGACTTTAGACTATTATGTACTATAACTTCACATTGATTGAATATTTGTATAAATGTTGTTTGATTGACTTGATATGTGTGTCAATTTCCTTAAAGTTTATGTTATGATAAAGTCCTTATGAATATACTTTGATAAAATAAAATCACCACAATTCAATTTTTAATGATATTATATATAGCTGATCATTTTAATTTTTTGTTCGTTTGTGATTGTTGCAAAATTTTGATATCATTTTTTATGATTACTATAATTATAGTTAGTTTCATTCAACTCATCAATTATGATGAAAATAAAAAAATAAGCTCTGAATTTCTTTAATTATGGTTAATTGTATTGAATTCATTAATTATGATAAAAACTATGATATGACTCCTTTAGGTGAAATTGGTGCATATAGAAATTTGTCATCAATATCTTGGTGATGACCTCTTGTGTTAAAAAAAATCTTGAAATATTGTTAGTTTCTGTGAGAAAGATTAATATGAATTTTTTTATGATTAGATGTAATGATTGTTTTTTATACATATCTTCTAGGTGATACTTTTCACTCAAAAAATAAAATTTAGATAATTTTTATAACCTTATGAATATGTTTCTAATAACATAATCAATGCAGAGATTAAGATCTTAATTAACATGAAGATTTATTTGTTATATTATAATCAATATTTGTGTGATTTTAAGGATGATTAAGTCATGAAGATTTTGTTCTTGATATTATAATCTATGCTTATGTGATTTTTAGAAAGATTAAAATCTTAGTTAATAAATTTATTCTTTATATTATATAATCAATATATGTGTAATTTTAAGGAATATTAAGGTGTTAATTAACATGTTGATTTTTATCATTGATATTATAATCAATGTATGTGTGGGTTTAGAGAAGAGTAAATCTTAATTTACATGATTATTCGTTTATTGCTATTATAATCAATGGATGTGTATTTTTTCTATATCTGTATCAAATCAATTGTCTCTACTATAATAAATGTTTCAAATTTATATTTCTAATTTCAAACATATTTTTATGACATCAACAAATTTAAATATTGTTACTACCTTTTAAAACTCTTACTTTTTAATAGTCGAGTATAATTATCATTACACTTTTGGATGCTCTTTCTTTAATTTTTATTATTATTTTAGAAATTATTTATCTATCTTGAATATTAATTTCCTATGACGAGCTCCTAATTCATAGGATTATCAAGTTAAGAAGATATTCAAAATTTTTACAACGATAGAAAAAAATAGATTTTTTCTAGACTTTATTCATGCAAGACAATAGATTAATTTTAATCTCAATGATCTAAGAAGATGAAATTATTTTTATTTTGTATATTGTTAATGCATGTATATAAATATCTGTATATTTTTTGGGGCAAGAAAATATCTATTACCAAATCATGAAAGTACATACCGATCATCAAATCTAGCTTACAGTTTGAGCAAAGCTTATCACATTACAATTTTAGACCCTCATGAGTGCTAGCTCTATAAAAATTTATTCTAACAATAGATTGCACAACGTCTAGATTAGTGCATTGTCCCTAAAATATACACTAGTTTCTTAGATTCCATATGGTATATATAGTTTCAGCCAAGATTCCATATGGTATATATAGTTTGAGCCATAATATTTTTTAGCAGTTTCCTCTTCATGCCTTTCCCCCTAGTGTGTTGGACAAGCCACTGAAGTTCCAGTTTTATGATTCTGATTCATCTAGTTAAGAACATGGGTCCAACTTTGCCATGTTTGACATGTTCCACTCCCCAAGAGAAATGAGGTTTAGCCCACCAACTTGCTTAGGATCACATAAATGATCCCAAGCTATAGGGGCCTTCTTGCAATCCTCAGCTTATCCAGAGCAAAGGAAAGTTCTACACTTGGCTTCTAGGTGGTGGAAGATATTTTTTGGTAAGGGGAACACCTACATCCAATAGTTGGTGGTGGAGAAAAGAACACTTTTGATTAGTTGGGTTCTGCCTGCATAACTTAGAAGCTTGGTACTCCATTGATTCAGCCTAGTAGTGATTTTTTCAATCAGTGGAGCACATATATTAAGATTGAGTTTCATACTAGATAGAGGTACACCAAGAAATGGGAACTGTAACCATCAATACCAGGAGCTTTGTTGTCTCCTATGTTATGAAGGGCTTCCACAATCTCCTCATTAGTGACATTCTAGGTCAGGGTGCTAGAGTAAATGAGTCCTTCTATATGTTTATTAGTCCAAGTGAAGTGAGGGCCATTCGACTCTGCCTCAAAAAGGCCCACTTTGTGTATCATGTTCTCTAGGTCAGTATACCCATGGTGTTGCACTCTAATACCTCCACATCTGTCACTGGGACCCAAGTCATTATTGAAGTCTCCTAGAACCATCTATCACAGTAATGCCCAATTGATAGACACTTATCACAGTAATTTGGTATCCACTCATATTCAATTTTCTGCTCCAATCTCCTTCCTAAGTGATCTTTGGTGGTAATACTTTCTTTTAGTTTGGATGTAACATGTACCTCTACCAAAACTCTTGCCTATGTGACCCTCAGGATTTTAGTAGCACATTCATCTGTCACAACCGGTTTTTCCACTGCACTTGCAATCTTTGAGATATTGTTTTCTCCCGTAGAGATACAAGTCAAAATTGTTTTTTTATTGCAAAGTCACACAAACAATAACAATTTCTAACTCAATTTTTTTCTAAATTTATAAGAATGTAATAATTAAGAATAAATTTTTTTATAACTCTAATATTATGATAAAATCCTTATCATGACATCATGTGTTTTTTCTTCTCATTTGTTCCTGAAAACTTCGAAACTAATTTTGGGTTATCTCCTCATGATCTTGGTTATGAAATAATCTTCCATATCTCTTACATGGGAAGAAAATCTTGCTCCTGACTGTGACACAATTTTTGAAATGGCAAAGAGTCAAAGGTTGTCTTTATGATTGACCTACTTAGTTTTGATGAAGACAAGAAGTTAAATGGTAGCTTGAGGTTGTGGACATCACAACAAAAACAGGTCAAAGACTCATGGTCAACATCGTAGACTTAAGATTATTTTAATATTCTAGAAGTCCTAAGATGATTGCCATGTTTTGAGTTTAGGTTAGGTAAACTTTAGGTGGAATACTCATAAGAGTTTAAAATGAAATTCATATTGATTGAGGCATTATATCTAAATATATATGATAAGTAGAATCATGCATTAACATTAAGTTAAAGGAGTTACATTGGCTAACTTACTAGGATTTCTAGCTAAATATACATGGTTTTTGTGCATAAAAGTACCATCTATTTCAAAATCATATGTTATATGCTCTTTCATCATATATAGTGTTTACCATCCATTAATGAAAAATATTTTCATAAATATTAATCGATTAATATGATTGATAATCGATTATGTCTTGTTAAAATCTGTTAATCGATTAATGATTGATGTAATCGATAAAAAGGAGTTACATTGGCTAACTTACTAGGATTTCTAGCTTATTAACCGATTAAATAAATTTTTAATCAATTGATCCTTAACAGAAAACTACTTTGCATAATCATGTTAATCGATTAAGTACGTAAATAATCGATTAACATCTGTTAAAATCAGTTTCATATGAAAGTTGTTTTTTCAACTCATGTGCATAATTCATTAGATTCAAAATTTTCGTTGAGAGAAAGTAAACCAAGATTCTCAGTACAAATACTTCATAGAATATTGCATATTTTTTGAGCGAATGAAAGTGAAATCTTGCATTGCTTTCTAGAGAGAAAAACCTTTCTAAAAGTTCTATAGTTTTCATTCATTGAAAAATCTTACATTACGTCACATTTAGGTTTAGGCTTCTTGTGAGAGTTCTGTAAAGGTTTATAGAACCGAGATCAGAGTTTCTATCTGTACATTAAGTGTGTATCTATAAATCGGTAAACATTGTGAAATAGGTTCTCTTGATGTCTTCACGGGACATGATGTCTTGGATAGAGCGAAACTTCGGCTGGGGCCAGAATCGCAAACGGTGTGGTATCCTAGTAGGTGAGTTGTAAGGTCAAACCAAGTGAGTAGGCTCATCGGATTCAAGAAGGAAGTTACTGCTAGGTGTATTGGAAGCGTGATTGTATCAAATAATTGTATTACAATGGTGAAGAAAAATCTCCCGAGATCAGAATAGGAGGCCTAGATGTAGTTTGCAAGTGGACCCACAAACAAACCAGAACAAAAATTCTTGAGCACTTTCTTTTTCCTATCTCTTTTACATTTCAGTCTTTATTAATTTCTGATTTGGTTGATTTCTATGATTTGTGCTAAGTGTTAATAATCTATGTAAAATCAAGAATCAATATAGGGCAATACAAATTGTTAATCATCATTGTTTGCCTTGCAAGAAATCTATTTTCAAGAATATCAAGTTACAATATAATTGATTAAAGCTGTATATATTCGTTTAACCAAACTGTGCATAATCAATTAACATTGATCATAATCGATTAACTATAACAGCTTTCTGTTTTGCGCATTAATCAGAAAATGAGACTAGTGATCCGCTATACCTATTCACTACCTCTAGGTGTGATTTAACTTACTGGTACCTAACAAGTGATATCAGAGCTAGTACAAAAGTGCTAGCGTGATCGCTTCATTTGTTGATCCTAGGGATATTCACTATGGGTTCCACTAACCCTTTTGGTTGTGATGGCGCATCCATAAATCGCCCTCCGATATTCAGTGGTGTGGGGTATGCCTAATGGAAAGCGCGTATGAGAATATTTATTGAGGCAATCGAAATGGATATTTGGGAAACCTTTGTCAATGGTCCTTTTAATCCACTACACTTGGTGGATGGTGAGCCTAAACAAAAACCTACATGCTTATGGAATGATGAAGAGAAACGAAAAGTCCAACACAACCTTAAGGCTAAGAACATCATAACTTCTGATTTATCATATGATGAGTTCTTTAGGGTCTCACAGTGCCTTAGTGCGAAAGATATTGGGACACTTTGCAAGTAACCTCGAAGGCACGAGTGAAGTTAAGCACGCGAGACTAAATGCATTAACACACGAATATGAGTTATTTCGAATGTTTCAAAATGAGTCGATAAGTGATATGTAGAAAATATTTACTCATATAGTTAATCAGTTGTTTTCTTTAGATAAGAGTTTTTCTAAAATTGAACTAACTAACAAAGTATTACGTTGTCTTGACATGAACTAGCAGCCCAAGGTCATGACAATTATGGAATCGAAAGATTTTGATTCAACGCCTCTAGCAACTCTCTTTGGCAAACTCCAAGAGCATGAACTTGAGTTGGGAAGCTTAACCATGCATGAGGAAATAAACAGAAAGAAAAATGGAATCTCTCTCAAAGCCACAACGTCACAAGAGCAAGAAGATAATGATAACAAAGATTACGATTCTAATCTTGATGACGAAACCATGACACTCCTAATTCGTAAATTTTTCAATAATAAAGGAGGTTTCAAAAATGTTAGAAGAAAGAGGGGAGAGACTCAACTAGAAAGGGCAAGGTTCCCAAACACCGCCTAACTTTCCACGAGTGTGGCAAACCGGGACACATGTGCTATCAATGCCCGAGCTACCTCAAGAAAGTTGAGAACGACAAGAGAAATCCCCGAGAATTCAAGTCCATGAAAACATATATAGTTTGGGACGTTCTGGAGAACGAAATAACATCTAGCACATCTAAAGAGGAGGTGACCGCCAAGTTACTCTTAATGGAAAATAATCAAGAAGTCGGCAACTCAAGCGATCAGGATGATACAAATGAGATACAATATTCATACACTTCTTCATGTTCTGAAGAATCTCCTATGCATGATGAACTTGATAGAGAATTAGGTAAAATTAACGTATATAGGAAAAGAGTCATCATGTTGCATGAAAAGAAAATTGACAAAATGCAAGAAGAATTAAATAAACTTAAACTAGAAAATAAGACTCTAGATGTAACACCACGAATTTTACGATTTTGAATTATAAGATTTTATTAATATTGTTATTAATTATATTTTCGAAAATGAATTTTAGGGATATTTCGGTAAAGAATTAGACGAAACTCTAGTTGAGCTTTAGTCTTGTAATTCTATTTCTAATTTGGTGGTAAATTTTCATGATTTTCGGAGACAGTCGGTTTCGGACCGCTCTCCGGGCCGAATCTCACCCGGTACGGCTCAAAATGTGGTTTTTGAGTTCCGTAACTCGGAATCGAATTTCGATCGCACTGTTGGCTTTGTAATTTCATTTCGATTCAGGATGGACCCTGATTACACCCATACCTATTTTCTAAATATTTTTCACTCGGAATGCCGAAATCCGAAATTCTAATCGAATATTAGGATCGGGCGATTTATAATACCCGATCGAGTATTGACCGATAATACTCGGGTATGTTTAGCGCACGTGTCCGCAAAGTGGTCATCTCGCATTGGGATGTGAAAGTTGACTTCCATAAAGCAAATCTCCCATCACTTTCTCAAATATCTCATGAGCTCATCATTAGCCACCCTAGGAGATTTATCATGATTTCCTAGAGGGAAATCTGATTTCCCTCTCTCCTTAAACCCTCACACTTCTCACATCACTCTCACACTCTCTCATTTTCAAAAATTGCCAAGAGGAGGTAAATCCTCTCTTCATCTTTTTCTCTCATTTCTCATTGTTTCTTCCATCCTCAATCCTTGATCTCTCAACATTCAACCAATGGATGTTGATGAGATTTAAGTATG
>NC_032011.1:16087595-16088725 GCF_001865875.1 Lupinus angustifolius
GTAGTTACGAAGATTTCGGTGTTCGAACCTTGAAACCAAACCATCCTTAGTTGATGAGTTAAATCACGCTTCATTAAGGTGAGAGAGAACACATCGTGACATAGTGGTGTCCGAATATGACACTCGGATCTCCTAAACCATCTCAAAAGTTTTGGAGTTAACTTAGGTTTCAAGAAACTCAAGATTTTTATGTTTGAATGCTTTTGAATATACATGATTGTGATGAAATGTGTCGAATATTGTATATGAATGTTGTTGGAAACTTTTCTATGTGCAGGTGTTTGAAAAACCATGTTTAAATGTGTTTTCGGTTGTCAAAAAGGGCAAAATTGGTATTATGTCCAAGTCCCCGTCGCTTGGGTGAGAAACTCTCGCCTGAGAGAGGAAGGGCCTCACTTGGGCGAGAAAGCCCAGGATTTTAATGAAGTTTCTGTAACTCTCTCGCTTGAGCGATAGTACCTTCGCTTGGGCGAGGAAGACTTCAATTTATTTGAGGTTTAAAGATGAATTGTCGTTTGGGCGACTAGTCCCTGCTTTAGCGAGGGACAGTATGGAAAGATTGAAATAAGATGATGTTGTGAACAATGTGATGAACCCGGGTAGGGTGTGTTATGATATAAAGGTTGTGGAATGAGATCATGGCTTAGATGAGAAGCATGACTCCACAAAAGTATGAAAGCATTGGTTGTGTTTACGCCTTGTTGGGCAAGTATCTGACTTGAGGTCGTGAACTAGGGGGTTCCCTAGTAAGGATACATGATATCAAGGAACAACGATCGACCGACCATAAGAGGTCTGGTCATGTGACCGTCCATGATTATTTGGTGATGAGTTATTGTGAATGAGATGTTACCTTGAACATGTACGGTTGACGTACTATCAGGTCCCACGAGAAGCATTCCTTGTCGGGAGATGGCTTAAGGATGGGTCGATCATGTGTTTGATTAATATATGGCATTTCACTTTGACTAAGAATGCATTGCATTGTGACCATAGAGTAGTGGAGAGGAAAAGACGGGACGACTTAGAGCACTGTGATGTAAGTAGAGACGACACTGATTGGATGGTGATTCGCCAACAATGTCTTAAGGGAGAGTCTGGGTGAGACGAGTCCCTTGTATTCCTGGGGA
>NC_032011.1:16088825-16182954 GCF_001865875.1 Lupinus angustifolius
CTTGATATATTGGTAATGTTGGAATAAATGGTAAGTTATGAATCTTTTCATAATGTCAATGATAAATGATGAACTGTATGTTAAAAATACATTTTATGTCTGAGTGTGATATTCTGAGTAAGTCCACGCCGTCAATGAATTTATGTTCATTAGATGTCTTACTCTCTCTGCTGTATTGTTCTTGTTTTGTTTATATTTGCTATGTAGATGGCCCACAACAACACCCACATTCGAGGCTATCACTTCACGATGTCCCCGATGGGACAATGGGATAGTGACGGGCACATATATACAGACACAGGCCCCTACGGTCTGTCGTTGCACATGGTGTGCAACGGGTCATCGATGATGATCCCTCAACCCGACGCCTACAATGATACTTCTTTCACCTTGTCGCCAATGAGGCTGAGGTTTCCAGAGGATGGACTTCAGAACCCGCCAGTCAGGAGTGATGGCGCAGTTCCCTCCCACGGAGGAGGTCCCTGCAAGAAGGCTCCGGTTTTGAGAATGTCATCCCCTCCGAATTATGCCGCGGGGTTATGACATAATGAGGTGGAAGAAGAGGAAGAGGAGGACGAGGTCATTGAGCTCATAAATGTGGAGAGTTCGGTGGAGGTGATCGACCTCGTGTCTGACTCGGAAGAGGAGGAGGACCCTAGTGAGGGGTCCAGTATTTCAGGAATCTTTTGAGTCAGCTTGTGGCCAATCGATGTCCCTTTTGTTTTGATGGGGGGCTGTGTTTCTTTTTGATTTTGTATATGTTAGTGGCAAAGTAGTTTTCACCTTTATTGACCTAATTGTATGAACTAATTATGACTTAACCGATTATAGGCATTATGTTATTCAGGAAATTGTGAATCAGGTTAAGTTATCATTTGATAACGATAAGTTGATTTTCCGCATTCGAGTTACTTAAAGTGATGTCCCAGAAAAGGAAGATTTGAAAAGGAGGCAATTTTATATAATTCATTTCAAAAAAAACAATTACCCATTTTTCCGCAATGTTTTTTAGAAGTATTTTTCGGGGCGTTACACTAGACCTTATTTACTATTGTGCCTCATGTACTTTCTCTACTACGTTAATTGAGACTCCAATATTTGAACAATGTGATGTTTTGAATGCTGAAAATTCTGAATTGAAAGAAAAATTAGCTATGTTCACCTATAGTAGTCAAAACCTAAACAAATTACTTGATGCATCTAGGAATGTAGGTAACCATGTAGGTCTAGGCTACAAACCTAGGAATAATAGAAAACCATATTGGAAACAAGTAGCTCACATGCATAATAGATTTAATCATACATCAATATCTTGCTATGTTATAAAACATGGTGTGCCAAGTGACATATATGTATGGGTGCAAAAGAGACTAGATCATTTGGTTACTAACAAAAAGGGACCCAATATAACTTGGGTACCTAAATAAGTCAAGTAAATTGTTTTACAGGTATGCCTTCTGACACAAAGACAACACTGGTATTTAGATAATGGATGTTCGAGGCATATGACGGGTGATCGATCAAAGTTCCTTGATCTTTCACTGAAGGCTAAAGACTATGTCACTTACGACGACAACAATCAAGGAATGATACTAAGTGTCAGAAGGATTGGAAATGCTACACAAGCCATTATTGAGAATGTGCTATATGTTGAAGGACTGGAGCACAACCTTATGAGTATTAGTCAGTTGTGCAACAAGGGTAATAAGATATCATTCGACTCTAATTGTGGCATCATTTGTGATGGCTTAGATAATAATGTTAAGTTCGTACGGCAACGAATAAACAATATCTACATGATAGATTTGAATGATGTCACCATTCTATTTTCTAATTGTTTTATCTCTAACGAGAGTGACATCTGGTTGTGGCATAGGCGAGTAACACATGTCCATTTAAAGCATCCAGCTAAGCTATCATCACATGATTTAGTTGTAGGATTACCACAACTAGATTTCAAGACAAAAGGCTCTTGTGACACTTGCCAAAAGTGTAAGCAAGTAAAGAATTCATTTTCATCTAAAAATGTGATATCCACAATAAGACATTTGGAGCTACTCCATATAGACTTGTTTAGACCATAACAAATTATGAGTTTTGGTGGTAGCTACTATGCGTTGGTAATTGTTGATAATTTCTCTAGATATACATGGACTTTGTTTCTTGATATGAAAAGTGACGCTTTTGAACAACTACATAACCAATTTGATCACGAGATAGTATACATTCGCAATGATCATGGTGGGGAATCTGAGAACCACATATTTACAAATTTTGTGAGAAGCATGAGAACCTACTTTAGTATTCAGTTCCTCAAACTCCTCAACAAAATGGAGTTGTTGAGAGGAAATTTTGAGTTTAGAAGAGCTATCTAGGACAATGCTAAACGGTAATTGTAGGATTACTACAACTAGATTCAAGACAAAAGACTTTTGGGTTGATGCAGTGCATACTGCTTGCTATCAAATACATCAAGTTCTTCTTAGGCCTACACTCTTAATAACACCATATAAATTATTAAAAGGCCGAAAACCTAATATGTCACACTTACATGTTTTTCGATGTAAATTCTTTATATTGCATAATGGCAAAAGACTTTTAGGAAAATTTGTTTCGAAAGCTGTTGAAGGAATATGTTTAGGGTACTTTGTTCATAGTAAAGCTTATCGAGTTTTTAACAAATATATAATGCATGTTGAAGAGTCTCTTCATGTACATTTTGATGAGTATTTTTCAAAAGAGAAGAGGAAGGTCTTGTTGTTAGGTATTAGTGGACAGAACACACCTAGAAGGGGGGGTTGAATAGGTGTCGTGGTTATCAATTACCGCTTTTTGCACCAAAGCCCTATTCTGGAAAAAGCCCTAGATAATCAATTAACTATCTATCTTAATCGATTAACACACAGAAAAATATCAAGTTGCAAAGTGGCTTATTGCACAGCCACTCACCGATGTTCAAGAACAGATAAAACATATATTTTTGTATAGAATTAAACTAGATACATCAACCTAATAGTATCTAAAATATCAGCTAATATCATGCAATAATAAGACTTGAAATGTAAAGAGATTAAGGATAGAAAAAGCTTACAACAAGGATTTTTATCCTGGTTCATTTGCGGGTCCACTTGCAAACTACATCCAGGCCTCCCCTTCTGATCTCGGGAGATTTTCTTCACTAAAATTGAATAGAATGTATAGTTACATACAAACTTCCAATACAACACTTAGACGCTCCCTTCTTGAATCCAAGAACCCACTTTCTTGGTTTGATTATCTTAATCGCCTAAGAAAATCTTTCTTACAATCTAGCCCCAGCCAAGAACTCGTTTTAAACTCAATACCTCTAAGTCTTGGTGAAGACTCACTGAATCTCTTAGGTGTTAAGACACCAAGAGACAAATTCCCTTATTACAAAAACAGTACAAAAGCAGAGTATTATAAAGCACAATGTTGCTCAAATTATTACAATTAAAACTGAGTTAGAAACCCTATACAAAACTCACAAGATAATATGAATATATATGAGTTTATGTAAATGCAGAAACACAGAATTTCTACCCTAAAATTCTCTTAAAGAAATGGAAGAAACATGCAAGAAAAGATAGAAATGTTTAACATATAAACCACATGCAATAAGATGACAATTAAAGCCTAAGCAAGGTACTATCTCACAATACATTTCACTATGCCTCTATGACACAATTAAGCACGAAAATATGCAACTAGCAATTCTAAAAATGAATGATATGATGTGTGGTA
The DNA here is from genome assembly GCF_001865875.1 of Lupinus angustifolius. Classification (NCBI taxonomy): domain Eukaryota; kingdom Viridiplantae; phylum Streptophyta; class Magnoliopsida; order Fabales; family Fabaceae; genus Lupinus; species Lupinus angustifolius. The sequence goes on from NC_032011.1 coordinate 16,092,588, forward strand.
CATGATCTGAAAACACAGTTTTTATAGAAAATCTTTCTGAGACCCAATTAATCGATTAAGTACCCATTTAATTGATTAACGGGTTGTTGAGAATAATTGTTTTCATGTTTTCAGTTATCTATTAAAACCGTAATCACGTTAATCGATTAACACATCCCTTAATCGATTATCTGACACATTTTCAGCTAAATGATTAAATGGTAAACAACCTATATGTTATTCTTATCAACTATACATGTTTTACCAATATATTATGCCTAAGATGCACAAGAACACATAATGATCTAGATGGAATGTCTCATGTAAATAAGATGATTATTTTTAAGGCTTGTGAGAATTGCATCTAGGTTTACCTAACCTAGACTCAATATCAAAGGTACACATCTTAGACTTCTAAAAATAAATCTATTAAAGAACCTAATCTAGATTTGAAACTCTTGAGTCCACGACATATTGATTTGTTGAGTCATCTTCAAGCTTTCACTAGATCCTTGTCTTCATCAAAACATTTGCAATCCAATAGTGTTATACTTGACACTTTGCACTTTCAATCTCCCCCTTTTTGATGACGATAGACTCCACACCAAATCTTGTTTTGATGCATAGCTTGATCATGGTTATAGAGTGTATGGTTGTTAATTTCAAAGTTAAAGCGCATTGCTCCCCCTTAATGTAAGTAGGTAGCGAAAAACAAAACAAAAGCTGAATTTTGCTATTTTACAATCTGCAAACACATCAAACAACAAAACAAACTTTCTCCCCTTTTTGACATTATCAAAAAGATAAACTAGTCAATCTAGTCAAAAGTAAGAAGAGTTATGTAATGCTATCAAAATTGTAATCAATCAATTAATTTTGGGAATTTAACTAATTAATCAGTTGAAGGAAGCTTGAACAAATGCTCTTGTTGACAAACACTTAATCGATTAAATACATGGGTTAATCGATTAAATGGACAAAACATAGTAAATGAACAATTTTAATAGCATGGATGGTTATATAATAATTGGTTAAGCATAGAATGATCAAACATTAATATAATAGCATGTAAACAACATGCTTAATCATACAAGATAGATGCATATAACCAATCATAGTCAAGAACCATTAAAAACACATTCATACTATATATGACATAGATAAGCGTATGATATAAGCAATTTGAAACAAAACCAATAACGATTAAAGTTCAGCAAAAGTAGATAGTAACTATTACAACCCAATAAAAGCAAAGAAAAAATATGTCTCATGGAGTACAAAGCAACACAATCTTTAAAATTAGCCAATAGAAGAAATAAACCTAAGGCAACCTAGGTTCTAAGGTCTTCTAACTAAGGATGCGGAAGAGGGTTTCTGTCATCAGGAACTGTCAGACTGCTATCTCCCTTGATGAGAACTCTCAGCTTTTCTAATTCTTCCCAAAACCTGTCATTTTGTGCCTCTGCAGTGGTTTGAACAAGGCTCCTCAAGGACTGATAGTGGTTATCAATGTAAGCGAACTGACGTTCCTCAAATTGTTCCAAGTCAGTATGGTAAGAATCCTTCAAAGACTGAAAATGTAGATCCATTATGTTATTCAACCATTGCTCCATAGCATCCAAATGAACTAATCCAAAGGATGGTTCCTGCGGTTCGTTCCCAATTGTCTCCCCTGAGTTCATGCATTCTACTCATACATCTGTGCCTGATCATCATCTCCAGATAAGTCTAGATCCACAATGGTATAGTCCTATTGGTATTGCCAAATATTTCCATACTTGTAAATACCAATCTTGTGGATCAATCTTTCACCAACCATGTGATCTTTATCAATAGACTCCATGATGATGGTGTCAGACACATCAATATGCAGATAATTAATGACCCTCAAAATGAAGATACTATTGGGTAGCAGCTTGGATTGTGAAGTAGACACACTATACATGACCTTAAGGATCTCATTAGACCAATTAATCATAACATTTTCCTTAACAACATACATGAACCTTAAATCATCACGGTGGATTGTGCATGATTTGTGTTCCTTAGAACCAAAATGTAAGCTATCAGATAGTGCAACAACCTATTCTCCACAGACAATGACCCAACTTTTGTTAATTTTCCTTAGACATACAGATCAGGACCTCTCAAACATGACTTGTAACCTCAACATCATCAAATGAATTCTTGACCTAATCACAGTCACCAATGCTAGACTTATTGGCCACATGAAAAAAACTAGACTTGCATATTTGGAGTTGTCCAACTGAGGCGCGACCTTATTGGCCACATGAAAAAACATAGACTTGAGAATAGTTAGATGTTATTTTGTATGTTGAACGATATCGGGACTATAAATTTTATAATCTCACATCAAGACTTCTCTTAGAGACGAGAAATGCAAGATTTCTTGAGAAAATTGAGTTTAGGAAAGAAGATAACATAATGAATGTTGTCTTTGAGGAAGAACTTGTCACTGATGGTGAACAAGTTCTTGTGCCTATTATCATTCAACAAACAATTTCGGTAATAGAAGATAACATTCATAATATTGTTCTTAACAATATTCCAAAACAAAACAACAATGAGGTTTTCCCTCAAGTACCTATAGAGCAAACTCAATAACCTCAAGAAGTAGAAGTGTCATTAAAGAGATCCACTTGAGAGATGATAAGTGCAATATCTTCCTCAAGAACATGAGGAAGATATTGGGTTAACAAAGGATGATTCATTCAACTTTTGTCAAGCCATGAAAAATTCTAACTCTGAAAAGTGAGTTGATGCCACAAAAGATAAGATGATGTCTATACATAATAATGACATTTAGGATCTTGTCGAATTACCTGAAAGTGCGAAACCTATTGGTTGCAAATGAATATTTAAAACTAGGAATGATTCAAAGGGTAATACATTAGTTCAACTATCATCTAGAAATCATACATTGTGGCTAGAAAACAATGCCCTGAAAATATTACCAAATTAAATGGTTCCCTCTAATTTAGGAAAATAATAAGTAGGCCTCAATAATTCAATTAAAAAATCACATCCTTTTATGAACAAAGATATGGTATGCTATTCAAATTATGTTCCATATATTCTCTTGCGCCAATTAAAACATGATAGGTTAATTAAAAAATGTAAACATTCATTATTATTATTATTATTGTTTTTGCTTCATTGTCATGACACATGACAACGTATGAGGCCAAATTTGGGACAATTGTTCTCTTTTGTGGGAAGAACAATCATATTTCAAATGTTGGAACTTCAGACGTAAAACCATGTATTGCCTGATATAATGATCGAGATAATATACTTCTGTAAGGATCACTTTCCCTTTTCTCCTTTAAATAATCAAGACATCTCTCAACCTCAGATTTTATTTCTAAGTATAGTTCTTGAGCTTTTTCTCTGTCTTTAAGCTCTAGTTTCCTTCCTGTTATATAAAATTTGATTAATCTAAAATATCAAAATAATTTACTACTACATTTGATGTTAAAAATATGAACATACCTTCTGTTTCAAATGGTTTTCCAAAATAATAGTAGAACCTGCCAGGAATTTTAGGGAAAAATCCAGGCAGATGAACTGGTTGATTTCCCAACTCACCAACAACATCAGTCCTGGATTTCACAATATACATGAGAAACTTATAATAAAATCATTGTTGCATGAAGAACAAATCAGAACAACTTTCCTAAAGATTGCATTGATAAATCAAAGTTGTCCTATAAGTAGGTAGGGAATTAATATATCTAACTGCCATAATTTTTTCATTCATATTTACCATAGATGTGAAAACCAAACCATACCGACTGGTTGAACCGGAAAACGGGTCCCTATACTGGTACGGTACAACAATTATACTAGTCATGCAATCATATCAATCAAAATCAGTTAAAACCGGTAAAAAACCAATCACATTGGCAGGTTTTAATTCAAACTATACAGGTCATACCAACCGGTTTTCATTTAAAATTAAAATTTTTATGAAAGTGACTTAATGTTTACCAAAATATTATAGTAGATGATCAAACATACAACCAATACATTTATTTATACTTCTAAGTATTTATCATATTCTTCAATAGTTTTTCAATATTAATTTTAGTATATAATAAAATATATATACAATTTCAGTAGTATGTGATTTAACTAATGGACAACTGGTTGAACCGCTATATCAGTATCTTAGAGCAATTTGATGACGAGTACAATATTAATAACAATGATATTTACCTTTTATTTCTACATTAACCATCATTAAAATTAGTTTACTAATTACCTCTCTTACTACAAAATAACTATTAATGCTGATGACAGTTAGAAAACTAGTTATTAATGTATTCTTAAACTTGTAAATGGATAAGTAAATAGAGGAGAGATTCACTTACTCCAAGAGTATTCTTTATCCTAGTCATTAATTCTATGGAAATCCAATAGTTTCAATTAATGGGTAGAACTAAACCATTAGATATCTATAGAATTAATGGCTAGAAGATGGAAAAGAAAAGCAAAATGTATAAATAATATAATAATAGGTATGAATCAACAAAAAAGCTAATTGGAATACCTCAATTGTGGAGCGTCCTTTCCGAGGTTTTCTATTGCAGACTTTAAGGGTGGAATTTTTACCATGTCATCATAATCAAAAACTAACTGAAAAGGCCAATGTTGTAAGTGTTAGGGTATAAATCCAAGTTGAAGGCAACTACAGATCATTGGAAAAAGGAAAAAGAAACTAAAAGGTGGACATTTTAGGCAAAAGTTAATCAAAAATTGAATTTGTAAACATTGTAGTCTAAAAATTAAGCTATAGATAAAATACCAATAAGGTGTTAGTTTAGTAGGATAAGGTTCCGGCTCAAAAAGACCAAAAGGTCCAGGTTCAACTCGTGAGAGTGACACTTGTAGAGAGGAACAGTTACACACCCGAAAAGGATTACTTCTCACTCATAAGGTGAGAGGATACCATTGGTAGTATAAAAAAACAAAATGGTCATGCTTTCCCTTCATGATAAGCATTTTCAGGTAGGAATAACTTTGTAAAGGAAATGGATTAGTTTAGTGAAGATCAAAACTTACATTACCAACATCATCTTCACCAATAGTGCCAAAAGGTACAATTTTGGCTCCAAATCTAGCTGCCATTCTGACAAACTCAGATTGTTCAGGCCAGAATAACTTGTATTCTTCACCCTGAGAGTTTAAACAACCTCATTTCAGAGCATAAATACAGATATAGGAAGAAACTATGCCTACAAAACAACCAATTATTTCTCATGTTAAAAGCCAAAATGATACATTAAATATATATGTCAATTATTTAGCTTCCTTTTTAAGTTTTTGATGTTCAGTAACTGTGGATTTATGTTTTAATATCAAAAACACACTTAAGACCCCAATATTTTATATGCCAGGGCTTCTGGTTCCACTTCAAACTGCTGCATTTGTCGTATGCCGTATGCATCACAGTATAGAAAAGATGTTACACTATCTTTCAACAATATGATATATTGAATGTCAAGCATCTCATACAAGGTCCTTTATGCTGTCATTACTTGCTGACATGTCAGATAAAATTCTATGTCAACAATGCTATCTACATAAATGTGCTTACAAGCGGCACCACTTGAATAATTTTTCAATGATGTATGTAGTTTTTTAATAATTTATATTTAAATATTTAAAAATAATAATACGCAAGTGGTGTCATGCACTGTGCCTGATTGCTTATTAGGTGGGAGCCTGGTATACTGGGCCACCCTTTATCCATGTAACATCATATGTAAGCACGTCTATGATATACCATTGTTAACGTGAAGTTTTGTAAGTCATGTCACTATACAGGAAAAGTAATAATCATGCTCTTCAGAACATCTATGACTTATGACATTTCATGCAACCTTTTTTGAAATTACATTAAATTTTTAAATTACACAATAGTGATGACTTATAACCTATTCATCTCATAAGTTTTGCATGCTCTTTTTATAATTACTAATCAAGCTAACATTAGGTTCATAATGCTGTTAGACACATGATTCATATCTTCAACCCCTTTTACTATCTCCTTCCCTTTTCAATTCATATATAAGTCACAGACCTTAGGAGAAATAAAATGACAGATCCATGATTCCATGGGAAAGATGAAACTCACTTGTAATAGAAAGAGTTTTCTTACTAGGATTTACCTTCTTATGAAGAGCCTCACGCATACCTCCAGGAAATAACAGTATATGAGACTTGGAAGACAAAAGTTTGAAGAGACCTGTTGGTCCTACAGGAACAGCACCCATAAGTTTGTGTCCGTCATATGCAGACAAGTCTGGCACAACTCCCAATTCTTTTCTGGTAAACATCAATGGATGTGCTAACCCTCGAACAAGGATATTTCTTTCCATAAAAATTCGACTGATCAAGGGAACTATGTCGAGTCCAAGCATCATGTGGTAACCAACAAAGAGAACAGGCCCCTCTGAAGGAATTCCATCAAGGCCCTTTACAACTGTTCCATCCTCCAAAGTTGAGAGCATTGTAGGACTTGTAAGAGTGTTAATCAAACTGGAAGCATTTCAAGTGAAAAGTGGCAATGTTAAAACTTGTTTAATTATAATACAACTCAGTTAATCAGAACTTGTAACAGTGTTAATCAAATTGGAAGCATTTTAAGTGAAAAGTGGTAATGTTAAAACTTGTTTGATTATAATACAACTAGGTTACTCAGAACATATGAATAAAATTGTGCAATTGCCGGGGTTCCAATTCAGACACTCACACTTTATGTCTTTCAACTCTACCAACCGAGCAAACTCTCGGGGCAAACTTACATGTATTTAGAATTTAGATACTAACAATTTACGTTAATTGTATTGATGGCTTACACCGAGAAATTGTACCTGTATGATTCTATTACTTCTTTGGCTTCATTGATTGTTGGTGGTAAAAAATCTGATACATAGTCATGATACTTGCCACGGCGGTAGAAAGAAGCACGCTTGATGACTGTTACCAGGTCAATGCTACCTTCCTGCGCAGTGAACAAATGCATCACATTAGGGTCTATTAAGACTTCACACTGATATTGGTATTTCTCTCTCCTACACTATCAAATGAGTAGGAATGGAAGATCATGTTGCATGCATAAGTAGAAAAATTGAAAGAAAGAAATTATACCAAAAATAGGCAATGTCCACTGCCTTCAAATTTACGAAGCTCGCAGTTTGGAAGTAACTGACGTAGTCTTTCACCTTCCTGTTGACTAGGTAATAACCGATCGTTTCCACTAAAAGGACAAATGCTAAAACTCAATTTCACTTTTACAAAGGAACCATACACTAGAAGCAAAAAATATGTTGTCTACATTTGATATTAAGTGGGGTTATTTTACCATCTACAATAATGGGATTCATCCTCCAATTTAAGCTAATGCACGAATTAGAAACTAAAAAAGGAATTGCATTCAGGAATATTACACCCCACTAGGGTCATCATAATATAGACATGCTTTCATATACGAAAAATCATTTTGAGATCAGATAATCAATTACTTCTACCATTTAAGCTTGTATATTTTGCCCAAGTTAACCATGACAATTTATCCTTAACTGATTAACAGGCCATTAGATTGCTCAGTTCACATATTCCAACAGATTCAGAAAAACTAGTTGATCTAGTTCTTTCTATCATGATGATAATGGTTTAGAGTTCAAGAAAGCTAAATTTGGATCCTCTCCATCAGCATCCAAAGGCTCTAATTCTTCCAATTGTATTTTTAATTGATCTGCTAACTTGATTGGTGTAATGTATAGTTACAACTATTATGGAGAGAGAATGGATAAAGAGTGTTGGAGAGGATCAAATCTGGTAGTATTCCTGCCTTTTTTTAAATAGCATTTCTGCTATGTGTATTGAAAGCCAATGTTAACAAAGTACATATGGTTTCATATTTTGAATGATAAGTCCAAGAGCATGAACCTGCAAAGTATCAAAGTTTGAGCTTTGATAGCATGAAGCCGTGAATTGACATAAGCAGAAGCTGACTTAAGCAGCTTTAGTTTCCACTGAAGTGTTTCTATTGGTAATATATTAGCAAGGACCTGAAAACTCAATCAACATTAAATTTCAATATTCAAAGTAAATAAAGGGAAAGCTCAATCTGAGCACCAACGAACCAAAGTAAAGAAAACACAGTCATGTCTATGTTATTTGGAAGTCCAACATATTGAACTTTTAAGAAGGTTATGTTAAAAGAAATAAATTAAAATAATCTATCCAACTTTGAATTGAAATTTCTTCTGCAATATGCTTTAAGAATTGTCATTAATACTCATACAAAATGCTTCATATATTCAAAGTGCAAACAAAAAGCTATGCGCTATTGTTCAAGTAGGAATTTCATTTTCATTTTAACAAAATGAATAGCTGAATCTTACAGGGAGAGATCCTGAAAAAGTAGTAAAGTCCTCCAATAGCTCTCTAGCTGTAATTTGCAAAGGAAATCCTCTCACCAAATTATCCAACAGCCTCAAAGGGTCACCTAATTTTACAAGAAAGATGAAGGAATAAATGGAGAATGGCACAATATTCTTTGTTAAAAGATAAAGATAGAACACAGATGCTTAATCTATGATAAATGATTTTTCTCTTTTCCCGATGATGGTACTATGCTTAAGGAATTATAACACCAAAAATCAATGTTTTTTTCTAGTAGGTGGAGTCGACTATATGGATCAAACACTATGCTCAGAAAACTGATAAGTCATTTAAGTCTAAACCCTTCCTAATGTTAAAGGATATTGAAGTAGAAAATTTAGCATAAATCCTACTGATAAGCAATTCATGAACGTTCGACTAAATATTATCAGTAGCAACGAAATGGAGACATTTTCTTCAGCAAGTTTACCATTTAAATATGATATACAAAACAATGAAGGGAAAAACTAACAAAAAGAATCAATGGATAAAAAATGCAACAAAATCAGGGATGCATGCAAATAGCATCCAAATTACATGTAGATGATACAAATTTGGTTAACATTTCTTATTAACAAATTCAAAGAGAAGTAAAGAACGTAATAAACCAAATATGTCTATAATTTGAAGCATTGAAACAACCTGAAACCTACAACTAAGCTAAGCTGAAGTTATTACTAAAAAACTGTGTGGCAATGCAAACAACCTACAAATGGAAGCTGAGGCAGCCCAATGTATATAAGTCTAAAGCCAACTAAGATGTGGCCTTTTAAACTAATTAAAATAAACAGATGACGCCTTCTTAGGGGGCCTAATGTGAAGGTTAGACCTTTTCTGTGAGGGGAAAATATTAGCCATTAACAATATTTGGGGGTGACTGGTTGCTAAACCATATGTTATACTAGCCATATGCGTGGGCTTCACAAGGGAAGCCTTTCTCATGCTACCCAACATTGGTTTTTGTTTCAAGAGGTACCCATAATTGCAAGAGGTACCCAGCAACGGTACCCATAATTCTTTAGAAGCACTGTAACTAGGTCAGGATCTTATATTTGTTTCTTTTTTTCATGTTTATTGTTTCTTCTGGCATATATAATGGTTGAAAAGTATTCCAACAAATATAGAGCTTTTAGAATGAAGTTAGACCCAAATACATCAAACATGGAGCTTGAGAAAATAGTTTTTAAAAAAAGTATAACCCAAGGAGCAAGAAAAACAAACCTGATATCGAACTGAGAATTTCTGGTGGGAAAAGAGAGAGTGGACCACGCATAGCTTCCAATAACGGTGTTAGAAGTTGCCACTGTGATCTGCCAAATGAAGTAGCTGCCAAATTGTGTTGTGAAAGTGAGATCAGGCACTTCGCGTGTTTTTAAGTGAGGTACAATTGCATCAAATCAACTTGAATATTGTACAGGAACTTTTTCTCAATGGTGTGCTTATTAAAGCATTGTAAATGAGTGGCATTGTTCTGAAAAGATAGCCTACACCATATTTGTAAGCAACAGCTGACATCAGTATCCTAGGCTCCAAGCTAATGCTTGGTTGCATTATTTATCAGACTTGCCATTACCATATCTATAATCTAACACCAATTACCATATTGATCAATGTATACATACAACAGTAAATTAGTTTATTCATCATGGCTACTCGAAATTATCGAGTTCAACTCTCACTTTCTTTCATGCTGCTTACAATGTTAAATTGTGTTAATTTAACTACTCATGAACAATAAGTTTAAGGGATTATATCTTATCTAACATTACCATAAGTTACCTGGGTTTGCCAAAATTAGTACAACATCAATGTCAGGGATATGGGCTGCAACGGCCAACGCGAGGCATCCTCCTAGAGATTCTCCAACAAGATATATGGGTCTATTTGGTAACTGTTGATGTTCTGATCTAACTGTTTTCTCAACTATTTTCACAAGCTCTACAAGAAGAACACATACAGAACAATAAAATATGATGTAAAATACTGAAGAGACAACATGAATTTTCTGAAAGTGTATGGAAGAAAAATATTTGATCTCATTTTCAACGGGACAAACATGCTCTATGATTTTATTAAGATGCATGTCTATAATTAAATCAAATACGACAGATTAAGCTAATGGTGAGTTTCAGAAAGTTCAAAAACATTACAAATTAATATAGAGGAGTATTGGAAAAGAGAATGACCTGTAAATGGTGTTTGATCCGCAACTGGAATATGCAAGCACCAGACATCAAAAATACTGCATTCCAGGGGAAAAAAGAGAGAAATTAAAAGAGTATTTCTAGCATATCAGTTAATACTATTAGGATCATCTAGCTATAAGAAATCCTTTGGCCTCAAATTCATTTCATCAACTATAAGGCACATTCTTAAAAATAAAATTGGATATTATTAACATATGTATTGCTACATTTTAATTTACCAAAGCTCGTGGTAATTTTGTGAGTGCACTTAGGCATTAGCATTAAATGAACACAAACCTTCCCAGTTTCTGATGATGTAAAGTAAGTCCAAGTCCCAGACCATCAATCCCTGTAATACTTCAAGCAATTTATACAAATATATTCATGAGTATACTTGTTTTTTGATACCGTGGCATAAAGAATAAAACTAAGACTGAAAAAATGTTTAATCTTCAGGGAAAATGGATTAGGAGCAACACTTCAGCGTAACTAGATTGAAATGACAAGACAATTCAACTTGTGCTTTGCTAAAGAATTGAAAGCACATGTATAAAGATTTGTACAGCTTTTGGAATATATATATTTTAGGTTGAAGTGTTTGGTATCAGAAATGTTTCATATTTTTTGGAATCTAATAGTCTCATCAATGATGTGAATCCAACCTTCAAAATTTAGATTATCAGACATGGAAATCTCACATTTCCATCTTTTTTTAACCCACCAAATGGAATTCTCACATTCCCCATTTGAGACTCTCAAACATTACTTAATAGCATTGTCGAGTAAATATAAATTGAGTAACTCAATTTTGGAAATCCAAAGACAACTTCTCAAAATGTTAAATGCCACACTTCGCTATATGAAATTACGTTTTCAACTTCTTCAAACAATTTTCTGAAGGCATCTGTTAACCTTCACATTTATTTAATAATTTTTAAGGGATTTGAAACGGTATTACAAAGTAAAAAATATTTAGCAACAACATTGGTCTAGTGCGTAAGACTTTGCTAAATCTTCAGGATGACCAAAAGGCTAAAGATTCAATTCCTAGGATCGACACTCGTTAGAAGAAATGCATCCCAACAGAGATTACTTCCTTACCATAGGATGAAGAAATACATTTGGTAGTACAAAAAAAAATGTTATAAGGATTACTTATGATAAGTGTTATTAAACTTGGATGAATCATTGACTAAGTCAAGGTATTAAATAGTGAGTCAATGGTTGGGTTAGTGAATTGTTTGTAGGATCAATTTACTTAGTTTACATTAAAAAATTGATAATATTAACATTATTTAATAATTTTATAATCCAAAATTAAAAATAGTATATTCACACAAATGTCTAATTAAACAATTATTGAAGAGAGTTCTCAACAAGAATATGTCACAAATGAATTTAAAATATCATTAAACAACATAAGCTATATGCTTTAAGCACAACAAAAGCGCACAAATAACATTAAAACTTAATTAAACAATTAAAGTTTTGTTACAACATAATACAAATGAAATCAAATAGTAAATAAATTACAATTAATTTACATCTTTATGAGTAACTAGTAACTCATTCCTTTTCCTCATGCCAATTAATCGTAAAATACTAAAAGGAAAACTCAATAGATGTGCACACTCAATTCGGTACAGCATTTTAAAATTGTCAAATTATTTGATGATACAAAGTATTTAGTTCAAAACATTTAGTTAAGAGCATTGATTTTATTAAAGGCAAAAATGCAATTAAACACACTAAAGGCCTTCCCCACCCAAGATATTAAATTTTCTTTCTTCTCTGCAGGTGCTATTGTACTTTATTTGAGTGTCATAAACTATGTCAACTTTGAAGAGTTACCTTAGTAGGTATGCTCATATTTCTGTTTTGAACAATGATTTCCTAATGAAATTGATTCATACTTTCATTTTACTTAGCATTCTAGGAGCAAACCGTCCACTAATAATGATAATTTTGTTGGACTTTGAAGATGAAAGAATGAAATTATCAACTATAATTTGCTACCATCTATAGAATGCAAAGTGAACAATGTTATGACATTGAAGTGGTGGCACTAACATCCTCTCAAAGGAATTCAAGTATATTCATCTTGAAAAGGATTTAAAACATTTTAAAATAATCGTTACAGCTAAATGTATTTAATATATGGTGTATTCTAGTACATTTAAACTTAAAGTTATATGGTAAAACATATATTACATTCCATGACAAATTATATTCTATATTTTGACATTTCTAACTCATTATCATTTTTATCAACAAAAAAAAAATGGTTTCCTACAAATTATAAAAATAACTCGTGTTTGCCACAAGATATTAATTAATAAAACCTATATGTTAGAAGGACCAAAATCAACCTTTTATTAGGGTCATAAGATTGAGAAATAGAAAGGGATAGAAGAAAAATTGATTCCCGGCTTTTAAAATTAAAAGTCATGTATAGTTATATAACTTTGACTTGTATGAAACAGCGGTAATTTTTCGGTGCCCCCTTTAAGTTTTATGATTACATGTGATCCCTACTTATTATTATTGATTTATTAATCAAATAAATTAATCTTATAGCATATAAGTGTTGGAAGTAAACTGCATGTTAATTTTAACATTGAAAGTTTGAGAGTGTTTGATATGAGACGTAAAAAATATTAGCATAGAAGTTAAAATTGACAATGTTGTTAACATTTTCTCCATTTCAAAAGGGGTTCTTACATACTCAAATTGTGATATTTAGACCTGAGGGAACAACCCATTCTAAATCGAGTTTTCCAATAATGGTAGGGTGCGTAAGGTTGGAGTTCAGACAACTTAGAGTTGAGCGATAACAAAGGAGTGGAGGAGATGATTGTTAAGATTGCATCTTAAAACCAATTGATAATAAAAGGATTATTTTAACATGTATTTAAATCATTCCCAGAACAATAAAGTAGGTGGTGTAAAACTTACTTCCTAACACCCCATCTTCACATAAGACTTGCAGACCAGACAAAAAATTACCTTTGACTCATGATTAAATGATATATTTTGGCTCATGACAATTAGAGAGGAGTTGGACTTAGAATTTAATATTATGCTAAGGCTTCATCTCAAAACTAATTAGCAATAAGATGGAATGTATGTGCCAACACTTATGGGGCTAAGTAGTGGTCAAGTTGAAGAGTAAGGTTGGTGGTGAAAGATGAGAGTAAAGTGAGGATAGTTTTGCAAAAAACTTCTTACACTCACACGAATCCAATAGGGAAAGGTTGTAGACTAATAATGTATCTTTTCTATAACAAATAATATTTTTTTACTCTATAGATAAGAAATTAAATCTTTTAAGATATGTTGTTGATCATTTCAACAAATGTTGCTTACAAGAATATAGTCTCTAATCCTTGGTCTAATAGTATGCATTTACTTATTTTGTATATAAGTTTTACATATAAATATCAACACTTTAAATATATAACAATTGTGTGATACATTAGATTAATCTCAATATGAATATCAATAGCGTTCAAGTAATTTTGGTAATTTCGTGTCCCTAATCTCTCTCCTCTCTATATACATATTTGTAAATGCTTTCTAAGAGGCTCTTGAGCTAAAAAAGAAAATGTCTTGTCATAATTAAAAAGTGTTATACTTTGACCCGACACTATATGAATTTTCTACACTATCTAACCTATGCACCAGTTGTATACAATAAATCATAATTAACATACACTCTTAATTAATATAATTCCTAAAATAATAAGATAATTAAAACGTCAAAATATCAACTCTGTAATTCTCTTTATTGAAAAAAAGTAGCTAAATAAAACTTTTATTAAAAATTATGTGTACTTTATTTCTTCTCCTTTTTTAACCCAAATTTTCTTAGAAATATGGGAGGGTCTAACCTCATATATAATGGGTTTGCTCAAGTTCAAAAAACTATAAATTAAAACAAGAAAAATAACAAGTTAAAAACAGAGAGGTAAAAGATAAAAAACACTAATAAATATTATTACTAAATCCATCCCTCACTTTTTTTATAATTAGGACAATTTGTAAAACAATATAACATTAAAATTTCATTGTCCGGTTAACTAATCTCAAACAACTGTTCGTCCTATAAAGCAATAGTCCAAACTAGTAAGTAATATTCGGAAGTAATAACGAACCTTTCAAAGTGATAAGTTTTTTATCCTACTACTAAGGGATATGTTACTTATACAAAAAAAAATATCTACAACAACAAAAATTGAAAATAATTTCTGGCAATATAACATTAAGCTAATGCTTATGCAGTCCTATTCAAACAAACACTAAACAAAATTCTTCTATATATTCACGAATCATTTTCACACCAATAAAGATATCAATTTCGTTGAATTAAAAAATATCAAAATTTTCAGTTAGTCTCTTCTTGGTGGAAAATATTTATCACATTTTAAGATTAACGTCATCCACTACTCGAAAATAAATAAATAATTAACAAAGCACTAAGCAACATAATAATAATAATGAGACAGAACTGAATAAAAACAAAATTGACTCACCCGGCAAATACAGCAGCAGCGGAGATTTATCCAACCGCGAACCGCTCTCCAACGGCGAAAACCACCGCGGCGGTCCACCGTCCGGTTTAGAAATCTCCTTCGATTGTTCCACGTAACTCCTCCAACTGCTTCTCCGATTCAGTTCCTCTTCCTCCTTCTTATTCTCACCACGCTTCTCTTTCTCCGCCAATATACCTTCTCCGTTCATCTTCACCGAAGGAATTCCGTTATTCGGCGACATCGCCGTCGTGGTTGTCTCCGGAACTTGGTCAACGGAAAGTGCGAAACGTGGAGGCATGATAGGAATTCGGTTTGGCTTTAATTTCAGGACTGTGTGAGACGGCTCCTCGCGGCCGTGAACGGGGAAAGAAGCGGCGGGACATAGAGAAGCTCCGATGGCCGCCATGGCAGTTGGTGGAGGCGACTAAGGTACACTGTAATACGTGTTTGAAAAAGTGGTATAGATGAAAAGATAGATAAATCGAAATGTTGAGCGTCTAGATTAAATTATACGAGAAAATGAAAATCTGAATCTAGAACACAATAAAACACAATAAATGTATATCATCTAAAATTATGATTTATTTTTTCTAATAAGTATCCTCGTACTAGAAGGTAATTTTGTTTGAGCCGTGAATCTATAGGTAGCTGAACCTAACTCTCTTAGGAAATATTTTTTTCATCCACAACATTCGCACCCGAAACTTTGCTTAAGGAGAATCAAACATGTATCACTTAAATCAATATCAGTTAGTACTAAAATCATGATATATGTCCTATTAATTATTTTCAACAATAGTTCTAGAACTTTTTATTGATTGAAGAAGATAAGTTACTACATACATATATCATAAGGACGATTAAAATTAAATAATAAATTATAGACTAACAGTATATAAATTTTTTACACTATTAGTGCATACATTTTTCTAATAATAATATATGCACTACGTGTGTAAATTTATACACAATTAATACTTCACACTTCATTTGTATTATTTTTTTAACAGATAATGATGATTTTTACTAACTGTGTATAAAACTTTTATATTGTCAATGAATATATTAGGAGATGGATTCACTTACTCTTAAGTTTAAAAAACTTACTTCACATCATAGTCATCAATTCTAGGAAAATCTAATAGTTCAGATCTATTCAATAATTCAAACCATTAATTTTTCCTAGAATTATTGACTACGATATAAAGTAAATTGACCCCTCCTCTGATGCTTATATACACTCAATATATAATTTATCATTAATTTGTATTATTTTTTAAAGAGTTATATTTAAAAATAAATGGGGATGATATACATATAATATATAAAATTCTTACATTTTCATTATATACATTTTTCTCTAAAATAAGAGATTTTAACGTTGTTACTTTATTATAAGATATATATTTTATTCAATCATCATTGACTTTCTCTTAAATATCTTAAATATAAGTCTACAGGTATATGTAACATAAATGAGTAATATGATGAATGATGTGTTGATTATGTATAAATCATTACACTAATAATACTTAGATATTAAACATATTATAATAATATTATTAATAATAAAATAATAATATATTTTTGTTAAATATGAAAATTCATAAATGGCAAAACATCTGAGAAATAGCTCTTTAAAAATGAAGGAAAGTTATTATGTCCACGTGACAGATATGTTAGGAAATCTCAATTTCATAAGTAAAATATCCATATAAATATAATGAATCTGTAATTAGTTATTGAAGATATCAATATTCATTCTTCTTTCAAAATAGTTTTCTTTATTATAGTAGTTGTTCATTTGATTCCCATTAAAAAAACATCAAGCTAAACGTAAACTGGGTCATATTGATTCTGAAAGTTTGAATTTTCTGCTAAATTACAATAAAAACGCATAATGAAATAAAAGTATACAAAATTTATTTATAGAATATTTAGCACGGGCTTATGACTAGTCTTCAATATTTTGAAAGGTAGTGGGCTTATTGTCCCAATATTTTTTAATTTTTTAAAGAAAATAAAAATTACATATATTGAATATTTAATTTATTAATTTTAATAAAAAATAGTATTACATTAATAAGGGATAATAAATGCCCAAGTCACCTATATATCTTTTATCCTTGCTATTTGTTTCATATTTTTGAAGTTTTAACCTTTTTATTTTATTTTTAATTTCTTATGATTTAAAATTTTAAAATACATTTATATTACATTTTTCAACTTTATTATAATTTATAAGTCCACTTTTAACCAATTATTTCTCCATTTCTTTTTATCAAATATTTGCATGATTTAATGAGTTATTAAATTATGTACTTAACCTTGAAAATCAAAATTTAAGAAACATTACTAAATTAAAACGTTTTCATTATGATTAAATGATCATTAATTCTCACACTAAATTCTTCTTCCCTTTACTCTAATTTTTACATACATGTTACTCTTTTTCTTTACTCTAATTCTTCTTGCTAACTATTCCTTTATGAAGGTCAATTTCCTATGAGTAAGGAGTAAATTATTTTTTATAATGTGAGGTTGCTCATCCCAAATGAGTGTCACTATTAATTTGAAGGTTTAAATGCATATATTGGTTTTGATGAAGGCAACAAATTGCAAGACGACATATTATGCATACATGACACAAGAGGAAACCATGACTACTCTTACTTTTGTGTCTTAGTTTCCGTCTAGTTTTTTTATATTTCATAGGTCTAAGATGTGATGATGAGTAGAATCATATAAGTTTTCAGAATCTCATATCATTTATTTGATTAGGATCATTACATATAATAATTTGATAGCGCAAACCATATGTGCACGATTATGTTGTCAAGTAATAAAATATCGATCCTACAAGGATTCAAAAATTCATTTAATTATATCAATTAATTATACTTTACTCAATTAGAGATTAAAAGTGAATGGAATAAGTGACAATAATAATTTTGAAAATAGTAAAAAAATTGAAATTCATATTAGAAAGAGTTCTTAGGATAAGGCTTACCGTCTTTATATTCGCAAATCATTGTTTTGCTTATTTTCATGAATTTTAAGTTGTGAGAGTGAATTTGTTAAAGATGTTATAGAATTCTACAAATTCACTCAAGAAAACGAATAATTCAATGAACAAGTAGTTGGAATTCTTATGAACAAGAAAGAAATTTGAACTATCTTATTACTCAACGAATCAAGAATACAAGAAAAACAATATAGAATAAAGAGAGAAGTTACAACTTTCTGAAAATGGAAAAACTGTTTTTAAATGTTTTAAACCCTGAACTACTTATAAACTAGTAGTTATAACTACTTCTATCACTTATGGCAATTGAGAAATCTCCTTCGATTGTTCCACGTAACTCCTCCAACTGCTTCTCCGATTCAGTTCCTCTTCCTCCTTCTTATTCTCACCACGCTTCTCTTTCTCCGCCAATATACCTTCTCCGTTCATCTTCACCGAAGGAATTCCGTTATTCGGCGACATCGCCGTCGTGGTTGTCTCCGGAACTTGGTCAACGGAAAGTGCGAAACGTGGAGGCATGATAGGAATTCGGTTTGGCTTTAATTTCAGGACTGTGTGAGACGGCTCCTCGCGGCCGTGAACGGGGAAAGAAGCGGCGGGACATAGAGAAGCTCCGATGGCCGCCATGGCAGTTGGTGGAGGCGACTAAGGTACACTGTAATACGTGTTTGAAAAAGTGGTATAGATGAAAAGATAGATAAATCGAAATGTTGAGCGTCTAGATTAAATTATACGAGAAAATGAAAATCTGAATCTAGAACACAATAAAACACAATAAATGTATATCATCTAAAATTATGATTTATTTTTTCTAATAAGTATCCTCGTACTAGAAGGTAATTTTGTTTGAGCCGTGAATCTATAGGTAGCTGAACCTAACTCTCTTAGGAAATATTTTTTTCATCCACAACATTCGCACCCGAAACTTTGCTTAAGGAGAATCAAACATGTATCACTTAAATCAATATCAGTTAGTACTAAAATCATGATATATGTCCTATTAATTATTTTCAACAATAGTTCTAGAACTTTTTATTGATTGAAGAAGATAAGTTACTACATACATATATCATAAGGACGATTAAAATTAAATAATAAATTATAGACTAACAGTATATAAATTTTTTACACTATTAGTGCATACATTTTTCTAATAATAATATATGCACTACGTGTGTAAATTTATACACAATTAATACTTCACACTTCATTTGTATTATTTTTTTAACAGATAATGATGATTTTTACTAACTGTGTATAAAACTTTTATATTGTCAATGAATATATTAGGAGATGGATTCACTTACTCTTAAGTTTAAAAAACTTACTTCACATCATAGTCATCAATTCTAGGAAAATCTAATAGTTCAGATCTATTCAATAATTCAAACCATTAATTTTTCCTAGAATTATTGACTACGATATAAAGTAAATTGACCCCTCCTCTGATGCTTATATACACTCAATATATAATTTATCATTAATTTGTATTATTTTTTAAAGAGTTATATTTAAAAATAAATGGGGATGATATACATATAATATATAAAATTCTTACATTTTCATTATATACATTTTTCTCTAAAATAAGAGATTTTAACGTTGTTACTTTATTATAAGATATATATTTTATTCAATCATCATTGACTTTCTCTTAAATATCTTAAATATAAGTCTACAGGTATATGTAACATAAATGAGTAATATGATGAATGATGTGTTGATTATGTATAAATCATTACACTAATAATACTTAGATATTAAACATATTATAATAATATTATTAATAATAAAATAATAATATATTTTTGTTAAATATGAAAATTCATAAATGGCAAAACATCTGAGAAATAGCTCTTTAAAAATGAAGGAAAGTTATTATGTCCACGTGACAGATATGTTAGGAAATCTCAATTTCATAAGTAAAATATCCATATAAATATAATGAATCTGTAATTAGTTATTGAAGATATCAATATTCATTCTTCTTTCAAAATAGTTTTCTTTATTATAGTAGTTGTTCATTTGATTCCCATTAAAAAAACATCAAGCTAAACGTAAACTGGGTCATATTGATTCTGAAAGTTTGAATTTTCTGCTAAATTACAATAAAAACGCATAATGAAATAAAAGTATACAAAATTTATTTATAGAATATTTAGCACGGGCTTATGACTAGTCTTCAATATTTTGAAAGGTAGTGGGCTTATTGTCCCAATATTTTTTAATTTTTTAAAGAAAATAAAAATTACATATATTGAATATTTAATTTATTAATTTTAATAAAAAATAGTATTACATTAATAAGGGATAATAAATGCCCAAGTCACCTATATATCTTTTATCCTTGCTATTTGTTTCATATTTTTGAAGTTTTAACCTTTTTATTTTATTTTTAATTTCTTATGATTTAAAATTTTAAAATACATTTATATTACATTTTTCAACTTTATTATAATTTATAAGTCCACTTTTAACCAATTATTTCTCCATTTCTTTTTATCAAATATTTGCATGATTTAATGAGTTATTAAATTATGTACTTAACCTTGAAAATCAAAATTTAAGAAACATTACTAAATTAAAACGTTTTCATTATGATTAAATGATCATTAATTCTCACACTAAATTCTTCTTCCCTTTACTCTAATTTTTACATACATGTTACTCTTTTTCTTTACTCTAATTCTTCTTGCTAACTATTCCTTTATGAAGGTCAATTTCCTATGAGTAAGGAGTAAATTATTTTTTATAATGTGAGGTTGCTCATCCCAAATGAGTGTCACTATTAATTTGAAGGTTTAAATGCATATATTGGTTTTGATGAAGGCAACAAATTGCAAGACGACATATTATGCATACATGACACAAGAGGAAACCATGACTACTCTTACTTTTGTGTCTTAGTTTCCGTCTAGTTTTTTTATATTTCATAGGTCTAAGATGTGATGATGAGTAGAATCATATAAGTTTTCAGAATCTCATATCATTTATTTGATTAGGATCATTACATATAATAATTTGATAGCGCAAACCATATGTGCACGATTATGTTGTCAAGTAATAAAATATCGATCCTACAAGGATTCAAAAATTCATTTAATTATATCAATTAATTATACTTTACTCAATTAGAGATTAAAAGTGAATGGAATAAGTGACAATAATAATTTTGAAAATAGTAAAAAAATTGAAATTCATATTAGAAAGAGTTCTTAGGATAAGGCTTACCGTCTTTATATTCGCAAATCATTGTTTTGCTTATTTTCATGAATTTTAAGTTGTGAGAGTGAATTTGTTAAAGATGTTATAGAATTCTACAAATTCACTCAAGAAAACGAATAATTCAATGAACAAGTAGTTGGAATTCTTATGAACAAGAAAGAAATTTGAACTATCTTATTACTCAACGAATCAAGAATACAAGAAAAACAATATAGAATAAAGAGAGAAGTTACAACTTTCTGAAAATGGAAAAACTGTTTTTAAATGTTTTAAACCCTGAACTACTTATAAACTAGTAGTTATAACTACTTCTATCACTTATGGCAATTGTTTCACAGCTTGGCATTTTAACTCTATCATTACCCTTCTCTTGAAAACATGCTTGTCCTCAAAGATGAAAATTTGGAAACTTCTTGTAGATATCATAGTAGAATTCCCACGAAGCATCTTCAAGTAATTGATGTTTCCACTTGACCAAGACCTTAGTCACGGATGAGCCTTTGTGTTTGACAATGTTTCTATCAAGTATGAGCTCTGGTTCATTGACAACAGAGACTTCAATGGTACCCACATGAATATTAGTGGAAGTGATTACTTGTCCTACATGTTGTTTTAGTTGAGATACATGAAAGACCTTATGTATCTTAGCATGATCTAGAAGGTGCAACTTGTAAGTCACTGCTCCTAGGTTGCTAATAATTGGAAAAAGGCCCAAAATATTTTGGAGCAAGTTTCTCATTAGATCTAGCTGCAACTGAAAATTGCTTGTAAGAGTGCAATTTGACATAGACCAACCCCCTTCTTTGAATTGACTGTCACTTCTACGTTTATTAGCTAATTGTTTCATTATGTTTTGGGCTCTTCTAAGATGGAATTTAAGCACCTTCAACATATCTTCTCATTTGGCCAAACTTCTATCCATTAGTTGAACCTTAGACTCTCTAGGTCAATAAGGCAGATATGCTGGAGAAGGTTATCCATAGGCAATCTCATTAGGACTAGCTTAGATAGAAGTGTGAAAGATAGTGTTATACCACTATTCAGCTAATGACATCCATTTCAACCATTTTTGTGGGGTGTCTGCACACATACATCTCAAGTAGGTTTACAAGCATCTATTTACCACTTTAGATTGACCATCTGTCTGTGGATGATATGAAGTAGATAACTGCAATTGGATACCTTGGAAAGCCATTAGGTCTTGCCAAAAGTTGCTAATAAACACTGGATCTCTATCACTTGTGATAGAATCTGGGAAACTATGTAATTTGAAGATATTGTCCATGAATGATTGAGCTACAATACTAGCGGTATATGGATGAGCTAGCTGCATGAAGTGAGCAGCCTTGTTAATTTGTCCACCACCACAAAAATGACTTGTTTCCCATAAGAATTAGGCAAACCTTCAATGAAGTCCATAATAATTTGTTGCTAAACATGATCAGGGACGGGTAAGGGTTGTAATAATTCAGGATAAGCAATTGTGTCATACTTGCTTCTCTGACAAATTGAGCAGTGTTGAATGAAAGTTTTCACATCCTTGTTTAATCCCTTCTAGTAGAGCATAGCTTTGACCCTCTGAATAGTGGCATTTCTACTAGAGTGGCCACCAGGTGCTGCAACATGAAGCCATTGTAATAATTCTTGTCTAAGTGGTGCATCTTTACCCGCTACTAATTTGCCTTTTCTTCTTAGTTCCAGGCCATTCCAAGTGTAGTGTCTATGTATAGCAGGATCTATCTTTAGCTGGGATATCAATCTCTGAAGACCACCATCAGTTAACTAAGTCTTCTTAATTCTTTCTATCATATTTGAATCAATAGTGTGTATCATTAATGTCTGGCATTCAACCCCTTCCATTCTAGACAGAGCATCAACAACTAGGAATGACAACGGGACGGGTCGGGGTCGAATTTGTGCTTACCCAACCCCGAACCCGAAATCCAAAACTCAAACCTAAACCCGAATTAAACGGGATTAAAAACAATGCTATCATCCCTGAATTCATCGGGTTTTGGGTAAACCAAATCCGATGGGAACCTGCCCGAAATATATATTTCTATACCAAGCTATAAGGACAGAGAAAAATGAGATCGTTGTTCCTTGTGTATTCAGTGTGCACGTGCAAGCCTTTTGAATTGAACAAATTTTCCATCATTGTTATTTTAAGAGAATATGTAGATTCATTAGCTTATATAGGAACTTTTTTCTTCATAAAGTTATGGCCCAAGTGAAGAATAAAGATTAATGTGTGTTCATTGAAATGGAATAGTAAGTATGTGGTCATAAGTATACGGTCCAAGGTTTAATTTTATTGGTCACTTAATTGAACCCCATTACTTTAGTTTCTTGACATGCACAAAAAAAATATAGGTTCTATATATATATATATATATAATATATATATATATATATGTTAAATTTGTATGTATATATAGATTTCATATATGTATTTATGTTTAATTTTTTAATTTTACATATATTAATCGGGTTCATGGCGGGTTCATGGTATGACATCAACTATACCAAACTCGAACTCGAAAATTAAACTTAGGTAAAACCCGATCCTGAAACCAAACCTAGTCACATCGGGTTTTCCCTGTTCATTTCGGGTTGGGTTCGGGCGGATACCCACGGGTTCGATTTTTATTGCCATCCCTATCCGAAACTACGTTCTACTTATTAAAATTCCATGTAATATCTCCTAGAATGATTAACCACTCAATGCCTAAAACTACTTCACAACACCCCAATGGAAGCAACATAACATCGAAGTGAATGTACTATGTTGGAGAGTCCAACTAAAATTCCTCACCATTAAAGAGATTGGTACATTTGTTCCATCTGCTACAGTGACTAACACATGTTTTAACTCTTCAATTTTGCATCCAATTCTTTCAACTACATGTTGATCTAGAAAATTGAGTGATACAATTATCAATCAAAATGTGCAAGGGTTTCTTTCGGTACCTTCTAGTGACCCTCATGGTTCTGAAGTTAGCCACACCCGTTAAAGCATTAAAAGATATTTGAGGCTCATCTATTTTCTTCACAATCACCTCATCTATTTTGACAATTTCAGTATTTTCTTCCTCTAATTCATCCACTTCTAGCAAATGAATTTGTATTTTCTTGTGGGTAAGACTATGTTCTAGAGTATAAGGCTCATCACAAAAGTAACACAACCATTTTGCTCTCCTGTCATTCATATATATTATGGTCAAAATCTTATTGAATTTTGGTTTAGCCTTAAGCAACTCTAATTCGTAGGCTATGGAAGGCTTAGAATTGATTAAAGGTCTTCCACCAACACAATTATTTGAAGGGCTTTTTACATTCAATTTGGCATGAACATTAGACCCTTGAGGACTAGCAGCTTCATAGTGCTTGGCCAAAGTGAATGCTTTTCTTACTGTTTGAGGCTGGAACATTCTTACCATCATCTTCACATCATTCTTTAATCCTAAAAAGAACAGCTTAGAATATACTCTTCAGATAATTCCACCCTTGTAATAATAGGATTAAACCCCTCATGATATTCAGTAATTTTTCCTTTTTTCTTTGTCTCATCAACTCTGCCATATGGTCATCCCAAACTTCCCCAAACCTTTTAATCAAGGTTTTCACATATTCTCCCCACATATGCATGACGCCATTTAAGGGATTTTCCTTCAAAATGCATAATTGCAAGCTTCACTTTAACATCCTCAGGTGTATTATCAATCATGAAGTATGTCTCACATTGAGACAATCATTCTTTCACACTGGTCCCATCAAATCTAGAGAGATATATCCTAGATAACCTGATATGCCATGAATATGGAGAGAGAGTATTACGATCACCTAAGTTATGTTGGCGATCACAATCTTCATGGTTTGACTTACTCGACAAAGAATAACTTTTTGTCATTGTATTCTGCCGAAGTAGTTCCTCAATTGATTGCTTGACCGATTCACTTATAGTTTTCTACAAAGAGCTTGCTAATTCTGCCATACACAACTCAAGCTTCTCTGAAATTCGATTCTCCAAACGTTCTTCAATTTCCCTTACTACAGCTTGCGTACGAGTTGATTTTGCCATCTCCTAGGGGAAAAAGCTCTAGATACCAATTGTTAAGGGTGTTATAGAATTCACTCTAAAAATGAAGAATTCAATGAACAAGTGGTAGGAATTCTTATGAACAAGAAAGGTATTCCAACTATCTTATTGCTCAATGAATCAAGAAAACTAGTTTAGAATAAAGAGAGAAGTTACAACTTTCTGAAAATGGAAAAAATTGTTTTTAACTGTTTTAAGCCCTGAACTATTTATAGACTAGTAGTTATAACTACTTCTATTAGTTGTGGCAACTGTTTGACAACTTGGCATTTTAACTCTATCAGAATTGCTCTTTGATATGTGTCATCCTCTCTTGAGCTTTGACACGTATACTCAATTTAAGTCGCACCTACTCTCGTGGTACGATTGCCAATCGAATCATTTACTTAGATCTTTCTATCCAATCGTTTCGTAGCAACCCAAGATGAATTCCAGAAACCCGTGAGAATCCTAGGACTACTCTTTGACTTAAGATCCTAGTTTGAATAAATGAATGGTCGAATAGTTGGGTTCACCTATAGGTCATTTCCCAATGTATCTGAGAGGTGTAATTTGTTAGTTAGACAACTCACACGGATAAAACTGAGTTTAATGATTCAAATCACAACACTTAATGAAATAGGATTAGAAACAAGTGTTTACTGTATGTAAAAGGGCATGGCCCCAATCCTAGAAACAAAGGAGAATTACTCACTCATGATGGAGATGAAATTACCAAATTCTAAACCTGAAAATAGCAATGTAAAAACGTGTTCAATCATTGAGGGAGAATCATCATTTATCCTAATTACAACAGATTAGGCTAACCCATCAAAACAAATTTAAAAATCTAAAAAATAGGAACAAAATCAAGCAATCCATGACCATATGGGTGTGGGAGATGGCATGGACGTGGATCATAGCCTCTATTGAGTGGTCTTTAGCATTTGGGCGACCCACGACCGTGGGTGGTGCACACAGCCTAGGTACACGGCCCATGGTGGTGGACACAACCCGGGGTAATGGACCCAGCCATGGGCCAAAAATCAGCGGTGCACGGCCATGGGTGGTGGAACACGGGCATTGGTGGTGGAACACAACCATTTGCCCTAGTGTAACATCCCAAAAATTACTATGTTTTAGAAATAAATTTATGAACCTCATATTATAGTTTTATTTTATGATAAAATTTTTGCAATGATATAATCAATTTTCTTTAAGAATGTATCTCAACATTAATATAAGAAATATAATATAATTGTATTGTTATTATATTCTTATTTTTATGATTATCTTTTATCATACAATTATATTTCTTAAGATAGTGTTCATTTTACACAATACTATTTATGTATAGGCTATTTTATTATTATGATTATATGTTTTCTTTATACAATTTACATTATTCACATGAGCCTATAGTAAGAATTAACATTTATCATTATATGATTGATTAATTATTTAATTTGTGATAATGTTTTAACTTTTACAATGCCATCAGGAATTTAGACTAATTAGAATAGAAGATCACATCCTTAATAAAAATAAGAAATTAGTGGGTTAAGGAGAATTAGATTAGTTAATAAGAAAAGCCTCTCACACTTAGTTTTTAGTCTTCAACCACAAAAATAAAACCTAGACCTAGCAGCCTTTAGCAATCAGGAAAGGAGGAAAAAGAGAAATGAGAAGATGAAACGAAAGCAAAGAAATAGATAAAAACTTATGCATCAATCATAGGTAACACCATAAGATATCTTTAAACTCCATTAAAGAGATATAAGAGAATTGATGTGCCTAGATGATGTTTACATCTGCACGAATATAATCTTCTCTTCAATTTATATATACACTAAACTCAAATTATCTTAACCTTTTTAGTTTCTTTTTCTTTCGTACCACAAATTTTGTTATGAGTTTTGATTGAACATGATAACCATGTTTTTTAATTACTTTGCTGGTGATCCTACAGAAATATTAAAGTCGAGTATTGTATTATTTGTTTCTACACTTTGTGTCAAATAATTGAAATACTATAAATTTTATAGAACAATAGAAAATGGAATTACAGTAGAGTGGGGATCCGCTTACTTCAAGAGTGTTTTAAATTTACTCTTCATCCTAGTCATCAATTCTAGGGAAATTCAATGGTTTGAATTAGTGAGTAGATCTAAACCATTAGATTTTCCTATAATTGATAGCTAGGATGATGAGTAAATTTAAAAAACTCACTCTTAGAGTAAGTGGATCCCTCATCATTACAGTATATTGTTCATGTTTTTCATAGTTTGAATATATCCATTTTTAGGCTATCATAGAAGACATTTGTCACAATAAAATCAATAGATACATATATGAATATTTATGGATCATGCATTATTTGAAACATCCAAGCACATTGTTAAGAAATAATGTGTTAGTGTTGTTTAATGTTTTATAATTATTTTATATTACACTTAATTTGAATTGTTTGTCTGAAAGATTGTGATTACTATACATCTACACCTTGCATTTAAAAGTGCAAGAAGCAAAGACAATGCTCTCTTTTTACTCTCTTGCATATACTATTGCTAAGGCTAATATTATAAATTTATATACAAGTATGAGTTTAGATCGAAATGAACACTTATTGATAAGGATTGTCTTTAATTTCCAATTATATTGTTTATAACATGGATCCCCTATATATATAAATCATATGAAACTTATGTTTATTGTTTATTGTTGGGGTCAATGACTCAATTATGTTGATTGTTAAGAGAATCTATGATTCAATTACATTGATTATTAAGAGAATATATGATCCAATTAGGTTGATTATTGAGGGGATCTATGATCCAAGTGCATTGATAGTTGATGGGGTCTTATGATCTGTTGATTGGTCTGGGCATAGAAAAATGAATTCACAGTCGTATGAAGACGAGCTTATTCCTGGAAACAGAATAAGACATTCCTACGAACTCGACATTGTTGAAGAGTGCTAGCTTCAGTGAGCATTGTTGAAAGTCACAAATTCTACAACACTTGTTTTAGTGAGACAAAACCCCATACACTACCTATTCAGTCAGACACTAAAACTCAAAAAACCTACCATTGACTCCGAAAATATTCACACGACACTCACCTTCCCAAGAGACTCATCATCCCATGAGACTCACCTTCCTACGACATTCATTGAACTCATCTT
This sequence comes from Lupinus angustifolius, assembly GCF_001865875.1. Taxonomy (NCBI): domain Eukaryota; kingdom Viridiplantae; phylum Streptophyta; class Magnoliopsida; order Fabales; family Fabaceae; genus Lupinus; species Lupinus angustifolius. Next base: position 16,121,272 of record NC_032011.1, read on the forward strand.
CCCACAAGATTGATCTTGACACGACATTCATTCACTCAACTCATCTTCCCACAAGACTCACATTACAAAAAAAAACCTAAAAAAAACACTTTGAAGATACTGATAGTGAGTTTTGTCCATTTTGTTAGTTTCCCCATTTTTATTAATTTTGTAAGTGGTTCTGGTTTAAACTGTGAAACCGGTAGGACCAAACAAAACAAAACCACGAAATGTGGTTTGATTTGGTTTCATGAAATCGGTGGGGTCGAACCATATATTAAAGATAGAGAATAATATTATATTGTTGTTTAAATTCTTCAACCAATTTTATGGCTTAAATTACAAATTTTGTGTGAATTGTACTGTTATATATGTCATTAAATTGTTAAACATGTTAGTGTTATATATGTTACTGTTTACTAAATTATTACATATATGTGCTGCTTTCCGAATGACTTGATGATTTGTAACCTATCTTCTAACTTTTGTGGTACTAGATTTAAAACTAGCATATAAGTTTCTTCTCAAAGTTTCTTGTGGTGTGCCTAAACATGCCATCTTTAAACAACTTCATAAGGAAATGCAAAGAAGAATATAAGGGCTTAACATCCAAACAAAATCAACCAACCATTGAAATTGAACTCACGCTTTACAATTCCACGATTTAAGTGTTTAATAGGGATTTCGGGATTTTTTTTTCGTGTATAATACCCATGATTTCACCAAAGTTATGCACTAAACTGAAGAGTTTGTTGGGACACTATTAAAATAGTTAAGTTTTTGTTAGTCGGTTAGTTAATTTGGTTAGGGTAGTTACTGTTTTCTTCCCTTTATATAGATGATTCAATATAACTTTGAAATTTAATTCAATTCAATAACACATTTCTCATTCTTTTTTGTTCATCAAGAATCTCTCTTATCCATGCCTACTACTATTTTAACTAAAAGAGAAATTCCAAGGGGAAATAAAATTATTAAACATTGAAAGCGTGTGTGACAGACATGACTTATGTAAAAGTTATACTTGTTAAATTGTAATTCATTGCTAATTGGGAGTTAGTTGTAATCCTTCTATAAATAGAAGGTTGTAATTCAAAAAGTTGTTAATGCATTCCGAACATAGAATGATTCAGATTTTATCATTCAATCAATGCAAGATTTACTTTCTCTCAATTCTAATTCATTCTTCCAATAACTCTCACACATAAACTCAAATTCTTCACCTCTCTATACACAATTCTATTCTATTCCTCATATACTTTCTTTTTCTTTTTCTGCAACAAAACCATAGGCAAGGAATTGAGCCTTTGGATTTTCAACTCCAACAGTGGTATCAAGAGCTATACGGTCAGGGTCTGTGGTAGTGCCAAGATTGGGTGCAAGAAGCTTCAAGAAGTGAGGCTCACAGATTGAAAACAAAGCTACAAGACAGAAGGGAATTTTGAGGTTTAGTTAGAAGAATGGCAACATCAAATGGGTTTGCAATGAATCTTCCAATTCTTGATGGGAAGAACTATGACCATTGGAGCATTCAAATGCAGGCAATTTTTGGGTTTCAAGAATGCCTTGATGTGGTGAAAGCTGGTATGCCAATGGTTGATGAAAGTTCAATGGAGTATAGGGAAGCAAGCAAGAGAGATTGCAAGGCAATCTTCTTGATCCACCAATGTGTGGATAGAGCCAATTTTGAAAAGATTTCTACAGCATCTTGTTCAAAGGAAGCTTGGGAGATCTTGGAGAAGAATTACACTGGTGGAAAGAGAGTTAAGAAGGTGAGATTGTTGACACTCAAAAGACAGTTTGAGTTGATGCAAATGGATGAACAAGAATCCATAGCTGAGTATCTCAACAGGATAAGAGGATTGATCAATCAAATGAAGGGGTGTGGAGAGACAATGAGGGAACAACATGCAGTGGAGAAAATTCTCAGAACCCTCCATCCTAAGTTTGATCATATTGTAGCAGCAATAGAGGAAGCAAAGGATCTTGACAACCTTACAATTGATGAATTGCAAGGGTCCTTAGAAGTGCATGAGCAAAGATTCATGGAGAGGCAGATTTATAGACAAACAGATCATGCTTTGAGTGCACAGTTCAAGAAGAAAGGTGGTCCTAGATAGGATGATAGATTCAGAAGAGATAAGGCAAAGTGGCAAGGTGGTAGGAGATTTGAAACTGACAATTCGAAGCTTGGACTAAACTCACAACAAAGAACTAACTCTAGCAATCAGGGCAATGGTGGTGAAGTCAGTAGAGCCAAGAAATGGAGTAATCAGTTGGTTGGAATGCACAAGAAGGACAAGAGCAAAATTCAGTGCTTCAACTGCATAAATTGAGGACATTTTGCCTCACAATGTAAGGAAAGAAGAGTCATCCATACTAGAGAAGCAGAAGCAAAGCTAGCTAAAGATGAGGAATCAGAGGAAGAGGTGTTATTGATGGCCAGAAGCATTGATTCTTGTCAAGAAATCAGTAAATCAGATAGTGCTCTGCTCATGGTGACAAATCAACAAGAACAGAATTCAAGTAGTTGGTATCTTGATTCAGGATGTTCTAATCACATGACAGGAAACAAGGATTAGTTTGTAACATTGGACAATTCAGTTGAAACCAGAATCAAGTTTGCTGATGATAGCATCATCAAGGTAGAAAGAATTGGTAAAGTAATGATCAAGAAAAAGGATGGATCAATCTCATACATCTCAAGTGTGCTATATGTGCCAAGAATGAAGAGCAATCTTCTAAGTCTTTGAAAATTTCTTGAGAAAGGGTACAAGATGAGATTAGAAGAGAAGATGTTCAAAGTGTTCAACAAAAAAGGAGTGTTAGTCTTGAAAGCCCCTCTAACACAAAACAGGACTTTCAAGATTGGCATTCAGCTTGGAAATCAAAAGTGTCTAGGATCCATAATAGATGAGAAGTGGATTTGGCACCAAAGATTTGGACACCTTAACTTCAAGAGTCTTGAATTACTAAGCCAAGGTGGAATGGTCCAAGGATTACCTACTTTCATAGCCTCAGATGATGTATGTGATGACTGTCTTGCAAGCAAACAAACCAGAAACAAATTCTGCTCATAAATTCCAACTAAAACCACTCAACCACTTGAGGTGGTTTATACTGATGTATGTGGCCCTATGGAAACAAATTCACTTGGAGGAAGCAGATATTTTGTGACTTTCAATGATGATTTCACAAGAAAGCTTTGGATTTATGCAATAGAAAATAAAAGTGATGTGTTTGCCAAGTTCAAAAGCTTCAAAGCAGTAGCAGAAAAGCAGTGTGGAAAGAGTTTAAAACTGATAAGGAGTGATGGTGAAGGAGAGTATATCTCTCATGAGTTTCAAAATCATTGTGAAGTTGAAGGCATAACTCATGAGATAACTGCCCCATACACTCCTCAACACAATGGAGCAGCAGAGAGGGTGAATAGAACTGTGTTGAACATGGCAAGAAGTATGCTCAAGACAAAGCAACTACCAAAGAAGTTTTGGGCAGAAGCAGTAGCAACAACAGCCTTCATATTGAATAGATGTCCTACTAAGAGGTTGGAGAACAAGACTCCAGAAGAAGCTTGGACAGGAGTCAAGCCAAATGTCAGTCACTTCAAAGTGTTTGGATCTGTGTGCTTCAAACATATACCAGATAGTAGGAGGAAGAAGTTGGATGATAAAGGTGAGAAACTGATTTTTCTGGGTTATCACTCAACAGGAGATTACAAAGTGTATAGTCCTAAGACCAACATAGTGTCATATAGCAGGGATCTGAGGTTTATAGAAAGTGAAGCTTGGAATTGGGATGAAAACAATGAAGTGTCAATCAAACCAGCTAAATTGATGATTGATAACTCAGAACCAGAAATAGAAACTCAAACAAACAATGAGGAGCAGCCTGATGTAGTTGATAGACCTCAGAGATCATGAAATCTGCCAACAAGGTTCAGAGACTATGAAGTCTTTGATGATTCTGAAATCAATCATGAAGGAGATTTTGTGCACATGGCACTGTTAGCTGAGATGGAACCTGTCTCATTTGATCAAGCGATGAAAGAACAATGCTGGATTGAAGCAATGAAGGAAGAAATTCATTCCATAGAAAAGAATGGCACATGGGAGCTTACATCATTGCCAAAGAACAAGAAGCCTATCCTAGTAAAATGGGTGTACAAAGTGAAACTGAAGACTGATGGAACTATTTCTAAGCACAAGGCAAGACTTGTTGCTAAAGGGTTCTTGCAGAAACAAGGCTTGGATTTTGAAGAAGTCTTTGCACCAGTGGCCAGAATAGAAACCATAAGGCTTGTCATAGCTATTGCAAGTTCAAGAGGGTGGTTAATTTGCCAAATGGATGTGAAATCTGCCTTCTTAAATGGTCCAATAGACAAGGAAGTATATGTGGTACAACCTCCTGGTTTCACAGTTCCAGATCAAGAACACAAAGTCTATAGATTGCACAAAGCTTTGTATGGGTTGAAACAAGCACCCAGGGCTTGGAACAAGAGGATAGATGGATTCTTGCTAAAACTTGGTTTTCTGAGATGCATCAATGAGCATGGTATCTACACCAAAGAAGTCACTACTGAAGCTTCTATAGTGATATGCTTATATGTGGATGACTTGCTCATCACAGGCAACAACAATGATCAGATTGAATGGTGTAAAAGGAAGCTGAAACATGAGTTTGAGATGACTGATCTAGGAAGCCTCTCATACTTCCTAGGAATGGAATTTCTCAGAACAGAAGCAGGGATCTTGATGCACCAAAAGAAGTATATCTCTGATATACTTGTAAGATTCAACATGGCAGAGTGTAATTCAGTCTCAACACCAATTGAAACTAGTCATTTTCTATGCAACTTAAACACTGAGAATTCAGAAAATGGTGCAGTGGACTCAACTCTTTTCAGACAAATGATAGGGTCTCTAAGGTATGTTTCCAACACAAGACCTGATCTAGCCTATGCAGTGGGGTTAGTAAGCAGGTATATGGAAAATCCTAAGCATTCTCATCTAGTAGCAGTGAAGAGGATACTAAGGTATCTCAAAGGTAACATGAACTTTGGCATACTGTTTCCAGCATTCAGAAACACAGAACAGAGCAGAAAGATGAAGATCATTCATGGATTCACTGATTCTGATTGGTGTGGTGATAAAGATGATAGAAAAAGCACAAGTGGTTACTTATTCAAGCTTGGTGAAGCACCAATAAGTTGGTGCTCAAAGAAACAGAAAGTGGTTGCACTCTCTTCCTGTGAAGCTGAATATATATCAGCATGCTTTGGTGGACAACAAGCTTTGTGGTTGAAGGCACTACTCATGGAATTGGGAATGCAGAATGATGAGCCAATGGTGATATTTGTTGACAACAAATCAGCAATAAACTTGGCAAAGAATCCAGTGGCTCATGGAAGGAGCAAACATATAGAGACCAAATACCATTTCATAAGAGATCAAGTGGAGAAGAACAGATTGAGCTTGGTTTTTTGCAAATCAAGTGAGCAACTAGCTGATATACTAACAAAGCCTTTGAAGAAGAGTGATTTCGAAAGGCAGAGGAGTCAATTAGGTGTTATTAGTATAGTTAGCATGAATTAAGGGGGTGTGTTAAATTCTAATTCATTGCTAATTGGGAGTTAGTTGTAATCCTTCTATAAATAGAAGGTTGTAATTCAAAAAGTTGTTAATGCATTCCAAAAATAGAATGATTCAAATTTTATCATTCAATCAATGCAAGATTTACTTTCTCTCAATTCTAATTCATTCTTCCAATAACTCTCACACATAAACTCAAATTCTTCACCTCTCTATACACAATTCTATTATATTCCTCATATACTTTCTTTTTCTGTTTCTACAACAAAACCAGAGGCAAGGAATTGAGCCTTTGGATTTTCAACTCCAACAATACTATCCCTGTAACTATGCAAAACCTTTCACTAGAATGATAAATTTATGGTCAAACGGTACCACCTATGTAAATTTGTCAATCTTGTCTATATGAATTTTAAGGTTGTGGAATGCTAATTGAGAGGAATAGGCTTTTCTGAGTATTCCTAAGAGAGGATTTGACATTTGGTTTTCAAATAATATATTTGATGTGATTGTCACTAAGGCGTATTCTTATTAAATAGATTACAAATTCTCCCAAGAGAGAAAGAGAGATTTGAACGCATAAGCAATAAGTGTTAATAGGACACACTTGTCTCAATTATACTGAAAACTAATTTATTTCAAGACAATTTGGCTCATTCAGAGAAATGTTGTAGTTTTAATCGAATGAGGAGTTGAATCATCTTGAATTGGGGAAATCCTGGTCTCACCGTACTAAGCGAGGTTAAATTAGAATAACCTGGAAAGTGAACCAGATTGTTCACTTAAAAAAATTTAAAAAATGAAACACTAGTCTAATGTTTTGTTTTACTTCAATCCAGAAAAAGATAGAGATATATTACTCCAATATATTGCTTCAGAGAATATCTTCTGTTTTTTTAAATAGTCAAAATAAATTATCATATAATTGCCACTTAGAACACACATGCAATAGACAAAGAAGCTACAAGGTAAAAACATGCCATAGACAAACAAGCAAAACAAATCACAAACAAGCAAACATGCATTGCATGCAGATAAACCTGATCTATGTACCTTGCAATGAAGCTTTTTGATAAAAACATACATGTATCCAACAAGAGGTTAAGTGAAGATGTTTGCTCATTAATGATATGTATCCATGAATTGGATATAAGTATTTCCTTTTTTCACATGGCTTTGGATGAAATGATGTTTGACATTTATGCACTTTGCTATGCAATGCAATATTGGATTTTTTTTATAGATTGATTGCATTAATATCATCATATAGAAGTGAGATCTTGTTGACAAACAACTTATAACCTTCTAATTAAAATTTTATCCATAATTGTTAAGAGTATGAGGTTTTGACACATGTATTCAACTTCTATTGTCGATAGTGAGACAAGGTTTTGTCTCTTGCTTGATCATGGGATCAATTTTGTCAAATGAAGTAACATCCTCCAATGATATTTTTTATTTCAAGTTTGTCTTCGCTTCGGTCAGCATTGTAGAACTCAAATAATTTGTATTCATCATTTTTCTTGAAGCATGAGCCAAGATTAGTCATTCCTTTCACATATCTGAAGTTTCTAATCACAATAGTGATGGGTGGCTCTCTTGAATCATATTAAAATCTAGCACATAATAATAGAATGAACATAATGTATGGTTCGGATGTAGTATGATATAAAAGAGATCTAATCATTCTTCCATATAGCTTTTGTTCATTCTTTTTATTTTTGTCATCTTTATTCAATATCATTGATGAATGCATTAGTTTCTTCATTGGCTTTGGTAAATATGGTTAGAATGTGTTAAGTGTCAAAATTACCTTAATCCATAAGGTTAATTTAACACTTTATAATTCTAAATACTTAGCATATTTAATCATAGTTGAAATTTTGATAATAAATTGTGCTAATCCCATTTTCCAAGTCTCTCTATGTATTTTAGGTTGAAAAATGATGAATTGGGCTACATTGGGAAAAGCATGCAAAAACTACAAATCAACTCCCTTGTGTTAAGTGCAGGAGTTGAACTCAGCATGGTGGCTCTAAGCGTGGAATGGACCAAGCGAAGAGTCTGAATGGAATGAAGGTGTGCTCAGCGCACCGTTGTTGTGATGAGCACGGGAGCCAATACTCAGAAATATAAAAAAGAGTATTTGGAGACTTAGAAATATATAGAGTTGTTGATACTTTATCTTAGAATTCACCTAGGCACTTAGGAACCAATTTTTGCTATAACTTTAGTATGGGTTCTAGTTTTCTTAGTGTGTAATTTATGTAAGTTGGATTTAGGATGTAAAGGTTAAGAAGTAGGACTAATGAGGAAAATTGATGTTCATGGAGAAATTAACAAATCTCCATGAACTCAAATTTCGAGTATCATTTTTATCAAAGCTATGTATGAAAATATGTAATTAGATTGCTTCTTAGCAGATATTGTTTTATGTATTCATTGATGTATTTTCTAATTCAAATTTAAGAATGAAAGTTATATGATTTTTATGAATTTCTCTTGCTGTATTCTTAATGCTTGCTAAATGTTTGATGAAATGCATAGTCTAATTTTATGAAAAGAACCTTAAGACGAAATCCTAGTTCAATAGTCTAAAGCAAGTAATTCATCCTTTATGCATAAAGCTAGACATAGTTGCATGTTTAATTGTCATAACGAATGTCTTTGCTTATATGTTTGCTAGACATAGATTCATATTTACATTAAAAACTCTCAAACTTGACGATGTGTGTTACTAGACATAGAAGCACATTTGATGGTTTATAACTTATAATTTTATCAAGTTAGTTAATAGACATAGATCTAATTTCAATAAATTGTTAGTATAGACCAAAACATTGGGGCTAACACATTTGAGGGTTTGCATTAATCTCAACTCATTTGTATAGTTACTAGACATAGAGGTATGCATGTGTCATAATCATTAATATTGTGTTTAAGATTTAGGCTTTATTTCATGAGTTGCTAAGTAACATTAGTGCTTAGTGCATTTGAGGTATAATATTGTGTGAAATTATATTGATTCTAATGCTTGATTGTTTGTCGATTTATTTATATGAATATTGAGTTAGTCTCACATCTGAATTCTTACACTTTTATTCAAAACTCTTTCAACTAGACCAACAAACGCTTGAAAACCCTTTGTGAAAACGAGCTCGAATTAGTAATTTAATATTGAAAGGCTGAGTTAGCAAGTCTCTGTGGATACGACAACTCCTTACCTTTTTTATATGTTTGCAACAATCGAAGTTATATTTTTACACCTATTTGCACGATTTTAGCATATGCAACATTTACCTTAGAGCTTTGATGATTCCAAAAACTATGCAAAAGATCAATTGCATTTTTAATTTACTAAATCATGTGACTTATATGTACTTATTGGGTGAGGTTTTATTCTTAATTGTACTAATTTGGTGAGTTTTGGGTTAGAAATTCATAATTTCTAATTAAGGTGGAGATTATATATTTAATACAATTATATCTGTTATTTATTTTGGGTTACATAACAATGATCTAATTTTGACAATCCATAGGACTTCTAAAACTAATAACGGATATGAGTTTAATGAGTGAATACTCAAATGATTGACCTATAGGAGATAATGAGAACTCTATAAGTTAACGCATAAAAAACAGTTATGTTATCTAAGACATCAAATCAGAAACAATTTTTACCTCGCCCCATTATAGAGAAAATAAAGGTCCTAAAAGAAATTCAGGATTTGGTTGAGGATCATACCAAAATTCTTTCCAAAGGCATACAAAAGGAATAGATCTAATAAATATGGATTCATGTATAATTTTGTATCATTATTTCATATTATGTGTGAGAATCATGAGATTCAAGATCCTAGTATTAGTATTTCACTAATCAAAAGGAAATTATAACAAATGGTATCAGAGCTTAGATTCTAGATTTATGTTTCCAATACCATGTTATGAAAATTAGATATTTATAAATACTTGCAATAATTTTTCTGCTGCACCAGATGGTTTGGGTATCATGAATTTTTGTTGATACATTGTGAACTATGATTATTATTCTTTTCCGATGCACCCAATTCTCTAATAATTAAGTATATATTTGAGCTGGACTTTGTTAATAAATAAATCTATACATGTTATGTTTTATGTGAATTCATAAGTATATAATTGAGAATTAAGTAAATTTCTTATTCTGAAATTTGCATATATCATAAGTCTCATAAGTTTATGATTATCGTTTACTTTTTAGAGACAAATAAATTCTCACATAAAACATTATCTGCTTCAATGTTAGTTGTAAGAAAGAGAATTAAGTCTCATGTATAATGATTGTGTGATTATATTCCTCCATGTTGTTTTATTTTATAGTGAATTTTGGTAATTGTTGTCACATGTTCACAACTACCATGTTGTAACTTGGAATATATTATGATATTAACTTTGTTAATCATGAAATTGATCGAATCAAAAAGTTTTTTAATTGCAAGATTGTATTCTTTATAATGGACCAAAAGTGTTTTCTGATAATTATTTTTGAATTAGTTGATGCAATATGTTGCCAAAGTAACTTCTTTTGTGGAAATTGATTTGATACTATGTGATCACTTATGCGAATTGTGTTCGGTCCGAAGGAAGATTCAATTTGGTCAAATAATAACATATTTGTGATGGTAAACATGTAAAGATTATAAAGTAATATTTTCATGTGTATAATAGTCGGTCCAAAGAAAGACTATTGTTTGACAGAACTAATTGTTAATATTTGATCATTACATTGAGAGTATTACTTATAAATTAATTTTTCTGTTCAAATACTAGAAATTGATGTTGTGTTATGTATCTTGTGATGAGTCTATTATGTGAACATGTTTTGTTTTATATATTACATGACTTATTTGTTTAAATGTGAACATATTATTACTTATTTGTTCTATGCATTGAGTGTATTTTACTAGTGTTGCAAACGTTTATGCTCAAGTTAACAATATCTCATTACATAATGGGACAAACTTTAAGGTCTGGAAGGAAGACATAGGAATTATTTTTGGCTGTATGGATTTAGATATGTCCCTTCATATGGAGAAATTCATTTCTACTCTGGAAAACCTCGATGAGGTTAAAATTGAGAAATGAGAACACTCTAACTGAATATGCTTAATGATCATGAAACATTCTATTCCAGAAGTGTTTCAGGGCTCTATTTTTTACGGTCAAAAAGTGTAAGGAAGTTCGTTGAAGAAATAGAATAATACTTTGCCAAAAATGAAAATACGAAGACACGTAGCCTTTTGGCTTAACTCATCTCCATGAAGTATAAAGGCAAAATGAACATAAGGGAGTACATTATGGAGATATCTAACCTCGTATTAAAACTCAAGTCATTTAAGTTAAAGCTTGATGATGACTTGATCATGCACTTGATTTTGATATTGCTTCCTACACACACTTTAGACATTTCAAAGTGAGCTATAACACTCATAAGTACAAATGGTGACCCAATGGGCTTGTATCTCACTATGTATAGGAGGAAGAGATGCTGCAGAGAGATAAGACTAAAAATGCTCACTTGGTTATGACCTCTTAGAATAAGAAAAGAAATAACAATAAGAATATTGTCAAAATGGCCTTCTCAGCAAAAGAAATTGAAGACTGATGAGGAATTCACCCACTACTTCTATAAAAAGCAAGGACACATGAAGAAATAGTATCCTAAATATGTCATATGATATGTTAAGAAGGGTAAATTTCTCACTCTATTTTGTTCTGAATTTAATTTAGATTTTGTACCCAATGATACTTGGTGCGTGGATTCTAGTGCTACTATTTACATAAGTATCACTATACAGGGTTACTTGTGGAGTCAACATCCAAGTGATGACGAAAAATTCATCTTTGTGGGTGATAATAAAAGGGTTGTAGTTGAGGCTATTGGAACGTTTAAATTACGTTTAAGAACTAGTTTTCATTTAGATTTATTTAAGACTTTTGTTGTGCTATCTTTTAGGCGGAATTTAATTAGTATTTCAAACTGGGGCAAATTTGGTTTTTCTTGTTCTCTTGAAAATAATAAAGTTAGTCTCTATCAAAATTCAATTGTAGTTGGTTCTAGTTCTTTGATTGATAATTAGTACATATATGATGTTTTTAGTTCCAATAATGAAATATTGCAAACAAATTCATATGGTACACAACGTAAATGAAAAGAGAATTCATCCACCTTATGACACAAGTGTTTAGGTTAAATGTCTAAACAAAGTTTACAAAAACTTTTGTTGGATGAAATTCTTGACCCTTTAGATTTATCACTTTGAAGTTTGTGTTAAGTGCATAAAAGGAAACAGACAAACAAAATAAAATTAGGTGTCAAAAGAGCTAAATATATCTTGGAACTAACACATACAGATATATGTGGTCTTTTCCCTATGACTTCTTGAAATGAACAATATTATTTTATTATGTCCATAGACGATTACTCTAGGTACAGTTACCTATATCTTATACATGACAAGTTCCAATCTATGGACGTTTTCTAGTCTTTTAAGGCTGAAATTGAACTTCAACTTGGAAAACAACTTAATGCTATAAATTCTGACCATGGTGATGAATATTATGACAGATATGATGGATCAGGAGAACAACATCTCAGGTCATTTGCGCTTTTCTTCAAAGAATGTGGAATTGTTCTGCAATACACTATGCCAGGAAAACCTAGCATAAATGATGTTGTTGAGCGACAAAACTAAACTCTTTAAGATATGTTGAGAAATATGATTAGTCATTCTTCCTTACCAGAGTCTCTTTGGGATGAAGCTTTAAAGACCGTAGTTTACATCCTTACTAAGGTGTCAAGTAAAGCAGTTAACAAAACCACATATGAGCTTTGAACTAATAAAAGACCAAACTTAAAACACTTGCACATTTAGGGTTGTCCAACTATGGCGCAGCCTTATAGGCCACATGAAAGAGAACTGGACTCTAGAACAATTAGCTGTTATTTTGTTGGTTATGTTGAACGATCTCGAAGCTATAAATTTTATGATCTCATATCAAGACTTCTCTTAGAAACAAGAAATACAAGATTTCTTGAGGAAATTAAGTTTAGGAAGGAAGATAACATAAAGAATGTTGTCTTTGAGGAAGAATTTGTTACTAATGGTGAACAAGTTCTTGTGTCTCTTACCATTTAAGAAACAACTTCGGAAATAGAAGATAACATTTAGAATATTGCTCTTAACAATATTCCAAAACAAAACAACAATGAGGTTTTCCCTCAAGTACCTATAGAGCAAACTCAATAACCTCAAGAAGTAGAAAATGATTATATTCTATTTCTTCAAGAACATGAGGAAGTACCATTCAACTTTTGTCAAGCCAAGAAAAATTCTAACTCTCAAAAGTAGATTGATGTTATGAAAGATGAGATGAAGTCTATGCATGATAATGACGTTTGAGATCTTGTCGAATTACCTGAAGGTACGAAACCTATTAGTTGCAAATGAATATTTAAAATCAGGAATGATTTATAGAGTAATATTGACAAATATAAACTGAAAAAATTACTTATTAATCCAACTATCATCTAGAAATTATACCTTGTGGCTACAAAACAATGCCAGGAAATATTGCCAAATTAAATGGTTCCTCTAATTTAAGAAAATAATAAGTAGGCATGTTTGATTCAATTAAAATATCACATCCCTTTTGTGAACGTAGATTTGGTATCCCAGATTATGTTCCATATATTCTTCCGCGCTAATTAAAATATGACATGTCAATTAATTTTTTTAAATATTCATTATTATTATTATATTATTGTTTTTGCTTCATTGTCATGACCCATGACAACGTATGAGGCCAAATTTGGGACAACTGTTCTCTTTTGTGGGAAGAACAATCATATTTCAAATGTTGGAACTTCAGACGTAAAACCATGTATGGCCTGATATAACGATCGAGATAATATACTTCTGTAAGGATCACTTTCCCTTTTCTCCTTTAAATAATCAAGACATCTCTCAACCTCAGATTTTATTTCTAAGTATAGTTCTTGAGCTTTTTCTCTGTCTTTAAGTTCCAGTTTCCTTCCTGTTATATAATATTTGATTAATCTAAGATATCAAAATAATTTACAACTACATTTGATGGGTGTTAAAAATATGAACATACCTTCTGTTTCAAATGGTTTTCCAAAATAAAAGTAGAACCTGCCAGGAACTTTAGGGAAAAATCCAGGCACATAAATTGGTTGATTTCCCAACTCACCAACAACATCAGTCCTGGATTTCACAATATACATGAGAAGCTTATAGCAAAATCATTGTTGCATGGAGAACAGATCAGAAAAACTTTCCTAAAGATTGCATTGATAAATCAAAGTTGTCCTAAAAGTAGGTAGTGAATTAATATATCTAACTGCCATATTTTTTCATTCATATTTATACTATTAATACAGGGAAAACACAAAATAACCATCCATCATGGTGTAATTTGTGTTTTCCTATTTTGCCCTCAGTATCTTTTTATTTCTACCAAAAAACCATATAATATTTTTTTCTTATTTTCTTATTTTATCCTTATTATCTTCTTATTTTAAAAGTGTATTTAAAAAATTGAATATTAGACCAATTGAATAAATTCAACCGTAAATTTAGCGCAAAAAATTATATTTTAGCACAAAAAATTATATTTGAATTTATAAAATACAAACTATGCATTACAAACGATAGGAAAGCGGGTTGACAGGCACGGCAGTGCATGTCAACACGCTAGTTTACCATAATGTGAAAACCAAACCGACTGGCGGTTGAACCAGAAAACCAGACCTTATACCAGTGCAATATAACAATTATATTGGTCATGCAATTACGCCGATGAAAACTGTGCAAAATCGATCAAAAATCAGTTATACTAATCGGTTTTAATTCAAACCGTATCGATTATACCAGTTAGTTTTCATTTAAAATTACATTTTGTAATGAAATTAACTTAATTTTTACCAAAATATTATAGTAGAGGATCAAACCTAGAACCAATACATTTGTTTATACTTCTAAATATTGATCACATTCTTTATTAGTTTTTCAACATTCATGTTAATATAATAAATATGTATATAATTTCATTGGTTTGTGATTTAATTAATGTACTAATGATTAAACCATTATATCATTATCTTAACCGGTTTGATGACTAATACAGCATTAATAACAATGATATTTACCTTTTATCTCTACATTCACCATCATTAATATTAATTTACTAATTATCTCTCTTACTATAAAACAACTATTAATGATAATGACAGTCAGAAAACTAGTTATTAATATCTTCTTAAACTTCTAAATGGATAAGTAAATAATATAGAAGATGGAAAAGAAAAGCAATAAATGTATAAATAATACATTATGGTTCATAATAGGTATGAATCAACAAAAAAAGCTGGATACCTCAATTTTGGAACGTCCTTTGTGAGGTTTTCTGTTGCAGACTTTAAGGGTGGAATTTTTACAATGTCATCATAATCAAAAACAAACTGAAAAGGCCGATGATGTAAGTGTTAGGGTTTACACATTATAGTCTAAAAATTAAGCTATGCATAAAATACCAACAATAAGTTGGTCTAGTGGTGTAAAGCTCCACTAGATCCTCAGAAAGACCAAAATGTCAAGGGTTCGATTCCTGATAGCGACATTTGTTGGGATGGACAACCTTACACCCAAAAATGAATTAATTCTTTAGTATTTTCAGGTAGGAACTTTGTAAAGGAAATGGATTAGCTTAGTGAAGATCAAAACTTACATTACCAACATCATCTTCACCAATAGTGCCAAAAGGTACAATTTTGGCTCCAAATCTAGCTGCCATTCTGACAAACTCAGATTGTTCAGGCCAGAATAACTTGTATTCTTCACCCTGAGAATTTAAACAACCTCATTTCAGAGCATAAATACAGATACATAAAGAAACTATGCCTACAAAACAACCAATTATTTCTCATGTTAAAAGCCAAAATGATACATTAAATATATATGTCAATTATTTAGCTTCCTTTTTAAGTTTTTGATGTTCAGTAACTGTGGATTTATCAGCAACAGTATGACATTGAATGTCAAGCATCTCATACAAGGTCCTCTGTGCTGTCATTATTTGCCGACATGTCAGATAGAATTCTATGTCAAGAACGCTATCTCCATAAATGTGCTTACAAGCGGCACCACTTGAATAAGTTTTCAATAATGTATATTTTTGTTGCATAATTTATATTTAAAAAATAATAATATCCAAGTAGTGTCATGCATTATGCCTATTAGGTAGGAATGTAGCATCATATGTAACCATGTTTATGGGTGAAGATTTGTAAGTCATGTCACTAGATAATAAGTGGGCTTACATGTGGACCTCTAACAAATATTTACTATCTCCTTCCATTTTCAATTCATATTTATAAGTCACAGACCTTAGGAGGAGTCAAATGGCAAATCTATGATTCCATTGGAAAGATGAAACTCACTTGTAATAGAAAGAGTTTCCTTACTAGGATTTACCTTCCTATGAAGAGCCTCACGCATACCTCCAGGATATAACAGTATATGAGACTTGGAAGACAAAAGTTTGAAGAAGCTTGTTGGTCCTACAGGAACAGCACCCATAAGTCTAAATCCGTCAAATGCAGACAAGTCTGGCACAACTCCGATTTCTTTTCTGGTAAACACCAATGGATGTGCTAACCCTCGAACAAGGATATTTCTTTCCATAAAAATTTGAGTGACCAAGGGAATTAAGTCGAGTCCAAGTAACATGTGGTAACCAACAAACAGAACAGGACCTGCTGAAGGAATTCCAGCAAGGCCCCTTACAACTGTTCCATCCTCCAAAGTTGAGAGCATTACAGGACTTGTAAAAGTGTTAATCAAACTGGAAGCATAAAAAGTGGCAATGTTAAAACTTGTTTCATTATAATACAACTCAGTTAGTTAGAAAATATGAAGAAAATTGTGCAGCTGCCAGGGTTTCAACCCAGACACTCACACTATATGCCTCGCAACTCTACCAACCGAGCAAACTCTCAGGGCAAACTTACATGTGTTTAGAATTTATATACTAACAATTTACGTTAATTGTATTGATGGCTTACACCGAGAAATTTATCCCGTTAATTGTACCTGTTTGATTCTATTACTTCTTTGACTTCATTGATTGTTGGTGGTAAAAAATCTGATACATAGTCATGACGCTTGCCACGACGGTAGAGAGAAGCACGCTTGATGACTGTTACCAGGTCAACACTACTTTCCTGCGCAGTGAACAAATGCACCACATTAGGGTCTGTTAAGACTTCACACTGATATTTGGTATTTCTCTCTCCCATCAAATGAGTAGGAATGTAAGATCATGTTGCATGCATGAAGCAGAAAAATAGAAATACAGAACTTATACCAAAAATAGGAAATGTCCACTGCCTTCAAATTTACGAAGCTCGCATCTTGGAAGTAACTGACATAGTCTTTCACCTTCCTGTTGACTAGGTAGTAACCGATCATTTCCACTAAAAGGACAGATGCTAAAACTCAGTTTCACTTTTAAAAAAGAACCATACACTAGAAGCAAAAAATATGTTGTCTACATGTGTTATTAAGTGGGGTTATTTCACTATCTATAATGGGATTAATTGTCCAGTTTAAGCTAATGCACGAATTAGAAACTAAAAAAGAATTACAGTCAGGAATGCTAGACCCCACTAGGGTCATCATAATCTAGACATGCTTTCATATACGAAAAATCATTTTAAGATCAGATAATCAATTACTTCTACCATTTAAGCTTGTATATTTTGCCCAAGTTAACCATGACAATTTATCCTTAACTGATTAACAGGCCATTAGATTGCTCAGTTCACATATTCCAACAGATTCAGAAAAACTAGTTGATCTAGTTCTTTCTATCATGATGATAATGGTTTAGAGTTCAAGAAAGCTAAATTTGGATCCTCTCCATCAGCATCCAAAGGCTCTAATTCTTCCAATTGTATTTTTAATTGATCTGCTAACTTGATTGGTGTAATGTATAGTTACAACTATTATGGAGAGAGAATGGATAAAGAGTGTTGGAGAGGATCAAATCTGGTAGTATTCCTGCCTTTTTTTAAATAGCATTTCTGCTATGTGTATTGAAAGCCAATGTTAACAAAGTACATATGGTTTCATATTTTGAATGATAAGTCCAAGAGCATGAACCTGCAAAGTATCAAAGTTTGAGCTTTGATAGCATGAAGGCGTGAATTGACATAAGCAGAAGCTGACTTAAGCAGCTTTAGTTTCCACTGAAGTGTTTCTATTGGCAATATATTAGCAAGGACCTGAAAACTCAATCAACATTAATTTTAATATTCAAAGTAAATAAAGGTAAAGCTCAATCTAAGTACCAGCAAGCCAAAGTAAAGAAAACACAGTCATGTCTATCTTCTTTGGAAGTCCAGCATATTGAACTTTTAAGAAGCTTATGTTAAAAGAAATAAATTAAAATACAACTTTGAATTGAGATTTCTTCTAGAATCTGCTTTAAGAATTGTCATTAATACTAATACAAATGCTTCATATATTCAAAGTGCAAACAAAAAGCCATGCACTGCTGTCCAAGTAGGAATTTCATTTTCTTTTTAACAAAATGAATAGCTGAATCTTACAGGGAGAGATCCTGAGAAAGTAGTTAAGTCCTCCAATAGCTCTCTAGCTGTATTTTGCAAAGGAAATCCTCTCACCAAATTATCCAAAAGGCTCAAAGGGTCACCTAATTTTACAAGAAAGTTGAAGGAATAAATGGAGAATGACACAATTTTCTTTGTTAAAAGATAAAGACAAAACACATATGCTTAATCTATGATAAATGATCTTTCTATAATTATAGATGATTGTATTGTGCTTAAGGAATTATAATACCAACAATCAATTTTTTTCTAGTCGGTGGAGTCAACTAAAAACTGATAAGCCATTTAAGTCTAAATCCTTCCTAATGCCAAAGGATATTGAAGTAGAAAATTTAGCATAAACCCTACTGATAAGCAATTCATGAACATTCGAGTAAATATTATCAGAACCAACAAAAGGGAGACATTTTCTTCAACAAGTTTACCTTTTAAATATGATATACAAAACAATGAAGGAAAAAGACAAAAAGAATCACTGTGAACTAAGTGAAGCACCATAAAAGGCATGAAACATTTATGTGGTAAAGGAAGAAAATTATATCCACAACAATCTCATAGGACGTGTAAATCATGGATAAAAAATGCAACAAAATCAGGGATGCATGCAAATAGCATCCACATTACATGTAGATGATATAAAATTGATTAACATTTCTTATTAACAAATTCAAAGAGAAGTAAAGAACATAATAAACGAAAAATGTCTATAATTTGAAGCATTGAAACAACCTGAAACCTACAACTAAGCTAAGCTGAAGTTACTACTAAAAAATTGTGTGGCAATGCAAACAACCTACAAATGGAAGCTTAGAGGCAGCCCAATGTATATAAGCCTAAAGCCAACTAAGATGGGGCGTTTTAAACTAATTAAAATAAACAATACTAGGAATTTGTCTGTAATTTTTGGGAGTCCTAATTTAAAAAGATGATGCCTTCTTAGGGGGCCTTATGTTTGGGCTTCACAAGGGAAGTCTTTCTCATGGTACCCAACAATGGTTTTTGTTTCAAGAGGTACCCAGCAATGGTACCCATAATTCTTTAGAAGTACCGTAATTAGATCATGATCTTATATTTGTTTCTTTTTTCATGTTTATTGTTTCTTTTGGCTTACATAATGGTTCAAAAGTATTCCAACAAATATAGAGCATTTAGAATGAAATTAGACCCAAATACATCAAACATGGAGCTTGAGAAAATAGTTTTTAAAAAAAAGTATAACCTAGGGAGCAAGAAAAACAAACCTGATATCGAACTGAGAATTTCTGGTGGGAAAAGAGAGAGTGGACCACGCATAGCTTCCAATAACGGTGTTAGAAGTTGCCACTGTGATCTGCCAAATGAAGTAGCTGCCAAATTGTGTTGTGAAAGTGAGATCAGGCACTTCGGGTGTTTTTAAGTGAGGTACAATTACATCAAATCAACTTGAATATTGTACAGGAACTTTTTCTCAATGGTGTGCTTATTAAAGCATTGTCAATGAATGGCATTATTCTGAAAAGACTAGCCCACACCATATTTGTAAGCAACAGCTGACATCAGTATCCCAGGCTCCAAGCTAATGCTTGGTTGCATTATTTATCAGACTTGCCATTACCATATCTATAATCTAACACCAATTACCATATTGATCAATGTATACATATAACAGTAAATTAGTTTATTCATCATGGCTACTCGAAATTATTGAGTTCAACTCTCACTTTCTTTCATGCAGCTTACAATGTTAAATTGTGTTAATTTAACTACTCATGAACAATAAAGTTTTAAGGGATTATATCTTATCTAACATTACCATAAGTTACCTGGGTTTGCCAAAATTAGTACAACATCAATGTCAGGGATATGGGCTGCAACGGCCAACGCGAGGCATCCTCCTAGAGATTCTCCAACAAGATATATGGGTCTATTTGGTAACTGTTGATGTTCTGATCTAACTGTTTTCTCAACTATTTTCACAAGCTCTACAAGAAGAACACATACAGAACAATAAAATATGATGTAAAATACTGGAGAGACAACATGAATTTTCTGAAAGTGTATGGAAGAAAAATATTTGATCTCATTTTCAACGGGAAAAACATGCTCTACCATTTTATGAAGATGCATGTCTATAATTAAATCAAATACAACAGATTAAGCTAATGGTGAGTGTCAGAAAGTTCAATAACATTACAAATTAATATAGAGGAGTATTGGAAAAGAGCATGACCTGTAAATGGTGTTCTATCTGCAACTGGAATATGCAAGCACCAGACATCAAAAATACTGCATTCCATGGAAAAAAGAGAGAGAGAAATTAAAAGAGTATTTCTAGCATATCACTTAATACTATTAGGATCATCTAGATATAAGAAATCCTTTGGCCTCAAATTCATCTCATCAACTATAAGGCACATTCTTAAAAAGAAAATTGAATATTTTTAACATGTGTATTGTCACATTTTAATTTACCAAAATTCATGGTAGTTTTGTGAGTGCACTTAGGCATTAGCATTAAATGAACACAACCTTCCCAGTTTCTGATGATGCAAAGTAAGTCCAAGTCCCACACCATCAATCCCTGTGATATTTCAAGCAATTTATACAAATATATTCATGAGTATACTTATTTTTTGATACCATGGCATAAAGAATAAGACTAAGACTACAAAAATGTTTAATCTTCAGAGAAAATAGATTAGGAGTAGTACTTCAGCGTGCACTAGATTGAAATGACAACACAATTCAACTTGGGCTTTGCTAAAGAATTAAAAGCACATGTATAAAGATTTGTACAGCTTTTGGAACATATATTTTAGGTTGAAGTTTTTGGTATCAGAAATGTTTCATATTTTTTGGAATTTAATAGTCTCATCAAAGGTGTGAATCCAACCTTCAAAATTAGATTATAAGACATGGAAATCTCACATTTCCATTTTTTTAACCTACCAAATGGAAATCTCACATTCCCCGTTGAGGTTCTCAAACATTACTTAATAGCATTGTTTAATAAATATAAATTAACTTTGGAAATCCGAAGACAAAACTTCTCAAAATGTTAAATGCCTAGCTATAAGAAATTACTTCTTCAACTTCTTTAAACAATTTTCTAAAGGCATTTGTTAACCTTCTCATTTATTTAATAACTTTTAAGGAACTTGAAACTTGCAAAGTAAAAAAATGTTATAAGGGTTACTTATTGTTTTTTTGGTACTACCAAGATTATCTCTTCATCCTTTTTGGGTACGGAACTAAGAGTTACTTATTGTTTATAAAATACAAATTATTAAACTTGGATCGATCGTTGGCTCAATAAAAGTATTGAACATTGAGTCAATGGTTAGGTTAGTGAATTTTTTGTAGGACCAATAGGCTCAATTTACATTAAAAAGTTAATATTAACATTATTTAATAACTTTATAATCAAAATTAAAAATAATACATTAACACAAATATCTAATTAAACAATTTCTGAAGAGAGTTCCCAACAAGAATATGTCACAAATGAATTTAAAATATCAGCAAACAACACAAGTTATACACTGCACATCAAAAGCGCACAAATAACATTAAAACTTAGTTAAACAATTAAAGTTTTGTTACAACATAATATAATCAAATAGTAAATAAATTACAAATAATTTACATTTTTATGAGTAATTAGTAACTCATTCCTTTTCCTAATGCCAATTAATCGTAAATACTAAAAGAAAAACTCAATAGATGTGCACACTCAATTCGCTACAGCATTTTAAAATTGTCAAATTATTTGATGATACAGAGTATTTAGTTCAAAACATTTAGTTAAAAGCATTCATTTTGTAGTTCATAATGGCAAAATTGCTATGATATATTAGCAAACACACGTAAGGCCTTCCCCACCCAAAATATTAATTTTTCTTTCTTCTCTACATGTGCTATAGTATAGTACTTATTTGTGTGTCTTAAATAAACCATGTCAACTTTGAAGTTACCTTAGTAGGTATGCTCATATTTCTGTTTTGAACAATGATTACTTAATGAATTGATTCATACTTTCATTTTACTTAGCATTCTAGGAGCAAATTGTCCATGAATAATGATTCATATTAAAATAATCGTTACAGTTGAATATATTTAATGTATGGTGTATTCTTCAACATTTAAATTAGGGGTGGCAAAATTATCCATAATCCAAAATCCATTTAAATTAAAGTCATCCAAATCCATCCGTTAGAATTAATGGATTTAAATGGATATAATCCAATGGATAGTGTTTATAATGGATGAATTCAAATCCATTCATTATATCTGATGGGTATATCCATTTGGATGGATACCCAACCATCCAAAAAATAAAAATAAAAACAATTTTTTTTCAATAATTCAATATTAATATAAAAAATATCCCTCATCTTTCTAAGCACAATCCTACACATTTTACAAAAGTTGAATATTGAAATTGTGATTTTAAAAAGTGCTTATAAAAAAAGTATAAACGATTTCGGCCTTAGTGCTTTACCCCAACATCTTAATGCAAAATATAAATATATCATTTTTGTTATTGACTAATGTGATAATATAATAACAAAATGAAATATTTCAGCAAGATGGACTGTTGCATATAACTTATGGAAGTCCTAATTATTAGGAGTGTAAGCGATTCCAGTTTAAACCTCAAAACCAATGAAACCGAACCATAAAATGTGGTTCGGTTCAGCTCTGCGGTTCGGTTCAGCTCCGCGGTTCAATTCAGTTTTTTTATTTAGAACCATTTAAGTTTGGTTCGGTTCACGGTTTTATAAATTTTGGAACCATTAGAACCAAACCGCATATTAAAAAATAATTTTATTTTATATTTGAATGGTTAAGCTTTAAAGTTATGAGATAAAATATGATTAAGAATTTAGAATTATTAAGACATATATGCTATAAATAAGATGCATATAGAAAAAATAAATTAGTAAACAAACCTAAATATCTATTATCTCTATTATCTATTGAGAAGATAAAAAGAAAACAAAAAAACTAGTATACATTTTGTCAATATTCAGAGATGAAATTAATTAAATAAAGAAATTAAAAAACTAAAAAAAAATAAAGGAAGAACTTGAGGACATTACTAATGATGTGGAGTATTAGGTGTTACTATTAGACTAAAATATTGGTACCAAGTTTGTCATTCTTAAATTTTGTTGGACATTGTCGAAGATTTTGTGGACGAGAATTTCAAGTTTGTAGTGTGTTGAGATGTTGAATTATTATTGTTTTACTAGAAAGAGTATTAAATACTGTATTATTGATGTGTTTAGTATTCATTTAGTTGACTCTATACCTTGCAAATTTTGTTCATCTATTTCTTAAAGGATTTTCTTTAAATAAGTTGAAAAACCGTGGAACCGAACCATTAAAATTTACGGTTAATCGAGTAGAACCGAACTGTATCTTTGTGTTAGGTTCAGTCACTAAATTACGTCAAAATTGAACCGAACTTTTACCCCTACCAATTATGTTGCACCAGATATTCTTGCCAATAAGTTTGCTTATAAAAAACTTCACAAATTCACCTTTTTGAAAGGGTTTATCAAAAAAGCAATTTTTAAAAGTGATTGATAAGAAAATTATATTTTAAAATGTGTTTTTAAAAAAAAAATCACTTTTTAAGAGTAAATTAAAAAAAAAAACTTTTCAATTTTTTCTAAAATTGATATTTAAAAATGATTTATTAAATAATACTTTTAAAAGAATTATTTTCTTTAAATTGCTTTATTAAAATTGTTTTGTTCAAATTAAAAAAAGTGGGTTGGATATAATCCAATCCATTAAAATGGATAAAATGGATGGATTGGAAACCATTCGATATGAATGGATTGGATAATTTAAAAATGTGATGTAATGAATTTATATGGATTGGTGAATAGTTAATTCATTCAAACTCATCCAATTGTCACCCCTAATTTAAACACAGTTATATGATATAACATAAATTTCATTCAATGACAAATAATATTCTATACTTTGATTTCTAACTCATTATATTCTTTTATCAAATTAATATAAAAATAATTGCTGTTTGGCACAATATATTGATTAATAAAACTTATATGTTTGAAAGGACCAAAATCAACGTTTTATTAGGGTCATAAGATTGATAAATAGAAAGGGATAGAAGAAAAATTGATTCCAGAGTTTTAAAATTAAAAGTCGTATATAGTTATATATTGTTATACCGACTGTTTTAAAAAAAGAAAATAACTAAATTTTAGCTAGAGTTAATAATCATTAAATACAAATAATAAATAATATAATAACAATATATAAAACTCATAAATGGTAAGAATATACATCTTTTTTATTTTAATACAATTTCAATTAGCTAGAATTTTCGAAAAAGGAATTAAAAGAATTAAAGAGGAGAGAATGATATTTAAATATAGTTTAACTGTTATTATTTCTAGACATATATTACTTAAGACTGTATAGTAATTATAACTTATCCTATACACATGTTGTAGTAGTAGGTTAAAAAGTCACTTAAAAATTATATATGAAGAAAATGTAGATTAAAAAAGCAGATAGGGAAATGAATAAAAAATATACTTTATGTTATTTTTATACATTTGAATTAAAAGACTGCCACTTCGTATATATGTAAGAAATAAAAGTGAAAGATAAATATAATTTTATTTAGTTTGAGAAAAAGTTGTAACTTTTGATTGTAAGATTAGATTCCACTCTAATTGCCTATTCATATTCTCTACTAACTATTAAACCAAAAAAAACAATGTACCAAAAAATATTCTCTACTAACTAATTATACTATTATGAAATTATGATTGGTTAATAAGGAATCTAATAAATATTCATACTCTGATCCGAAAATAATATGGTGGTTCCATATATAAATATAGGATAGCACTCATTTGTTTTAGTTTTTTCATATTTTCCTTTTTTATATTCTATCTTGTCTCCATTTTTGTAGCCAATTAACACCTGTCACTGGCTACGATGAACGTCAACTTTTATTTATCATCACCGACCACAAATTTTAGAAAATTATTTTTTAATACAAAGAGTTTAGTTGTGGATGTGATTAATACCCAATATCTTCTCCACTTATATAACATCTTTTGAGAAAGAGAATAAAATATTTTCTGACTCAAGGAGATAAGTTATCTCATTCAATCAATAAAATTATGATATATGTTCTATTTAATTATTTTTATAAAAATATTTCTAAAATTAAACAAATCAGTACATATGTCATATTTTTATTGACTAGAGAATATAAATTATATATGGATGAAATACTTTATTCTCTTTCACACTAGAGATGGCAAGACGGGTCGTCCGACCCATTTAGCCCGGCCCAAAAATGTCCGAAAAAATTTAAGTGGACGCGGGTATGCCCGCATTGGTTAACGGACAAAATTCATTGTCATGCTCGTTTTAAAACGGGCTAATGGGCTTGCGGTCTGCCCGCGGACATGGTTGAATAATTAAAAAATAATAATAATTCATTTAATAAATGAATTTAAATTAAGTAAAGTAGTTGGAGATAAAAAATTAACAAAAAATTTGATATTTTATATAACGTTTAACAAATTACATTAGATTACAATTTTTCTAGTGATTAAAAATCACATTACATCATAATCTTACTTTTTTCCTTGAATTATATTTATGGGCTGCCCAGGGGTCTGCATGCCCAACGAAAAAGCCCGTAAACTTGGCGGGCAAAATGGGCCGGACAAAATGGACAAAAAATTTATATCATACCCGCAAAAAAATATGGGTTATGCGGGCGCACCCGTAGTCAATTGTTGTTTTACCATCTCTATTTCACACATGAAATAACCTCTAGTGATAGTGACTTCCAATTAATGGTCATTAATTACTTTTCATTTTCAATACCTTTTTGGCATACTCTCTCTAACAATAGACCAAACATCGACACTAATATCAACTGGTCTTTTTTTCGCACCAAATCTTAAATATCAATGGGCTAAATTTTGGATCCAAACTGGTTTCTAGATTGGAGAAATTCGAACAAGTACAAAGCTGACTAGGATGAATTCAGGTTGGATTGAGAGTAAAATAATAAGCCTAAAATTATGGATTATCATTGAAAGAAGAATGAGAAGCAAAAAAGTAACTTAGAAGTTAGAAGATTGAACAAGTGCAGATCAATGTCATTTTTATACAGTAACGCATGTGGGCATCCATTATATATAGGGGGAAATGATATGCATAAGTGAAAGAGAGTAATATTTCTTTACAAAGTAGAAAATCGAATGACCTATAACCTAATGATATGTTGTTGCTCTAGTTGTAGAATATGAGATGGAAAATGAGGACAAGTATCTAACGGTATGCATAAGACTGGTCGGAACAATTAAATGTATTCCAAGGGTGAAACGAATGTTGTGAGGATCAGATCAGATTATTCGATTGATTCGAACGTTGATCGAACTTGAAAATAAATATAGTTTACAGTCATAATCGAGTAAAGATTGAATTGGTTTAAATTGTGGAAACTTCAATCTAACAATGTTAAACTCAATTAAATCAGATTAACCCAGAAAGTGAATCGTACAGTTCACATAAATTTAAAAAAACATAAAACTATTATAATATTTTATTTTATTTCAGTCCAAAAAAGGATAAAAATATATTATTTCAATATAAGTATTCATAATTATTAATTATATAAATTTGTATTTATATATAATTATATATTTATTAATTATATATATGAAATCAACTGATTTGATTAGATAATTTAATAATTTAAATTAATTTAATTTAATTAAACTTAACATGAGACATGTTACCGCAGGATTTGCAACTCCTCTCTCACATAAAACAAATAAGGCTTGTCACCACAAATATTAATCGATTTTGGGAATGGATTCGTCTTCAGCCTGTTAATACTCAGCTCTAACTTTGACCTCCACCAACCACCATGATATTACAATTTTCATTTAATTTTTTAAAAGTAAAACGTTATAAAAAACAGGTATAGTGAGAGTAAAAAGATAATAGTATGAAAATTTATGTATTTATAATATAAAGATTTATACATAGTCGATATATTATCCACTTTTTATATATATTATTTTTATTTGAAAGTAAATAATAATTAAAAAATGAATGGTAAATAATATAGTGACAATGTAAAAAACTCTTACGTTTTTAGCATATACATTTTTTTCTCAAAAGATAAACACTATTTGTTAATACTCGCCTACTCAACTCTGGACGTTATTTAATTCTTATCATTTTAATTATTCATGAACCATCTTAGGCAAAGATTTTAACCCATATATAAATAAATCTTGCAACTTATATCAATATACGAGTTATATGAGAATTTTGTAATTTTCATTCAAGGGAAGACAGCTATTTGCATAGAATCTAATTAATTTATATCTATATGTAAATTAATCTAGAAGAAATTTTTATATGCATTCATTAATTGAATATAAAAAACTCAATCACCCATCATATTCAATAAAATATTTAACTCAATTGATAAAATATAATAATTAATTATTAAATCACTTAAAACTTTCTAATTTCTTTTATCCTATATATATATATATATAGTAGTTAGATAATATACTGTATGTATATAAATTTTTACACTGTCAGTACTTATATATTATTACACTCATAATTTATTACGAGGAGACCAAATAAAATAAATATGTTATATATTTTTTGAGTAGGAAAATTTACAGAAGAATTTAATAAAAAAATAAAACATTACTCATTAATCAAACATGAAATAACACATTAAAATTTCATTATCTAATTAACTGATCTCAAACAACTGTTTGTCCATTAAAGCAATGCTGCATTCTAATTATATTAGTCAAATCATTAATTTTTATTTTTATGAGCAACATTAATTACAAATCTTGGAAAGTGATAAGTTTTTTATCCTACAAGTAAGGATATGTTGCTTATACCAAAAAAAACTAACATCTACAAAACAAATTGAAAATCATTTTCACACCAAATAAGAATATCAATTTAGTTTAGTTGAATTAAAAAAAGGTCAAAATTTTCAATTACTCAATTAGTCTCATCTTGGTGGGAAATTATTTATCATATTTTAAGATTAACGCCATCCACAACTCAAAAATAAATAAATTAATTAATAACAAAGCACTAAGCAAAAAAAAATAATAATAATGAGACAAAACTAAATAAAAACAAAATTGACTCACCCGGCAAAAACAGCAGCAGCGGAGATTTATCCAACCGCGAACCGCTCTCCAACGGCGAAAACCACCGTGGCGGTCCACCGTCCGGTTTAGCAATCTCCTTCAATTGTTCCACGTAACTCCTCCAACCGCTTCTCCGATTCAGTTCCTCCCCGTCCTTCTTATTCTCACTACGCTTATCTTTTTCCGCCGACGTACCTTCTTCTCCGTTCACCTTCACCGACGGAATTCCGTTATTTGGCGGTATCGCCGTCGTGGTAGTCTCCGCAACTCGGTCAACGGAAAGTGCGAAACGTGGAGGCATGATAGGAATCCAGCTTGCCTTTAATTTCAAAAATGTCTGCGACGGTTCTTCGCGGCGGTAGACGGGGAAAGAAGCGGCGGGCCATAGAGAAGCTCCGATGGCCGCCATGGCAGTTGGTGGAGGCAACTAAGGTACACTATACTCTAATATGCGTTTGAAAGAGGTATAGATGAAAAGACAAGTCGAAACGTTGAGTGTGTGGATTAAATTATATGAGAAAATGAAAACTGTATCTAGAAGTAAATAAACATATTTTTCTGTGTCACAAATGACCATAGATGTCATTCACGTGGGAAGACACTTGTTAGAAGAGAAAGACACTCATGACTCTTGTAATATTTATGTAATATTATTATAAAGATTTATATATACTAAATATATTATTTATTTTACAATAATTTTTGAAGTAAATGATGATAATAAATTAATGATAAATAATA
Organism: Lupinus angustifolius; assembly: GCF_001865875.1. Lineage (NCBI taxonomy): Eukaryota > Viridiplantae > Streptophyta > Magnoliopsida > Fabales > Fabaceae > Lupinus > Lupinus angustifolius. The sequence continues at coordinate 16,150,470 of NC_032011.1, forward strand.
GATTAGTAATATATAAAAATTCTTACACTATCTGCATACATTTTTCTCTAATCTATCTATACTTCTATACTATTAATAAAGGAAAAACACAAAATAATCACCCTCCATGGTGTAATTTGTGTTTTCCTATTTTGCCATCAATATCTTTTTATTTCTACCAAAAAAACCATATAATATTATTTTCTTATTTTATCCTTATTATCTTCTTATTTTAAAAGTGTATTTAAAAAATTGAATATAAGACTAATTGAATAAATTCAACCGTAAATTTAGCACAAAAAATTATATTTAAATTTATAAAATACAAACTATACATTACAAACGATAGGAAAGCGGGTTGACAAGCACGACAGTGCATGTCAACACGCCAGTAATAATAGAGAAAAATGTTTAATAAAGATAAAAAAAAGTTTTTATATTGTTAGGTTATTATAATATATATATTTTATTTAATTATCATTGACTCACTCTTAAATATCTTAAATATAAGTTTATAACCATAAGTTACACAAATGAGTAATATGATGGATGATATAATGATTATGTATAAATCATTACATTAACAATATGTTTATATTACAATTATAATAACAATATTAATAATAATAAAATACTAATAATATGGAAAGTAATGCTTTTAAAATTTAATTATAATGCATTATGTAGTTAAATTTTTAGATCTTAGAAAGTATTTCAACATCTTAACTATATACGTTTTTTGGATAATATTTCTTGAATTTGAAAATTTTGAGTATGGCAAAACCTCTAAGAATTAGCTGTTTAAAAACGAAGGAAAGTTATTATGTCCACAATGACATATATGTTAGGAAATCTCAATTCGACAAATAAAATAACCATAAAAATATAATGAATTTGTAATTAGTTATTGAAGATATCGATATACCTTTTATTTCATTTCAAAATAATTATCTTAGAGTAAATTACACTGATATCTCATGAGTTTCATTGAAATAAAATTATGTAAATTACATTTCCTATTAAAACATACATAAATCACTCATAATTATATATATATATATATATATATATATTACACCGACTAACCATGTAAAAGAGATAGATGTAATGATATATTATGAAGACAAATCTAATAGTACAAGAGTCAATGTTTATTTATTAATTTGGTTAGTTTATAATATAGTATAACAATAATTTAATCATCTTCTTAAAATTATTAATACAATATAGTATACCCATCGTTATTGTTTGTTTAAGAAATTACGCTTGCATATCTAAAAAAGTGGCCAATGTAATGTATTTGTGTAGTTATGAGTGGTTTGTGTAAATTTAAAAAGGCAGAGATAGTTTATATAATTTTGATATAAATATAATTTACTTTTCTTTATAGTATAGTATGTCTTCATTCGATTCTCATTATTAATTAAAAACATCCACCTAAATGTCAACAGGATCACATTCATTCTCAAAGTTTGAATTTTCTACTAAATTACAATAAAAATGCATAATGAAATAAAAGTATAAAAAAAATATTTATAGAATATTTAGCACGGGTTTATGACTAGTCTCTAATATTTTGAAAGGCAGTGGGCTTATTGTCCCAATATTTTTTTAATTTTTTTAGAGAAAATAAAAAACTAAATATATTGAGTATTTAATAAATTAATTTTAATAAAAAATACTGTTACATTAATAAAGGCAAATAAGTCCTAATTCACCTATCTATCTTTTATCCTGGCTATTTGTTTCATATTTTTGAAGTTTTAACTTTTCTATTTTCTTATATTTTAAAATTTTAAAACACATTTTATTACATTTTCCAACTTTATTATTAATTATAACTCTTTTAACCACTGATTTCTCAATTTTTTAGATTAGTTTCTAATGTGGATAAAATGAGGTTATATTAGTACAAGTTTATCAAATCTTTACATCATAAATTATTAAATTATGTACTTAACATTGAAAATCAAAAGATAAAAAACATTAGTAAATTAAAACATGTTTTCTTTATGATAAATGATCATTAATTCTTACACCAAATTCTCCTTTTCTTTACATCAACAATGTGTTGTTATAGTGATGTAATGTCACGCTAGATTCTCAGGATGACCAAAAGGTCAATGGTTCGATTCTTAGAAGTGATGTGTATTGGGATGAACAGCCACACATCCCGAAAGAGATTAGTTTCATACCCAAAAGGGCGAGAGGATATCATTGGTAATACAAAAAAACTCTAATTTTTATAGAGTATGGATCCACTTATTCCAAGACTACCCATATATTTTATGAATATCTAATAGTTTAGATCTATTCACTAATTCAAATCATTGGATTTCCCTATAATTGATGACTAGGATATAAGAGTAAGTCTTGGAGTAAGTAGATCCCTCCTCATTTTTATATACATGTCACTCTTTCTAAAGGTATTTTTTTATCAATCAATTGTCCTATGATAAATGAGCACATAATTATGTTATTGGAGACAGTCAAACATGTTATGTGTTACTTTAAGAGAACAAATGAGTGCATGCTCAGTTACTGGAGGTCTAAGAATTTAGAGATTATTTGATACCCTGACTTTAATTTTTCTGGATGTCAAGACAACATACACTTCACCTCTGGATATGTATTTATGTTGGTTAGATGTGTTATTTCTTGGAAGTCTTCTAAATAGTTATTCACACTCCTTCAACCATGGCTGTAGAGTTCATCGGTTGTTTTGAGACATCAGACCATGACATATAGTTGTAGAATTTTGTCATGACTTACATGTGGTCGATTCTATTAAAAGAACACTGAGAATCTATTATGATAACAAATTTGCAGTTCTTTACTCCAACAATAATAGAAGTTCTACAAGGTCAAAATTTATTGACTTGAAGTTTCTAATTGTTAAGGAATATTTTCACAATAGAAAATTTTCATAGAACATATAATGACAAATTTTATACTAGCTGATCCAGTAACTAAGGATTTGGTAGCTAAAGTCTTTTATGAGCACATTGCCCATATGGTGTTATTCCTTATGATTCCTTAGTTCAGTTGGAGTCTATATGTTTTATAATTTGCTTTGGACGTCATATATAGTTTTATGCATAATAAAGTTGATGGTTTATAGTTCTATTTTGAACTTGTGCATTTGTGTTTGTAACTATTGTGTTACAATTAAATATTTTGGATTGATCTCACTAAAGAACAAAGAATGTCCAGTTAGAAATGAACATATTTGAGACAAAATTGCATGAAATTTCCTTGCCACTGATCCATATTTGATCTATATTATAAAGTGTATTAATGTAGTGATCATAGTGGTTGAGCTACACTTGAATGTGATGAAGGCTGCAGTAGTTCCATAGTTGATATATAAGATGAATCAATTTGTATCAAGGAGAAGTCTAAATATAAATAGCATATAGATGCACACCTAAAGAATATGTGATATTAATGCGATAATAACAAACCAAAATCCATGTAAACAAATTTGTTTAGATTGATTAGGTTGTTATTATCCTAAAATCAAATCTGAAGGTGATATGTAAACATATTTGTTTAGATTTTAGGAATAGTTTTTGTGTATATACATAATGCAGTATTAATGAATAAAACATCTTAATCCATTTATTTACATGGCATTAGAGCAAACAAAAAAACAAAAAACAAAAAAACAAAAAAAAAATTGAAAAAAATATATGTGGCACACATGATGACTGAAGGTGAAGGTTCTATGATATATTTAAGAACTGAATATGCTAATAAGAAAAAGTCTTCACATTGGATACTTGATAGTGGGGCATCGAATCACATGACAGGGGATTTGCAACACTTGTGCAACGTGAAGGACATGTCCGAATGTCATGTTGGACTTCCGAATAGACACACAATCATCTCTACTAAGGAAGGAACAATAAAATTTTATGATAATTTAAATGTTGAACATGTACCTTATGTACCATAGTTCTAATGCACCTTGATTTCTATATCACAATTGTCATATGACTCAAATTGTGAGGTTTAGTTTACTGGTGATTTGTGTGCTATAGAGGACCGAACCTCGAAGATGTTGATCGGTTCAGATGAAAGAAGGAATGAACTCTATCTTTTTCGAGAAGCCCCAATGAAGAAGGTATGCAAAGTTGAATGAATGAATGAGCTAGAATTATGGCACAACAAGTTAGGACATCCGTCTTGGAAAACTACTCAACTAATTTCCAATGATATTCTTCCAACATATGTCTCTACAGATAGAAAAGTGAAGAATGTATATCTTTTGTATATCTTGGTACATATATGAGTACATGAATATATACAATAATAATAATAAGAGGTGTTGATCCTACAATCATGCTAGACATTATAGCAGTGTTTCTATAATGATTACAATTAACTAATGTTATTGATTATATTAAGGTAGTATGATCACATAATAGCTTAACTATAGGATTGACTTATCCATAAATCAGGGAATTGAGGATTGATTCTCTAACTCCCCCTCTCAAACTGATGGTGAAGGAGTAACCCCAAGTTTGTCTCTAAATTGATTGAACCATGTATATGTTAAGGCTTTGGTGAGGCATTCAACAATTTGATCAGATGATGGAACATATGCTACAATGACTTTGTTTTGTAATACTTGATCTCTAATGTAATTGACATTAATTTCAATATTCTTTGATCGAGCATGTATGACTAGATTTGAAGCTAATGCCTTGGCACTCAAGTTATCACACCACAATGTCGGTTGCTTTTGCTGAGGGAGTTTCAATTCAATAAGGAGCGAACGAGTCCAAGCTATTTTAGTAATTAAGTCAGCCAATGCTCTATATTCTGATTCTGTGCTGGACCATGAGACTACTTTCTACTTTCTTGAGGACCAAGAAACAAGTGTTTCTCCAAGAAAAACACATTTACCTACCATAGACTTTCGATCATCCACACTAGTGGCCCAGTCTGCATATGAAAATCCTGCCATGTCTAGATCAGTAGAGCATTTAATGTGTAGGCAGTAGTGAATGGTGCCTTGGAGATACCTTAAAATTATCTGTATGCCATGTTAGTGATCTAAAGTTGGAGAGCTCATGAATTGACTAAGCTTGTTGACAGAAAAAACAATATTAGGTCTTGTGTTTGTCAAATACTATAATGTTCTTATGGCTTGTCTGAATACAGTTGGATTTTGTAGTTTCTCCCATTCAACTACAAATTGCTTGCTAGGAACCATGGGAATTGGAGATGATGATGCACTTTCCATCTTGAATTTTATTAGGAAATCCTTTATGTACTTTGACAGCTTTAAATACATACCACTTGCATCTCTGTGAACTTCTATGCCCAAGAAATAATATAAATGACCAAGATCCTTTAGGAAGAATACAATGTTGAGTTGTTTGACAAAAGCTTCCAACAATATGGTTTTGTTCCCCAACACTATTATATTATCAACATATATTAGAAGAAAAGTGATAGATTTGTACCTCTTAGAGTGAAGAGTGAGGTATCACTTTTGGTGTTCCAAAAATCCCAACTCACTAAGGCATTTTTGAGTCTGTCAAACCAGGCTCTAGGTGCATGTTTAAGTCCATAGAGTGTTTTAGACAATTTGCAGACATGACCGGGTTTGGTTGGACATACAAAATCTTCTGGTTGATGCATATATACAGTTTTTTTAGATATCCATGGAGAAAAGCATTATTTATGTCAAGCTATTTTACCTCCCAATTGAGGTAAACTGCAATTGCAAGGATAATTCTTAATGTGTTGGCCTTGACAACGAGACTGAAGGTTTTTTCATAGTCTAAACCAGATGTTTGTTGAAATCCTTTTGCAACTAATCTGGATTTTCTCCTTTCAATGGTGCCATTTGGTTTGTATTTGGTTTTGAAAACCCACTTTGAATCAATGATGTTTTCTTGTTTTTGATATGGCACTAGAGTCAAAGTCTGGTTGATCTTCAGTGCCTGAATTTCCTTGTGCATGGCTTCTTTCCATTGTGGTCTTGTGAGAGCTTCTTTTGTATTTTCTGGTTCATTTTCTTCTATACAATTTTCAGGTAATCCAACATATGGTAGCTTTGGCATATGGATCCCAGCTTTTCTCCTAGGATGCATCCTATGAGTGTTGTTGCTTGTGCCTACCTTAGTAGAGCCTATGATTGTGTCTTGTTCATCTAGTTCAATATCATTAACTAGTTTGGTTGGGCCTATGATTGTATCTGGTTCAGCAGGTTTAGTAGCATTATTTTGAACTTGTTCATTGGAAGCTTGTGAGCTCTCAATTGGTTCATATTCAATATTTGAGTTGTTGTTAGATGGAACAATATCTTCTCTAAGTGGTGTACTTGTAACATGCAATGGAAAAAGTATAGATGGACTATCAGTTAGTGTTTTTAGAGGGACTCGTGTATTAAGAAAGTCATCATGGAATGGGAAGTGATCTTCATTGAAGACTACATGTCTTGATATGAAGATTCTTCCATGAGAATTTACACACTTATAGCCTTTGTGAGAGTTGGTATAACCCAAGAACACACATCTAGTTGTGTGGAACTATAACTTGTGTTGATTGTAAGGCTTAGGACAAGGGTGGCAGGCACATCCAATGGTTTTCAAGTTGTTGTAGTCAAGTTCCTTTTTATGTAGTAAAGAATAAGGACTTTTATTTTGAGTGACTAGTGAAGGCAACCTGTTTATAAGGAAAGTTGCAGTGGAGATTTCTTCCCACCAGTAATTTAGAGGAATTTTAGCTTGTGCCAATAGTGTCAACCCAAGTTCTGTAATGTGCTTGTGTTTTCTTTCAGCCCTGCCATTTTGTTGTGATGTATATGGACATGAATTATGAATTGTATTCCTGATTCTATAACATGCTTCTGAACAACCTTATATTCACCATCACCATCGCCATCACACTAAATTGTTTTAATCCTTTCGTTGAACTGATTTTCTACCATGTTTTTTATTTGAATGAAGACATGTGCAGTGTCTAATTTTTGTTTTAAAGGGTAAATCCATATAAACCTAGTGAAATCATCAATGAAATGTATATAATATTTAAAACCAGATGATGATATTATTGGTGCAGGACCTCATACATCAGTGTGAATCAATTCAAAGATTTCATGAGCATAAGAGGTAGGGGATTTAAAAGGTACAAAATTCATCTTGCCATATTGACAAGCCTCACAAAAACTAAGATGATCACTAGGTGATAATTTCACATTATAGTCTTTTAAGACTTTGTCTAAGATTTTATTATTAAGGTGTACAAGTTTCCTATGCCAGCCCTCCTTGACAAATACATAAGCACACGAGTCTCTTTTTATTCCCGAGAGTTGATATAGGCCATTCTTAAGTTTCCTTTTTTAAAATTGCCTTCCTTATTAGCTTGTCCTCCATAAAACAAGATTTTGCATCAAACTCAATAACAATATTATTATCAGCAGCTACTTTAGACACACTCAATAGGTTTTTAGTAATGTTAGGCACATATAAAACATCATGTAAGTTAATTGAATTTAGTTTTGAGGAGCCTGTTCCAACAATCTTTAACTTTTCACCATTTCCAACTACTAGAGAATTTTTACCATGATGTTCAGTCAGATCTTGAAACTTATCAGTTTGGTTTGATACATGATTGCTTGCTCCACTACCAAAGTACCAGTCATAATCTTGAACTGAGTTTTGAGAAGCTAGGAAGGCATTGTGAGGTCCTTGTTTATCATTTTCTGTTGAATGATTAGAGCTTAAGTAGGCTTTATCAAACATGTATTAGTAGTGCATTACTGTGTGTCCAATCTTGTTGCAGACCTAACATGTTGGCTTAAATGTTCTACCTCTTCCTTTGCCTCCTCTCCAACCTCTGAAATTTGAACCTCTCTAACTGTTGTTTGTATTGAACCTATTTCCCTTGTGATCAACTTTGTTAACAACATTTTCTATTGCATTGAGGGTTAGGTTGGTGAGGTTGTTTAGTTGCTCAATTCTAATTTCAAAGGTTAGCAATTTAGCCTATAGATCGACCCAACTGAGTGTAGTTTGATCAGATAGTTTGACAACTACATGATTATATTCAAAGTCCAAACCATTCAGAGTTTGAATGATTATATCAGAATTTGAGATAGGATTGCCTTCAAGTTTGAGTTTATCAGCCAGATTCTTCATTTTGATCAGATAGTCTTCCACTTTCATGCCTCCTTTTCTGGTGCTATGAACTCAGATTTGAGGTAAGTAAATCGTGACCTTGTGTGAGCACCGGATAATCTTCGAGCTTTATACCAAAGTTGTTTTGATGTTTCACAATGTAATACATGTGTTGCTATGTCAACGGTCATTGAATTTATCAATCAACCAAGGAGTTGTTGATCATATACTTGCCATTCTTCAAAGTCGGGATTGGACTTTCTGCTTGAATCTGCAACAGTGATGAATTCTTCAAGGCACTCCTTTTTCCCTAGCATGTAACCAACGAGTCTGGAATCCCTGATGAGAGGTAACACCGTTGATTTCTATCGTGGAAAGTTGTCTCTGTCCAGCTTGACATATACACTAGATGGAAGATCATTTTTGTGGTTAGAGTAGGCAGTGGATGACATGGTTTGTTTTTAGATCAAGGGCCTTCACGGCTTAAGCGTTCTGATGCCAAGTTAGAAAAGTGAAGAATGTATATCTTTGTATATATTAGTATATAGATGAGTACATGAATATATATAATAATAACAAGAGGTGTTGATCCTACAATCATATTAGTCATTATAGCAATGATCTTATGATGATTACAATTGACTAATGCTATTGATTACATTAAGATAGTATGACCACATAATAGCTTAACTATAGGGATTGACTTATTCATATCATGATACTCATTATCATCCTTGATCATAGGATCCAAGAATCAGGGGATTGATGATTGATTCTCTAACTTCTACTATTGCTCAACTCGCAGATATCTTCACCAAAGCTTTGGAAAACCATAGTTTGAATTCTTCTTTGGCAAGTTGGGAATTTTGAATCTCCATGCCCCCACTTGAGGGGGTAATGCGGTAATAACAAACCAAATTTATGTAAGCATATTTGTTTAAATTGATTAGGTTGTTATTATCCTAAAATCAAATCTGAAGGTAATATGTTAACAATTTTTTTAGATTTTAGGAATAATTTTTGTGCATGTAAACAATGCAGTATTGATGAATAAAACATAAGAATTCATTCCCTTACATAGTTAGTAAGTGGGAAAGCTAAAGAATAAAAAATGGATGGAATGTCTTCAAAGGATCTTGTCAGTATCTTCATGTCCAATAAAACTACACCAAATAATATAAAATATTAATTTATATTTTTAAAATTTTATTAATTAAGTTATATATTTTAATTGGTCAGAAACAAATGAGGATACGAATGGAAACAAAATACTATTAGAATAATACTTCTTTATTGATTCTGTCTATGGAGATTCTTCTAAAAGGTCTGCTTTGTACCTTTTATCTTCATTTAACTGTGAATGAAAAATATCTTCATTTTCCTAATACTAGTTTGAACATGCAAGTGATAGACTTATTTCAAAGAGTTTGATATCTATGTAATTGGTCACTGTAATTTTTTTACGCAACTAATAAGTTTGTTATTTATTTGTATTATTTTTGTTTATGAGTGAACGAGTCGTTAATATGCGTACATCATTAATAAATCGTATTTCAAAACTCAAGCAACAACTTAGTTACGTAATTCTGGGTAGTGTTACAAAAATTGGTTTGTGCTAGCCGGTTCAACTGGTAAGTCGGTGAACCGGTCCAAATATTTGTATGATACAATAATTATATCAGCTATGTAATCATACTGGTCATATCGGCCAAAACTGATCATACCGACCAGTTTTCAGTTGAACCGTACCAGTCATATTGACAGGTTTTTATTTAAAATTAATTTTTAATAAAAATAAAAAAATTATTGGTTTTTTATTGATTTTTCAACATTAATATTAATATATACTGATTGAACCGCTATACCACTATACCAATACACTAACCAGTTTGATTACCGACATGATATTAATAATACTACTCCCTGGTGTATCTTTCAAGTGAGATGATTTTTTGTGAGACTTGCTAGAAGTTAAACAAATAATGGACTCTTTCAAAAATATAAGTCACATTCTATAGACTCCATGAGTTGAAATTCATTGATCTATTTGGTACAATAAGAACCACAAGCTTGGCAATAAAGAGATATGATTTAGTCATAATTGATGACTATTTAAGATTCAAATGAGACAGTTTTAGACAATTCTTAACATTATTAGGAAGGATGTTGCATTATAACTATAAGAAACAACCATGAAAGAGAATTTCAGAGTGAACTTATATTTTTGTTTGTTGATGACAATTGAGTATTTCATTTTGGTTAATAACACTTCAACAAATTGGTCAAATACGTGCACATGTATTTTAAGTATTTTGTTCGACATTTATGTATTCTTTGGAACTTCAACTAATAGGAAAAATAATTAGTTAATTAAGGAGAAACAATTATTTAATCCAAGAAAATCAGTTATTTAAATAAGGGTTTTTATTTATTTATTTATTAGTAAGGATTAAATAGATTTCAAATTAATTATAATTTATAAAATATTATTATAAGTGTTATATAATTAAAAATAATAGTTTATTGAATAAAATAAATCATACATGATTTAATTTTCTCTTTTGGACTCTATATTACAAAAAGCAATTTTAAATTCTAAACTGTTTTAAATAATAAAGTAAAATACTTTTCTTTCATTATAAATGTAGACATGGCATTTCTTACAACTTTCAAAGTTCTTTGGAAAGGAAATATCTCCCTTCCTTACTTAAAGTGAACTATTATTATTGATAGTTTGACATAGATAAAAGTTTGTAATTTTTGTTTATTTTTAAAAAAGTAAGTTTAAATTTAACATAAATATGTTTGACAATTTATCTAAAACTACATAATTCCCAAATGTCAGCCAAAATTATTGAATAATAAGCCAATATGTATGCAAGGAAGAATCCAAATCCTCTGTACTAAAAGTTTTATATGCTTCTATATCAAGTCAACAATGTTTTGCCAAATAACTAATTGTGTTAGTATGATAATTAATGAAAAATTAAATGAGAAGTGTTATTTATTACTAGACAATATCCTATTAGATTGATATAGAGGCATAGAAAAAAAATTGGTACATGGGATTTGGGTTCATCAAGGAAACCTATTTTTACAACACTGAATCTCTCTAAAAGAACTCATAACAATATAAAACAAACTGAAATATGTGGGCATATGAGTGGCAGACGGGTGAAATATTTATTATTAGGCATTCTGATTGTGGCACCAAATTAGAGAGAAATAAATAAAAAAATGGATTGATTGTAAGAATTGTTTGGTAGGAAAGAAACATAAAAGAATTAAAATAGAGAGAAATATGTTTTTTAGTAAATAGTCTATTTTATCCTTATAGATAATAATAAGCATAGAATAAAGATAAGGGTATTATAGTAAATGCAATAATTTTTTTCCACTCTAGTCTTTCTTCTCACTTTACAGAAGAAACAAAAAGTTGGTAGGTCTCATAACTTTTATTTTCTTTTTCTTCATACTCTCTTCTCCCAAATGAGGGGAAAATGTACATTATCTTCAAACTCTCTTTTCATTCTCTTTCTCCTCCCTTTCTATTCTACCAAATGCACCCTAAGGGTCTAGATCTGTTATTTTTCTTGAATTAAATAAATTAAAATTTTAGAAATTTATTCTCACCCTCACATTGAGTATTAGAGGGTCCACTATGGAAAATGATCTCATCTTGGATCATTAAGCTTGTTACATTACACAAACACCATTAAAAACATTATATTTGGCTTGCTTTTGGGTCACCCCCATTTTTCTTATAGGATGCCTCCAATAATTGTCCTTAGGTTGATGTTTATCCTCCAAATTGTTAGTATAATTGTAAGTATCCTTCTAAGGTCTTGATCATCCTCTTCTTCTTGAAAAATAATTGCCCTCAAATTTAGAGGTTCCTTGCATTATTTGCATCAAGAAATGAGACATGAATTATTTCATAACAAAATGGAAGAATACTCACACTTATCCTTCAAGCACAATTAGCTAGCACATTATTGTCTTTACTAGCATGTTCTTCCAAAGGACTTATTCTCCCAATAATGTGTTCAATCTCAATACATAGTCATCCATGTAACTTTAAAAATTCACAATTAGAAACACTACAAAACAAAAATATGTGATGCAAAATGTTAGTTCTAAAAAGATTTAGTGACACATAATGAGTATGTATGCTATGCAAAAAAAAATATCATAAAGGGATGCAATGTATGGCATAAGACTATGTTCTCATTTGGGTCCAAGTTGAAATTACCAAACAGAGACACACCATCTACAAAATAATGAAAAAATTTATCTAAAAATTTCACACTCGGTTGCATTAACAAGGCTAAGGCATGTTTTTTATTTTCAATTGGTTTATTCCACTTCAAGCACTCATTTTCCTTAGCCTTAAGGTAATGTCAATTATTAAGTTGTTTACTCACTATTATCCATAGGCATATCAATCCCAACTCTATTTAGGACACATAAAATTCAAGGAAAATCATTAACATCCTATATTTGATGGAGAATTTCTCCATCTGTAATCCTTAGATTGAATGCGGAAGTCCTTATAGTGATGACTTCATTCCGATAACCTAATGTTTATGCCCATACATAAACCCATATGGGACGACCATGACCCTGACCGAAGAAACCCCAAATGATTTCATGGTGAAGATGAAGAACATACCTTGATTAGCCATATGGAATCTCGAAGGTATGAGGGTGAGATGATCTTCCAGATGTTAAAGCGTCAAATGGTTTTCCTTATGCTTCTCTAGAGGGGAATGAGAGAGCTCAAAGCTTGAGTGTGTGCCTTATGGTGAGAGTGAATCCTTATGAGGAGAGTTGCCTTATGTATGCCTTATGGATGACTAGATAGTGTTTTATCCTTATGGATAACACTATCCTAATCCAACCTTATTCTCCTTAACCCTATACCTTAAAACCTGTTGCTCTACAAATGAGGACCATAACCCATAAAAGTAACCCCGAAGCGGTTACCACTTAAGTTGCAATAATTCTGATTCAGTCCATTCATCAAATCAGAAATTGTCTGAAGGTATCTACACTTATATTATTTCATGACACATATGCCCTTAGAATATCATTTTATATTTTGGCTAATTAAATAATGGCCACAACCCAATTATAGAATTATATTTGTGACCCACAAATTGTCAGAAATTCTAACAATATTTTCTTTCTACTAATGCATATAAAGAAAGTATAACTCACATTTGTTAATCATTTTTATATTTCTAATAATATCACTTTCATACATTTGTATTTCTTATTTTTAACTTATTTATTATTTGTCATTTTGTTTATAATTTTAAGTAATTATGCTTTGTTTCTTTTCATTCCATTTTAATGTAAAAGATTTTACCAACATGTTATTGTCATCTTACATTGCTCTTTCAAGACGTAGCTGAGAATGCATAAACCATGAATATGTGCTCTATGGCTTTATCCTCCGTCATTATTTGCACAAACTGAGGTGCATCCTTAGAAACTCTCTTCCTTCAATTTTCTGCACACCAAAATAAATACCAATATGTACTAGAGATTCATTAAGAAAGTTAGAATTCAAGCAAATTTCATTACTTTTATTTTACTCAAAGTCCTTTCACTCATTGTGTTTACGCTGAAGTGTTTTCTTCACTCTTGCATGCTCTCTTTCTTTCATTTATGTTTACATTAAGTGTTAAGAATAATCATAATTGCATTTCCATTTTTTATATTTACATTAAGTGTTAAGTTTTTCTTTCTTTTTTCATAACAAATTTGAATTCCGTTTCCTCTTACTTATTTTAGGTAAGCATATGGTCCCTTAAGTTAGTCTCTCATTAATTAAATTTATTGACATCTTTATTACTCATTAAAAATGTTAAAGGATATTTAGATTGACAGAGAATTATCTTATTTATAATTTAGTTAGTTTCATTTTATTTTAATTTATCTATATTTTATGTTTATCTTATTAATTATCATTTGTGTCATTATTATTTTATCGTTTGTAACGACTTTTGCATATATAATAAAGTATTTGGATTAAATCATATCTGAGTTTGTCCAATTTTTACTATCTTAGATTTCTACATTGCATCAGAGCGATTTCATCCTTGAGGCTTTTTTGGTCACTATTCTGCTGTCGAGAAGCCAAAAATTCGGAACTTCGATTAATGATCTCCCTTTACTATGTTATCTTCTCATTATTAATCATTCATTTGTTCTGGACCTCACAATTCAATATTAGATGCACATTTTGCAATTCGCAATATTGTTCAACTATTTTTATGGAACCCATATAATTATTTATTATTTTGAAAGGAATTATTTGTCACAAGTTTACTAAGCTTTAGCTTGAGGGGTGTGCTAGAGGATATTTAGATTGATAGAAGATTATTTTGTCTAGAATTTAGTTAGTTTCATTTTATATGAATTTATCTATAGTTTATGTTTATCTTGTTAGTTATTATTTGGATAATTATTATCTTATCGTTTATAATGATTGTTGCCTATATAATAAAATGCTTAAACAAACTTATATTTGAGTTTGGTCAATTTTTACCATCTTAAACTTCTACAAAAACTATCTCATTTGTGCACCTTAATAAGGACATATCTCCCCTAAAACAATCACAAATGCACTTAATGTGTAGGACTTATCCTAGGACGATCCTAAACTCTTCCTTATACCATAGAGGTTAATGTAAGGAAATAGGTAGGCATTCATTAAACTTATTACATAATGAAAGCATCACTAATACATATTATTTTTTGGGCTTGGTTTTGGTACAACATTTTATTCTTAAAGTGTACCTCTAATAACTGTTCTTACATTGGTTGCCTATCCTCCGAATTACAGGACACTCAAAATCTAATATTTCCTATCAAATTATAGCATCATTTGATGCATTAGCCCACTTTACCTATAAGGATTGGCTGTTGTTCTATTTTTAATATTTCATTTATAAGTAAATATAAATTATTTAAAATGTTGTGCAAAGTTGTCTTATTATTATAAGGGTGAAAACAAATCAAATCATGTATAATTTAAATGGATTGGCTTAAGATAAAGTATGCCCTATTTAAAATATTGTAACATAAGTCATACTTGTTTGTTTATTTAATAGGCAAATAGACCTTTAAACGAGCTATTAAATCTACTTTTAAATAAGTTAATAGACTAATCTTAATTGAAAAATCTAATCTCCCAAATTCCAAATAAGATTTATATATTTTGCACTTATTTCATCTATTATATAAAATAATTAATATAATTTTATAATAAAATTATATAGGTCGACCTATTAGTTTTAATACTCTCTTCAATAAATTTGTGTCTGATCTATTATTTAGGTTTAATAAATTTTTTGAAACTCAAATTCTATTATATTTATTACTAATGTCTATCCTAACTTGATCTATCATATAGACCAATTTACTAAACTTCTAGTAGATAGTCTAACTTGTTTTTATAACAAATAATAACTCAACTGTTTTTGTAGTATTACCTAATTATCTTCCACATATTATGTGTCATATTCTTCCCTTATTAACCTCTTATCCAATTTTCCTCTTAGACAAAACAGCTTACGATATGGCTGATGCAAAAGATTCTTTTATGGTGGATGTTAAACCTTCAAGAACTCCATTAACACAAATCTCAAACCAACAACATAGATCTCTATTCATGGTTCAAAACATCCTCAGAATCTTAGTCATTGTGTTTTCAGCAGCTTCAATTGCAGTCATGGTTACTAACAACCAAATCATTGTTCTCTTCACAATTCCATTTGAAGCCCATTTTTATTTCTCATCATCCCTCAAGTAAGACTCAATTTTTCTCAATTTTAACACCAACCCAGATTTTAATTCCATACATATATTATTTATATATAAAAAAAATTCATTGTTTCTCTTGTTTTCTCTGTTTCACAGATTCTTGGTTGCTGCAAATGGTGTAATCTGTGTGTTCTCTGTGTTTAGACTGATAATCAACTTTTTGCTAAGATCACAAGTATCCCATCGAAAAGACTACTATTTCTTCCTATTTGTTCTTGATATAGTAAGTTTAATCCTTCTCTTCTTCATTAATATCTGGAAAAGACTACTATTTCTTTTTATTTGAAAAAGAAACTGGATCTGAGACATTTTTCAGAATAAAACTGATGATTTTCGTCCCTCAAAGTTTTTGTTTTGATTAGTTTTGTCATTAGAAAATTGAAAAATGGGTTCAATTTTTTTTAAAAATAAGTTCAAATATTTTAAAAAATAAGTTCAAATTTTTTTAAAAATAAGTTCAAAGTAGTCCCTTAAATCTCAAATGTTGATTACTAGTCTTTTAATATTTTTATAACTAATTTTATTTATTTTACAAAAAGTAAACTAGTCAAGTAAAGAAAGATATATATTTAATTTTAATATCAAAAGGAGTTTTATATTTATATATCAATAACATAAGGATTTTTTATAATGTTAAGATATTGTATATCATTTATATTTTAATATTAATCATTTGTTAAGTTTTAAAGATACATTAGTAATAAAAATGTAATATTTATATATTATCATTATAAAAGTTTATGTAATATTTCTATTATTTATTTAGATTACTTTTTCAAGAGTTAATAATAATTAAATAATAATAGTGGATGAAAGAATAATAATGTATAAAAATTAGATAAATGTCGGTACATATATTTTTCTCTAATAATAAATAAATGATGTATGGGTAAAACTAAAAAAGGTCTTATTTATGGCATTTATTTTTACAGGTCATGACAGTGTTATTGATATCTGGTTGTGCAGCTGCAACAGCCGTTGGATACGTGGGACAGTTTGGAGAGAAACACGTAGGATGGTTACCAATATGTAACCATGTTGGTAAGTTTTGCAAAACAAATATGGTTTCTCTTTTACTTTCATATTTGGCTTTCTTTTCCAATTTTGGACTCACAATTTTCATTGCCTACAATTTCATGTTATCTTCTTCTAAGAATGAATCTGAATAGAGTCATAGATCAAAAGGATTTATAATTTATGAGCAATTATTATATATATGTAATGTATTTGTTGCAGAAATTTTTAGTTTTGTCTATGGTTGTTTAATTGTAATGTTAGAATACTGTGTACGACACCGTTGGAGTAGTAGTAGTTAATTTATAAATCATTATTATTATATATGATGTTTGCTAATGTCTCGGTTTCGACAAACGTTTTATTTAAAAAATATCTATGGACTATGAGGCTTCTCGTGTCCATTAAATACTAATTTAGGTTTGTTAGATACTATTATTTTTATTTTGGGTAATAAACTTAGCTAATGTATTATTAGCTTTTTTATAACTTTATTTGCGTCAGTTTATAAAAGAACTTACGATAAATTAAATAATATGTGAAATTACTACAATCACTTCGTTTTTTTACCTAAACAAATCACCCTTATTTATATTCATATATTATACTAACTACCAATGTATAAGAAATAAATGTGATATTTTAAACAAAAAAGTGATAAGTGTGTTAAATAAACTATGATATATTATGGAGACAAATTCAAATAGTATAAAAATTAATGTCTCTTCATTATTTGTGGTTCATTACAAAATGCATCAATAATTATAAAGATATGTTATTTAAATCATTCATATACTATTTTTTACAAATAAAAAATAATGAAAAATATTGATTCGTATAATATATGGATGACAAAAAAACCCGACCTGTAAGTATCCATGAAAATATCTTCAATGAGTACCCACAATAAGCTTATGAGTGGAAACAGGTTTTATGATCCTCGTGGTACCCGCAAATTTATATTCCATTAATTTAATTATATATTTAATTACTTTGTAATACTCATGTAATAATTATTTTTACATATTGATTATTACAAAATAATTAAATATATAATTAAAACTAAAAAATCGTTGGGTACTAGCAAAAACCCGTTAGGTGCACGAGTACCCGCAAATATTGCAGGTTTGGAAACGAGAAAGCACTACTCACACCCGCTCGTGCCTATTGTCATCCCTAATATACTATTGGGATTTGTTTACACCATATACCATATTTTATTTAAATTAATTACATTTATCATTATTTTTTGTTTAAAAGATTACAATTATAGTTGTTATAAAAATAGTCAATATAATATATGTGTAAGAAAGGGACAAGTAATTTGTACAATAACTAAAAATGTAACGGGTGCAATTTAAGATTGATGTTTAACTTTATAATCTGACACACATGCCAAGTAATAGTCGATTTGATATTTTATATAAAAAATGGAATGTAATATCTATACGTTGACTGTGTAAAAATTTATATACAACAATGATTAGATTTTGTATTGACAGTTAGAGATGGTCAAACGGGCCGCCCGATCCGTTTAGTCCACACCCGCAAATGCCCGCAAAAATTTAAGCAGGCGTGAGCATGCCGCATTGGTTAACGGATAAAATATCAATGCCCTTCCCGTTTTAAAACGGACTAGCAGGCAGCCCGCATGCATTGTTGAATTTAAAAAATAAAAAAAATCATATAATAAATAAAATACAATTAAATAAAGTAGTTAAAGATAAAAAAAATTAACAATTTTTTTGATATTTTATATGAAGTTTAACAAATCACATTAGATTACAATTTTTTTAGGGATTAAAAATCACATTAGATCATTACTTATTAAAATTTTCTTACTTTTTCCTTAAATTATGTTTATGGGTCGCCCGCATGCCCAACGGAAATGCCCACAAACTTGGCGGGCAAGACGGGTCGGGCGAAACGAGCAAATAGACAAATTTTGTATGCTCTGTCCGCAAAAAATGCGGGCTATACGGGCGCACCCTCGGGCAATACCCGTTTTGCCATCTCTATTGACAATATAAAAAAGTCTCTTACATTATCAGTTCATATATCTTTTATATTTTATATCAAATAAACATAGTAATAATATATAAAATGAAGATATTTAATTAAAATGACCCTCTCATGGCCTTAAGCGGACTCATTTGATGCATATTGGAAATGGTAATTAGTAAGAGATTAGGCAAAAGTTCAATGTTTGGAGTAACAATGACAATGAATGGAACTAATTTGATATTTATTTAAAATTCTATTATTATTTAGTTTAATAAATTTAACTTATAAATTAATCAGTTTCAATTTGAACAAAAAATTGAACTTATTTAAATAAACAAATTAGATCAATTTTTAAGGAGTCAAACTAAATCAACTTTGACTTAACTCATCTCATTTCCATATATAATTTGGAGTACAAATTTGTTACTAAAGATCCCTAATTACAATAACTAACAATCAGAAACGACCAACATCTTCTTTAACATTGTGGAGGTCCCATCCTCTTTGGTCCCATCCTACTTTGGGTTATAAATCATTGGTTAATATATAAAATACATAGACGGTTCAAATTTCCTACTGGAAAGTGGAAACAGAAAGAGCAATGGGCTATTTACATACTGAAACACACCGACATAACTAATTAAGAATGTGATTAAGCATATATATATTTATAGATGGGATTACCTGTCCCAATAGGTGTCTCATTTGGTGTCTCCATCAAATCAGAAAATTTTATATGATTAAAAGTAAAATTTATAATAACATAAACTAACATTTGTACGCTATTCTGTGATATTTCATGACTTGGTACATGCAGACAAGATTTTTTTGGGACAGAGGATCCTTGTCCATATATATATATATGTGCAATATTAATATAAAGTTTTGTATATAGTAAATAATATTATTCATTTATATTATTTTTTAAAGAGTTAATAATATTGAAAATAAATGATAAATATTGCCTGAAAATGTATAAAATTCTATACATGAGAGAATATATTTGTTGTCTCACTTTTTGTACCACTCAATGTATCATCAATTTTAGTTGGTTAAAGAAATTTATTTAAATTAAAATTTTAATTATTAAATATTTTTATCGTAATCATATCTCTTAACATATTGAGTGATACAAATTATTGGGACAACGGATATGGTCCTAGTTTTGGGGTCTGTGAACTTACATGTGTCCTTTTGCTCATCTCTCTAGCATTTTATTCTTTAGAAGCTGATCTTTGTAGCAATTAATAACAGTCTACTGTTTCAAAATCTTGGGAAAAAAATTGGGTTTTGTTGACTATTATAATGCTTCAAAATATTTGTAAAGAATATAATCAAATGAATTACCAATAAGAAAACAAGGCATAAAATTTTCATTTAGTGTGATGCATGATTTACTAACAACTACAAAGAATAAAGTATTTTATAAGTTATATCATTCGACTATTAATAATGTGTTGGTCTAATGATATAAGATTACATTAGATTTTCATGATGATTAAAATGTCAAGAGTTGGATTCCTGAGAATGACACTTGTTGGGAGAGACAAACACGCACACCGAAATAGATTAATTATTTACCCAAAATGTAAGAAAATATGATTGGTAGTACCAAAAAATATCATTCAACTAATAAAATCTTGACATACGTACTCTTTGATCAGTTTCTATAAAATCGTTTCTAATAACAAAAAATATGACACATATTATAATTTGAGTGATATGATGAGAAAATTTATCTATTAATATGAGGAAATACTTAATTCTCATATAAAATAATATACTTTTACTAAAACATTCTTAATAAAATAATAATCTCTATTGGAATTAACAACATTTTTTATTTCTATATAATATAACAATATAAGACAAAAGAACAAAAATTGAAGATAATATTTAATGCTTCTTGATTCTATAAATAAATGCATAATATGGAAAAGAAAAATCATATATTCTCCTATAAATTATAATACACCATAAAAAGTAATATATATTATAAAATGATATTTTGTTTATTAAAGATTACTTACGTTACTTTTATATGAAAATCATTAGTCTTGTGAAAAAATTGAAAAACGTTTAAGTCACAATTGAATTAGGGGGAAGGGAATATAACTTTAATTTGGAATAATAATTTTATATTATTTTATCATGATATTATAACACACGAAGTAATAATTTTATTTAGGTTGAATTATGAGTTTTGATTTTAGTCTTTATAAAACATTTTGATTTAGTTGAATTTTATGAGTTTTGATTTTAGTCTTTATAAAACATTTTGATCAGTCTTGATCCTTATATTCCAAGTGTTTCTTGGTTTTGGCCCTTCCTTAGGGCATCTCCGTTAACCATCGATTATGCTTGGCACCGAAAATCTACTTTTTGAAAATAAAATTATGCTTAAATATGTTTTTCATCCCTTAAAGTTTAGTGAATTGTAATTATAGTCACTAAATTTTTTTCAATGGATTCAGATCCTTAAATTTACATTTTTTTAGTTTTAATTTCTTATAAAAAATGAACAATTACAATCCTAAAATTAAGTCAATTTGAGAACTAAGTATATGTAATATATTATTTAATTTGAGGAATACGACTAGACAAATGAAAATATTTTTACATGACAACTAGATATAGAACTAGGCAAATTTAATATTGTTATTAGTTTTATAAAAGTAAGCAACCCCTCCAATATAAGTTATTTTTTTGCTTAGAATAATGAATATATTAAGAAAGCACGAGGGGTACTACCCAAATATAAACAAGAACAAAGTCAGCAATATACCAAAATATAAGATCAAGCGTCCAAACACCAATTTGTAAAGACAAAAGTGTTTGTTCAAACAAAAGCATAGACCACATCTTCACACCTTTCGGCCTTCTACAAAGCGACAAATGATGGTTAAATAGAGAAATACAATTATCTGACAAGGAAGAAATGAACCCTAAACAAGAGTAAAAGCCTCTCCAAATATTCGTAGAGAAGGCACAAGAGACAAATAGATGATCTAGCAATTCAGGCTCTTGATTACAAAAGCTACATAACAAATCTCCACTAGAATGAATTAACAATCTCTTTTGAAGTTCACATTTTGTGGTCACTTTTCCTCGAAAAACCTTCCAAATAAAGCAACACACATTTGAAGGAGCACAACCAATCCACACCTTTTGAAGCAAATTACTTAGAAATGAATGACAAGGGTTTAAATTGGCCAGATAAACAGATTTCACCTCATAAATCCTAGACGAGGCAAAACTCCAACTCTAGCTATCTCTAACTCCCTCAACACAACTAAACAGATTAATCGCATCATACAAGTTCCTCTCTAAGGATTTCTCAAAAACAAACAAACTCCTCCTCCTCCAACAAACCTCCCAAACCTACACCCCTTGTTGCCAAAAACCACAATTTGTAACCAGGGCCTGACTATTTGCTACAACAACAAAAAGCCTCTGAACCAAATGTCCATCCAAAATCTAACATGAGACCCATCCCCTAAGACCCTAACAATATTTGATGAAAACCACCCACTAACCAACCCATTCGATACACCCAAATTGCACACCAACTTCCACCAAGTCGAGACCAAAGATGAACTAGGGGGTGAACCACCCTTTCATACTTAGACGTGATAACCTTAACCCACAAAGCATCAAACTCCGACAAATATCACCACTTCCACAAACCTTTTTCCAAGACACCCAAGCAATACCCCTCCCCCACCTTTTCCCCCACAAGAAGTTGCATTCAATCTTAGTGAGGCGAGTAATAACAGATTTTGGAGCTTTAAAAAGAGAAAGAAGACAGAAGGAAAAGTTAGCAAGTACCGTATTAAGAAGAATGACTCTCCCATAAAAAGAAATGAACTTGTGTTTCCACGAAGCTAATTTATTAGCCATTGTCTCAATACTACAGTTGAGGAAATGAGACGCCACTGTCAAAAACTCGCCTTCAACTTTGACTCCAAACATCTTACTTTTATTATAATTCACCTTTAAACCCAAAGCTAATTCAAAACAACATAAAATAATTTTCAAACTCCACAAGTTTGACATCATGGTTTACAAACCACCATTGTATCGTCCACAAATTGAAGATCAGAGACATCCACATGATGACTACCAACCTTAAAGCCGTCAAAAATACCAACTAAGCGAGCCTTCCGAATTAGACCTGAGAAACCTTCGGCTACCATGAGAAAAATGAAGGGAGCCATAAGATCTCATTGTCGAATGCCCCTAGACACTGAGAACTGCTTAGCTGGGCTACCATTAACTAAGACCGACATTTTTGTTGAGGACAACCACTCCTTGATCCATCTTCTCCACTGAGTGGGGAACCCGAACCTGAGCATCATGTAATCCAAGAAATCCCAACTGACTGAATCATATGCCTTTTCGAAATCCACCTTCAATAACAAACACCCATCCGCTGACTTCTTTGCAGAATGAATAACCTCATTAATAATAACAATTACATCTTAAATACTCCTATTCTAAATAAAATATGATTGAGCCGGAGAAATTAGAGAACCAATAACAAATTTCAGCCTACCTGCAAGAACCTTTGACAAAATTTTAAATAAAGAATTAACCAAAGAGATAGGTCTAAAATCCTAAATCCCAGAAGGGTTCAAGGTCTTAGGAATAAGAGTTATAAATGAGTAGTTTACACCAAGGGGAATCTTTGTGTTAACCTGGAATTCATGCACAAACTAACAAATATTATCATTGACAACTTCCCAAAATTCCTGAAATTTTTTGAAGTTAAACCCATCAGGATTAGGGCTTTTATTAGCAGCACAACTCTAGACCGCGTCCTTTATTTCTTTATCACCAATAATATCAGAACTTAACAACTTCTGATCTTCAGATAGCAGTTTGAACTCCACCCCATCCAACTTTAGCCTACAAGCCACATCCTTAGAAAACAAATTCTCAAAGTAGTTAGTGATACCTTCCTTAATGAAACCTTCTTCATCGGCCCAACGACCATCGATATCTACCCCTAGGATTTGATTCCTTCTTCTTCTATTCTTAATACAAGAATGAATTTTTTTTAGTTTGTCCCTCCTTAAGCCACCTCGATCTAGATTTTTGCACAAGTAAACTTTCCTTCAACTGAGACACTTTCCACCACTCAGCCGATAGATTTTTTTCAATAACACTTGCTAATTAGATAAAGTACAAGTCTCACCCACTAAATCAAGTAAATTAATTTCAAAATTAATCTTCTCAATCTATGAGTCTAAACACCCAAAGTGAGTCTTGTTCCTAACAATCAATTCGTTCTTCAAACCTCTAAGCTTTTCCTTGACCAAAATTGCCGACCAACCATGGATTGCCAAACCATTCTAGACCTTATCAACAAAAGCAACAAAATTCTTGTGCTCTAACCATCAATTATTAAAGCAGAAAGGTGTAGGCCCGTGCCTACTTACCTTATATTTAAGCATAATAGGACAATTATCAGAAAATGACCTATTTAGAGCCTATTGCGACACATCTTGCCAAATAAAGAACCACTCATTTGATAGAAGATCCTATCTAATCTGCTCAAATTGCCTCCTCCAGGTTGGTACCAAGTGAAACCTCTACCAATCAAGGGTAAGTTCACAAGTTCCATACTTCTGATCCAGTCATTGAATATAAACATTTCCCTTCTATTCCCACCATTCAAAGATCCTATTCTTTCCAAATCATTTCTAAACGTATTAAAGTCGCCTAGAAAACACCAATAACCCTCCCCAAAAGTTTCCTTAAGACTGCGAAGCTCAACCTATAACCTCATGTTATGCAATAACAAACATGATGAATAAATGTTGACAATATAACAAACCACCCCTAAAGTCACTCAATTGCCAAAAACAGTAGAGAAAACCATCGCCCTTAATCGAATACAACTTCTGGAATTTTGGGTTATCCCAAATAGACAATAAGCCTCCAAAACAACCACAAGAGGGGTTGAAATCTCACCCACAGTCTAATTGATTCCACAACCAATGACAAAACTGATCATCCACCTCTTCCATCGTGTTTCTTGGATGGCCAGAAAATCAACCTCATTCTTCAAGATCAACTTCTTAATCCCTTTCCTTTTAATGGCTCCCCCCAAACCTCTAACATTTAAGGAAACACATATCATTGAGAATAAGAATGATCTATTTGATTGGTTGTAGAAGACTCAATCTTGTCTCGATCTTGAATAGGTTCAATTCTTTTAACCATCACTTCCTCATCTCCTACCCATGAGACCCTATTTTTTCCCTATGTCCCAAAGTTTGCTTGCCGAATGATCACCAGGCTTAAAGTGGAGCTTGTTAGCATTATTGACATTAATATGTAATCAAGTTGTTAATCGTCGAATCCAAGGAAGCATCGGGAAAAACCACACCTCCAACACTGTCCCCGCCACCTAAAACACCATCTTCATTAATTGTCTCCAAAGTTAACCTTCTACCCTTAATCCCCTTATGATGATTCCTTTTTCTAGTAAGTTTTGGGGGAACAATTGGTAATTTTGGAAACCCCAACTTTGATTTCCAATGTGGATTACTGATTTTCTTTTTGGGTCTTCCTCTTCCTCCCGAATGCACTCTACTTTTTTATTCCAACGGACCATCTTTAACTAGATCAACTATAGCCTTTGAAGACAATCTAGTTTCAAACATACAAACTCCATAGGGTCGAAACATCACCTCCCCTTGACCATTTTGAAGAAACCCAGTTATAGGTATACGTTCAGTCTCAACACTCATATTCCCCAAGTTCATGTGAAAAGGAATAGAAGTAGAATCATTAGAGATAAATAGGGTTAAAGCATTTTCAGTCTCCAACGAAAAACTAGACTCCAAAAGGGTTGGGGGATCCTGACCCAAATCGTTATTCCCCAACCGAGCCGCAACAGAGGGAAGGCCCATAATTAGTTTTCTCTATCCTTTTTTCTTTTTAACCGGAACTTTTTTAGCAAACTAGGATGAGAAACAACATCATCCACTTCTAAGAAGCTGGTTGCTTCTGAAGAGTCCTTTTGCAAAGAACTCAAAGTTTCTAATATTATACTCTCACTATTATGATCAATGTCCCATTCTTTCCTCAAAATCTTATTTTCTACACCTCCAAAACTTTTTGTTGCCGGACTTTTACCTTGGATACAAGTAAGAGGTTGGGATAGACTGTTTTCTAGCATATGGCTTCTTGATTCACATTTATCTCTTTCACCCAAAATGAATTTTCATGAACACTTTCTTCCAAACGTACATTTTCCCCTATAACTGTCAACCCCAAAAACTACCATGTCATCATCTCCTTCCCCGTCTATCAAATGTTCACTCTAACAAGAACATCTATCTTGCCACGGCACACCACCATCAGAATCTGCATCATCACCTCCTTGGTCATTTTTGATGTCGTTCCTTCCTATTCTTTGGCCGTCAAAACCACAATGGTCTTCTATCAACCTGATTGAACAACTCATATCATCAATCATCACTTGCTTGACCACATCAATTCCTGATAACTCTCAGGTGATTACTAATACACGAGCAACCCCTAGACTAACCTAGAACACATCCCTTCATCAACCCTATCAAAGGACCCAACACTCTTTATCAACACTTTAAAAAAATCTTCACGCCAAGCCATCGCCGGGATTCCCAAACACCTTAACCAAACGAACTTCTCTTTTACAACTGCCATATGAGACCAAGGCTTTAAAGAAGAAAAAAACTCCTCACACCACTTTTCTTCCACTTGCAAAAAGTCTTTTGTATCTTCCTTGGAAACAATTTTCAACAAAAAAATCATACCCCAAGAGGCAAAGCCTTTATTGAGAAAAAAACCTTATCTACTCATTGACTCTTGAATAGTGAAAGCATCTTCTCGTCTCTTTAACATGCCTACTAGAGACCCTAGCAACCAATCTCTTTGTATCCATTGGGGCTTTGAAATTTAGAATTTCAACATTAGCTTCCGAAGACTCCATGGCTTGATTGCGAAGCTCATTCTACAAGCTTTTTCTCTCCAATCTTCTCAGACACTCGACTAAAGTCCAATCTAGAAGTTTTACAAATCTTTTATCAATTTTTCCTTATCTATCACATTTTTGAACCTAACAAAACCAAAATGTTTTCCACATTTATCTTTCTTTTGTGGGATGAAAACGTCCCTTACTAACCCTAAAATACGCACAACGCCTAGTATCCATCGTTTGTGGCTAGGACTACTAGGATATCTAATCTCATTCACTCCCCTATCTGTCGTCTGAAAACTCCTTCCACATATTAGCAGTTCCATGTAAGTCCGGTATGTTTGTGAAGAAGAAAGACACTGAAGTAACTTGAAGACTATTAAAAATCGGTTCCGGACATTTGTGCTCCTTTCTACCTATAATATCTCCTAAGAGAACATTGTTTTTACTCCCCCCACTCCTCCTTACCCTTCCACCTTAGGCCTTCCAATATTCATTCTATGGATCGCTCACCCTCAAAGACCACTTCTCTTACTCCTAGTCTCACTCTCTCCTTCTCTCTATCTTCTTTCTCTCTCATCTCATTGATAACATTTGTTGAAGTTGGTATCTAAACTAATAACTGTAGGTTATTTGGAACAACAAAAATAAAAAGCTTATGCTTTGAAATCATAAAAAGCTTATGTTAAACATAAAGACGATTTTACTGGGTCAATATACTGTGATATGCATAATGTGTGTCCTAATATGCATGGTTTAAGTTACTTTAACAAAAGATAATTTGATTTATTTATTTGAGTTTTATACAATATCACTACATTATCTATTATTGTTATTTAGTTATCATTGTCTTTTAAAAAATAATCTAAATAAACGATGAATAATATAGTAATTATGTATAAATTTTTACACTATCAGTATATCAATATTACACTCTTAAGAAAATGTGTAGGACTTTTTTTTAAGTCACGAGGAGTTTACACATGACTCATGGTTGGAGTTAACCTTTTATAACAATTTCATGCTGGACAAAAGTTTGTGACTAATGTTTTTTCCTTTGCTAAGTGATGTTTTTATTGACTTTCTTGGCACAAGTAATTAATTTGAAGAATATGCATCCCTAAATTTCTTCATGGCTTCAGAAACCCTTACTTAGTAAATACTTTCAATTCTCACTTCTTAATCCTTTAATCAAATACTTTATAAAATTTATGGAGAATCTCTAATAAAACCAAAAGGCTTAAAATATAAGGACCAGAATTGATCAAGTATTTTTTAAGGATTAAAATCAAAATTTGCTAAACTTTACATTACTAAAAACATATTTAAGCCTACTTGTTTAAAATATTTTATTTTTTAATTCCACGTGTATTTTAGTATTAATGTATGGTAATAAAAATATAAATATTATTGGAGAAATAAATAATGCAATAAATTTAAATGTATCTTTTATGAGCTAATTCCTTAATAACTTGTCCAAACTTCGCACGTGTCTATTAAATCGTAGCCCTACTCTAGCCTGGTGAGCCAGGGACCCAAGTTACTTAATAAATATCTATACTAATTATAAAGGGAAAACCCAAAATAACCACCATCATGATGTAATTCGTGGTTCTCCCTATTTTGTCCTCACTATATTTTAATTTTTACAAAAAAAATCATATATAACCTAGTGTTCCTCTCCATATAATATATGCTCATATTATTTGGTTAATTATTTTTTATTCTTACATTATGACTATCAATCTTTAATGTAGAACATTACACCAATCAAATAAATTCAACTGTAGATTACAAATATTCAACCCAAAATATTATGTTTGACATTTATAACATACAAACTATATATTATAAATTATAGGAAAGCAGGTTGACAGACACGATAGTGGCTGTTAACACGCTGTTATATATAAAAAACAAAGTTATATAAGAGGGAGAAAGTTGATTTTAAGTCTTTTAGATTAAAAATGAAAGCTTGAATTATATATCACTTTTTAAAAACTCATGTACCTTCCACTTTTCTTCTATTCACTATTGTTTTTTGACCATCATGTTTTTAATGCCTCTAGTATTTTCTTCACCTTATTTACAAAAGGATTAATTTAATGATGCCCAATTCTTGTATCTAAACTTCGTGGCACGTAATATGCAACTTACAATGGAATCTTGGATGCTGAAAATAATACAAATCATGGCCACCACTATTGGTGGCATTACATAGTGGGCTAATAATCAAAACAGATCATAAACATTGTCTATTAACTAACTGAATACAAAATATTCTAATGATTAACAAATAAAAACTTAAACCCATTAGTCTATTGGTAATTTGTAAATTATTTTGATATATAACTAAATATGTATTCTTATAGACAATTTGACAATTGCTACTATCTATATATATATATATATAATTAGATTGAAATAATATTGTTATGTTATAAGATTCTAACTAATCTTTTTTTATTTAATTTATAAATATTATTATAAATAGGATAATAAAAAAGTAAATTTTTTTTACTCTTAACTCAAGTTCTCAAACTTATATTTGGCATCATATATGCTCTTGATCTTAGAGTGTCAAATTAATGCTCTCAAATTCAACACTTCAAAATTAATCACTTATTTGCTAGAACGTCAAAAAAGATCAATAAGACTATAAAAAATACAAGTATTAAAACATCAGCCTAAGTACCTGTGTTATTCATTTTAGTAAAGTATTATATCAGTTGTAACATTAGAATAGTGGAACCCGAACCACAAATAAAAGGACCGAAAGTGCTCAATATCCGACTAGTTTATATAACTAAGTCCATGCTTAAAAAATACTACAAATTGAGACGAACTCTCAAATTTGCAACGTGGTTTTCATGTAGATATTATAACAAGCATATTGTTCACAGTGTTAAAAAAGTATTCATTGAGGCACACAGTGAGTGATTTATAAAGAAGAATTCATCAAATATTACTTTTTTAGTTATCTAATACAAATATGTTTTAAATACAATAGTGATTTGTCATCATAGCGCATAATCCTAAAAAACAAAAAAGCAATGTGATAAATCTCCAGATTAAAAGAATGAAAAAACACATAATATAGAGCTTGATGGCTATTATGTCAAGTAGTAGCATGAAGCTCATTTTTGTTGGTGCAGCGGAAACGATCGTTACACAACATTAGTTACAAACAATCAAATAATGTGCATAGAATAAATAGAAGAAACAAGAGAATTTGTTAACGGGGTTCGGCCAATTGTGTCTACGTCCTCGGGAGCGCTGAGCGGCTACCAATATATATTAGACAATAAGGATTACAAATCTTAGCACACTCATGGGCCCACCTGCCCATGAGGTGTTTCTATTTGGTGTTTATATCTGGTGCACATTATAACAAGGGACCTGAGTCCAATATATAACATTGGTTACTCTACTCTATTTCAATACTAGACAATGTGAGACTAATACAATAACATATTTCAAGCATTCCCAACAATCTCCACCTTGATTGAAATAGAAGAATATATCGCTCTTTAGGAAATCTACACAAGAATCTCTTCCTTAGCGAATATATGATTTCATGTCATGTCATGGGTAAGATAGAGAGGGCTGACATGTGAGTGTCAAATCGAGAAAGAGAAAGTTAGTGAGGGACTCTGAAGCGAGAGAAGGCTAAGGTGCGACATAGATAGAGGCTCTCTAGTGTTCCGCGACAAGGGTTTGAAACACACGGAGCTACGATATCAGGTTCTTGTTGAACGAGAGGTGTTTGCTTTTTTGGATGATTCCCAGACTCAGAATGACAATCTTATGATAGCACATGAACTCAACCTCTTAGTTCCAATTTGGAGTGAGGTTGGTGAAGAGGTGTATGTGGGTGATCCAGAAGATAGGGCTGACAATTTCAATAGTGTTCTATCCAAATCAAAGAAGAAAAATTGAGAAGGGAATAAATTGATGAGAAAAAACACAATATGTGAAGGGGTAGCTCCAATAAATCAACTCAATGAAAGTAACATAGTTGAATTGTAGGGAACTTGAGAACTTAAACACAAAGTTAGTGCTTAAAAACATTTCTTTTGAATAAATCTCACTTTGTCTTTATTTTTTAACCTATGATCCCTTTTGAAGATGTCTTTGCTAATTTTTGGAAGAGTTTTGATATGATGTTATTTGTAGTTAACAATTGGAACTCGCAAAAGTCAAATATTTGGGGAATCTCTAATGTTCCTTTTGACCCATATATCATCTCCAACACTAATCAGCATATATGTATCTCTAAACATCAATAATCACTATATTTTTATTAGTAGAGTATATGCTAGAACAAATCATCGCCTTAGGAGAAAATTATGGTCTGATATTTCATTGGCCTTCTCCTCCGATAATAGTCGATGATGTTGTTTGGGAGACTTCAATGCTATTTTGGGTGCTAATGAAGTAAGAGGTTCTTATATACCACTTATTTCTTCTTTTTAGGAATTCAAAGGTTTCATGGATGTTTGTAATCTATCTTACATACAAAAGGTGCTCAATTTACTTGTTTAAATAGAAAAGGATATGATTTGACTGTAAAAAAGGCATAACAAAAACGTTTGCAATAACCTCTGACTCCATTTATGGGAATCTATTTCATGATGTGCTTTGCCTAGAATTAGCTCTGGTCGTTTTCCCTTGCTCTTGTCCCTCCAAAAGCCGACCTACACTCATCAACTAAAGGATTTTGAAGTGCCCAATATTTATTCTATCCCAAATACTCAAGCTAACTAAAAATGAGTTAAGGGATTGAAATAAAACCATTTTTTGGGAATGTTCATCTCAGAATGGAAGATGCTATTACTAAGGTGGACAAAATCCGGTAGCTAATTAAAGTCAATGGTACAAATCATGATCTGGGTCAACAAGAAACCAATAGTGAGAGAGTGCTTTTACAAGCCCTGAATGTTGAACATCAATTTTGGAGGGAGAAATCTAGACTATACTTACATTGCAATGAGGATAGAAACTTTTTCATAAGCACTTTTAAAAAGGTGAATTTGTGAAGTTTTTTTATACGCACTCCTATTAGCAAGAATCTATGTGCAACATAATTGAGACTTCCACAAGTTGTATGCAACAGTCCATCTTCCTGAAATATTTCATTTTGTTATTATATTATCACATTAGTCTGTTAGGTATCAGTGGCAGAATACACCTAGAAAGGGGGCGGAGTTGAATAGGTGTGGTAGAGCTCAAGTTCCACTTTTCTGGTTTTTACACACTTGCTGAAAAAAGCCCAGTTAATCGATTAACCAGTGGGCTTAATCAATTAAATCTAAACAGAACTAGAATGATCAGAACAACAACTTGCACAGTTATTAACAAACACACAAACAAATATACAACAAATACTTTTATGCAAGATTAACAAGAACATAGCAAGGAACAAGTATGCAAAATATTAGCTCCAAACACGCATTAAAACATCTTGAAATATAAAAGAGAAAATGATAGAAAAGATTGCGCATGAATTTTATCCTGGTTCGTTTTGCTGTCCACTGCAAAACTACATCCA
>NC_032011.1:16183054-16187153 GCF_001865875.1 Lupinus angustifolius
CTTTAAAGAACTATCTTTTTCTTTTCAAGAAACACAAGAATGATGCAAGAAAGCTTTTCAAAGAATCATGCAATATGAATATGAAAACTAAAGTCTTAGCATGATCTAATCTTTCTCCTAATGCAACATTCTCTAATAGATTCTAACAATGATGATCTATATCTTTTCTCTATGTGTTTCTCACTTTTTCTGCAATTAGCTAGTATTTATACAAAACAATTTTTGCCTCTAAAAACGGTTTTTCAGTTATGTTGTTGAAACAACAGAAAAAACATACACGTTAATCGATTAAGCCACGTGGTTAATCGATTAACCAGTGTATTTTTAATACATGATTAAATGGTAAACTACTTATATGATATATGCTCACGCAATACACGATTTCCAAATATAATATCTTTAATGTATAAAATCAATGTATAAAATGCATGAACCTAATTATCATATATTTCTAGATGATGTCTCATTTTAGTGGATTAATTACTTTATTAAGTCTTGTGAGACTCACACCTAGGTTTACCTAACCTAAACTCAATATCTATGGCAAACATCTTAGACTTCTAAAAAGATAATAAAGAATAATAGCATAAGTCTAATAAGACACCACTTGAGCCCTCAGCATGTTGATTGTTGACAATCTTCAAGCTTTAACTAATTCCTTGTCTTCATCAAAACATAGGCAAACGTTGCTAATGCAATCCTTGACGCTTTTCACTCTTATAGTTAATAACCAAAATGATATATTTATACTTTCCATTAAGGTGTGTGGTTCTAAGAAAATGTTTTCTTACCCCTAATATGTTGGGGTATAGCACTAATGCTAAAATCGTTTATACTTTTTTGATAAGTTCTTTTTAAAATCACAATTGCAATTTTTAAGTTTTGTCATGTGTGTGGGATTGTGTTGTTAACAGTGATGTAAAATCTTTACCGTGCCAGCCGGTCCGACCGGAAAACCGGTGAACATGACCCCTAACTGGACCCCCAATCGGTACGGTACAGGTGTTGAACCGACCAAGTATAAAAACTGGTTGAAAATTGGTCGAAACCGGTAAACCGGCCAGAATTTGACTAAACCGACAGGTTTATACACATATTTGTTTTTTAAAAAAAAAAACTTAAAAACTTAAAAACCCATTACATGGCGACTACTCTTTCCAACCATTCTTCAACACTTCAAGGCACATGCTTTCAAGGCATACATAAATTACAGTTTTTGGTTCCTCACATTGGTTTTAATTTTAGTGATATTTATGTAATCTTGGAGTCAACTATCTGAAGGTAGGATTTGGTGCAAAAATGGAACATCGATATGAGACAATTTTGACTCCTTGGTGTTAAATGTTAAAACTCCAAATTTATTTGTTTTGTAGTGAGTTCTGAACCTATGCCATTTATTTATATTTTGTGTTTGTTAAGTGATACTTTTGGATTGATATACATTTTGTAATTTAGATTTTGAATTTGTTAAGAACTTATTTGTTTATGTGAACTTTGAGTATATTATGAATAAGAATTATAAATTTGAGTATCTACTTATTTGAAATTTATTTTGTTAAAGGTTTATATATAATCTTATTGGGGAATATATATATATATATATATATATATATATAAGCTGGTATGTCCGGTTTAACCGACATACAACGTAATTACTGAAGCACTATTTGAACCACTATACCACTATACTAGTACCTTGACCAGTTTGATAACCAGTACGGTTTTAACAACATTGGTTGTTAGAAAGGTTTGAGAGACTTTTTATATTAATTGGAAATTTTTATTTTTATTTTTTGGATGGGTTGACAGTCCATCCAAATGGATATACTTGTGGTTGGATATAATGGATGAATTTGAATTCATCCATTATCAACACTATTCATTGGATTATATTCATTTAAATCCATTAGTTATAACAGGTGGATTTGAATGGATTTAATTTGGATGGGTTTAGATGGATTTTGGATAATGGATAATTTTGTCACCCCTAATGTTGGGAATCAGGCTAGGGATCAACTGGCATGCAAAAAGGGTAAGCAACCTCCTAACAAGGATCCTCCTGTGGTGGAAGAGAAAATGGAAAATGATTTGGTTATTAATCTATATACAGAAAATCAGAATGATCCAGAATTGCCCCTAATGGCAAGGAATGTCGGCAATTTTGACATCATGGAAATCTCTTCTAGCTCTGAATGTGATTTTTCTAGCACAAGAGTGGATAACTCTTTGGAGGATCTAAAAAACTTAGAAACTTTTATAGGAAACCAAACGGAAACACTTGTGGATGATTCCCCGACTCATAATGGAAACCCTATGATAGCACATGAACTCAACCTCTTGGTTCCAATCTTGATTGAGGCTGCTGAAGAGGTGAATGTGGGTGATCTAGAAGATAGGCCTAACAATTTTAACATTGTTCTATCCAATTCAAAGAAGAAAAATTGAGAAGCAAAGAAATTGATGTGAAAAACACAATATGTGAAGGGGAAGCTCCAACAAATCAACTCAATGAAAGTAACATAGTTGAATTGTAGGGAACTTGAGAACTTAAACACAAAGTTAGTGCTTAAAAACATGTCTTTTGAATAAATTTGACTTGGTCTTTGTTTTTTTAACCTATGATCCCTTTTGAAGATGTTTTTGCTAATTTTTGGAAAAGCTTTGATATGATGTTATTTGTGGTTAACAATTAGGACTCGCAAAAGTCAAATATTTGGGGAATCTTGATAAGTGCCAAACATACATAAATTTCATACACTTTTATGGCACTTATCTTAAGCATAATTGAGAAAAACCAACTTAAAACAATATTTTTTGTATAAAATATCACAATCGTGTATATTTGTGTTTGTATTTCTTTTTTATGTATTTTGTAGGATTTAGAAAGAAGAAAAGGAGAGAAAAAAGACTCATGGTCAAAAAGAAAAAGAAGTCAAAATTAAGGTGCTCAAACAGGCAGCTGAGTGTGGACTAAGCCACGCTAAGTTGACCTGGACACGAGCCTGACCTAGACCAAGCTGCTCAAGCTAGCAGCTAAGCGGACCTGCTTGGCTGCTCAGCCTAGCACCAGACTAATCCTGACACGGTCAGAACTTAAGCTTGACATGGTCAGACACGAGCTTGGAACACGCCCGAGCTGCTCAACAAGCAGCTCAGCAGTGCAACCAGGCAGCCCAACGGAGAACCTGACTCCTGCCCATATCAGCAAGCACTAGGTCACGTCCCTGTCAGCACGGTCAAAGCTGTTGAACAAACAGCTTAGCGGTGCAACATGTGTGCTAAGCGGTATGCGCCCAGACTTGACTTAGCCATCAAGCAAACCATGAAGTCACCAATGACATCACTTCAAGTAGCCCACCATAGGCTTTTTAGAGTAGCTCACCATAGCTGATTCCATATCTCACAACTAGCTTTGGTGAGTCAAGCATAAGGAGGTGACAAAACTGCTTGATTAAGTGACCAAACCCATGCTGAAGGGTTTGGTCAGCTGCTGAGCGGTGCTAACAAGCAGCTCAGCGGCTCCAGGGAAACTTCTATAAATAGAGGCACATTTCACACTAAAAAGGAGGATCATATCTCACATACCATCCACATCTTACCTAAATATTCTTCCATGAAGTTCTCTCTTCTCACATACCATCCACATTTTGTAATTTTAATTTATAATTCAAGAGGAGAAAAGGATAAGGCAAATGAGATGCAAAAATCAATTTTATAATCTCATTTGGAACCCAAAGCATCCAATCCTTGGATGGATGGCTCATGCTCCTAACAATTTCTTTTGAATATGGTTATGTATTTCACCTTCTTCTTATATTCTAAAGTTTGAATTTTAATCATCCAAGTTGGTGCTTTGGTTAATTTTATTTGTTTTTGAAATTCTTAATGTTCTTTTTAGATTGATCACCAAAAAATTGATTTCAAGTCATAAAATTACTTGTCTCAAACACTTAACAAATAAACTAAGAAGTAGTTGTACTACTTAGTTTATTTGCCAAGTTAAGCATACTTTTCTTAAGATCTTATATTCATTACTACATCAATATTAGAGTCGCCAATGACTAGGGTGTGACAACCTAGTCTCTTTATGGACGTAGTA
>NC_032011.1:16187253-16253275 GCF_001865875.1 Lupinus angustifolius
TTCAAATTCATAAGAAGTTGAGAAATATTTTCCTTATTCAAAATGATCTTGTCTCCTCAAGAATTTGTTATCATTTAGTTTTATGTTTATTGTTACTTGTTTATATTCACTTCAATTCAAAACCATCGAAATATGTTCAACTCCATTATTTGTGCATTGACATATTTATATGATTCATTTTATTAGGCAATTCCTTGTGGTTCGACATAACCCTATACTATACTACAATTGAATCTTGAAAGAGGTGTAAATTGTAAAATAGTAAAGTGTTATCAATAAATTTATTTGTTGAAAACACCTTTTAATATACAAAAGTGATTAAGCTAACTTACTAACTTTTATTTGTTGTTATTTACATTCCACCATTTATTTATTCTTTAATACCAACTTTCCTTAAGGAAGAAGTTTGGTTTGTTAATAAAAGGAACCCGAAAGGGAGTAAATAAAGAAAGGTCACTTAAATTTATTATTCTTTTGTTCTTTATTTATTTATTTGTTTCTAACAACTAACTACTCATCACTTTTGTACATTAGAATACCATTAAACCGGTGTTGAAATTTATTCCACAAAACCGAGATGATATTCAAAGGTACTTAATAATTATGTAATAGGGGATTGCTTCAATACCATTATATCGACGTTAGAATTTATTCTAACAAAGCCGAGATGGGGCAAAGAAGGAATAACTTATTTACATGATTATTAGAAGTAAGTTGTAACTGGAATATTCTTGAAACCATTATACCATCGTTGGAATTTATTTCAACAAAGCCAAGATGACGAACAAAGAATAAAACCGAGTTCACTTACTTAATCAAATACAAAAGAAAAAACACCAAGGAAGAAGAATTCCGCTCTCAACAAGTTGGCACTACTGTCGGGACGATTTGTTGAGAGGGGAAGGCCTCCTCCTCGAAAATAACCTTTCAACAAGTGTCCAATGTTTATTCTATCCCAAATACTCAAGCTAATTAAAAATGAGTTAAGGGATTGATATAAAACCATTTTTGGGAATGTTCATCTCAGAATGGAAGATGTTATTACTAAGGTGGACAAAATCAAGTAGCTAATTAAAGTCAATGGTACAAATCATGATCCGGCTCAACAAGAAACCAATAGTGAGAGGGTGCTTTTACAAGCTCTAAATGTTGAACATGAATTTTGGAGGGAGAAATCTAGACTATACTTACATTGCAATGAGGATAGAAACATTAGCTTCTTTCACAAAGTCGCCAAGATAAGGCATGTTAACAATGATTCGACAACCCTTAGATTGGAAGATATAATCATTGACTATGAAGAGGATATTGAAGAACATGCCAAACAATATTTTTCCATTATATATGATTAGGATAATGACACTACACACAATAATTTAATAGACTGTCACGTTCATAGCCTAGTCTCCAACGAGGATAATGTTTTTTTGACAACAATTCCAAACACTAAGAAAATAAAGATATCAGTCTTCAGTATGAATGATGATGGTTCCCTTGGCACAAATGGATTCGAAGGGTGCTTCTTCCAAAATGTCTAGAACATTATTAGAGTGGATATATGCAAATAAGTAATCCAATTCTTTTCTCAAGGATGACTCCTTCCTAAACTAAAGACAATTTACTCATCATTATCCTAAAATTTACTAGAGCAAACCTAATTGAGGATTTTCGACGTATTGCTTTGGCCAACTTCAAATTTAAAATTGACTATAATTTCCTCTAGAATATCTCCATCGGCAGAGGGGTTTTATTTGGGGTAGACAAATCAAAGATTGTTGGATCACAAAACCCTTGGGTGAAATATCGCCTTGAAACTTGACATTAGGAAAACTTTTGACACCCTAGACTGAAACTTCTTGCTAAAGACTTTTAGTGCTTTTGGGTTCAATGAGAAATTCACCAAATGGATCAAGGTAATCCTAAACTCTACGAGACTCTCAATATTAGTTAAGGGTAAAAGCATTGGCTTCTCCAATTACAAAAAGGAACAAGGCAAGGGGATCCACTCTCCCCTTTGTTATTCTATATAGTATAGGATGTTTTTAGAAGATGAATAACTAAACTAGTTGGAAAGGATTTTATCAAGCCAATTTCTAGTCTAAAGACTCTTTGCTCCCTGAGTCATGTTCTTTATGCATATGATATCCTCATATTCTGCAAAGGAACTATGAAGACTCTTCTATCTCTCAAAGACCATATAAATGATTTTAGCAATGCCTCTAGTCAATTCCTCAACATTAATAAATTCATTTTTATAGTGGAAACATGTCAACCTAAAAATCAGCCACTCTATCCTCGGCTTTGGGTTTCTCGGCTAGTTTGCTTCCCTTTAAATACATGGGAGTGCCCCTCTTGAAAAGAAAACTAAGAAGGATTCATTTTCAACCAATTTCTATCAGAATCATCAACAAAATGACAAATTGGAAGGGCTCTCTTCTTTCAATTATGGAAAGAGTGTAGTTGGTAAAATCCATAGTTCGATGTATGCTATTGTATACCTTCCACATCTATGCTTGGCTAGTTCAACTCTTGAAACTTCTAGATAAATACATAACGAACTTTATCTAGTGAGGATATGTTAGTGGAAAAAAATATAGTGATTGTGGTTTGGCATAATCTTTTCCCCTACTTCTGAAGGAAGCTTAGGATTGAGATCGTTTAAGGCTCTCAATATAGCAGCTATGCTAAAATTGGCTTGCGAAATGGTGAACTCCAATCAAGATTGGCCAAATTCTACAGGAGCATGTTTTCTTGGACCAATCTTAGGTACATCAAATCCTCTATTTGGCATAATATAAGGTTTTTTGGCCAAGCCATATAAGTGCCTATAGCCCCTCCTGTTGTCAATGTATTCTCATTGGTAGGAATTGGTAGCAATGCCTCATCATTGACTACAACATCAATCTCGAGCTTTGCATGATTGGGGGGATACGTGTATTATATAGCATAACATCTGGTAAGTTGTGCACTTTACCAATACCCACTAATCGCTTAGATGATATATTTAAATATAGGTTGCAAGTGTTGACACTCTAAATGTTAGTTCAAACATATAAGTTTACCACTACAATTAAACTAAAGGGCAAGTAAATAGAAATTAGTCAAATAAATTACCGTAGGAATGTTGTTAGTAGCAAGTGTGCAACGCTTATTGATGCTAGGACCATCACATTGTTGATGCCCCTCACATTCCATCTTTTAATTGTACTTTCTAGATCATTCCGTCGGTTCATGTGGGTATTCAACTAGTTCTACATTTGAGATAAGTTGGCTCTGGTTGCACGCTTTTGAGGGGGTAAATAGCCTCACTTGCTAACCTAAATCCTACACTCGGATACAAATAGAGTACTCAAGCAGTCTTGGTGCCTTAACAAGTACCTTCTGACTATCTAGGGTTTGTATTCTCCTTCTGATACAACATTACCCTTTTCTTTTAGGGAAACTTGACACATCAAGCAAAAACATAATGTTAATCACATTGATAAATAATGTATGAAATTCAAGTTTAAATGATAAGTACTTATAACACAATTTGCCACTTCTTGAACTTCTTCATTTTCGAGGTCTATTGACAATACGTTCAAAGATGTATCATTTTATTCCAGCTGCCAAAACATAACCAATAATGCAATTAGAAAAAAAATCTTCACACTTATTCGCATACTTATAAATTAGAAAACCATACTTACAAATTTTTCCTTGATTCCTCTATATCTTGCTCGAGAAGCTCGATCTTGATATAATGGTTTATATGCTCTCATGCAATTTTCTTCACTTATTTTTTGCAAAAACAAACAATATTTATATCAGTATGCAATATATTGTTATATATAAGAAAGGATAAATCACACATAAAAAGAAGATGACTTTACAAAGAAAGATTCATCTTCTGTGTGTTTAGTGACAAAAACCTTCCAATAAACATCATCAATGATATTTGCATATTTGGTTGAAGGTTTGATGTTGACTTTGAAATCAGCATCTTTGACATACTTTTCGACATCAGTTCTGAATTGTGAAAGAGTCTTGTTGACAGATTTAAGGATGTAATCTTTTTGTT
The DNA here is from genome assembly GCF_001865875.1 of Lupinus angustifolius. Lineage (NCBI taxonomy): Eukaryota > Viridiplantae > Streptophyta > Magnoliopsida > Fabales > Fabaceae > Lupinus > Lupinus angustifolius. Next base: position 16,191,314 of record NC_032011.1, read on the forward strand.
TCTCACTAATATCAAAGACCGACTGAAAAGACATAAATATGACATCAATATATTGCATGAAATCACATAAATACATTGTGTGAAAAGAGATAAATACAATATCAAAACCATTGCATGTAACCTAAAGATATATGAATAAACTATAGGGTAATATTTGTAACTTACTATTATATCATTCCAAACAATCTCCGTCACACTATTCAACATCTTATCATTCCAAGATTTGAATGATTTCGACACTTGTTGTTTAACTGCAACTCCAATGTAGCTTACCAATATATTGCCACCCTTCGTGTTTAATACTTGACCCTTTGAGTTTCATTCAACCAGTAACTTGATGTTCTTACTTCTGGCATGAATAACCTTCTCCATGGCCATCATTCCATGTGAAGTACGTTTTTTGACTTTGTGTGATAGCACATCACCATTATGAGAATCCACTATTGAAGTATTCTAAGTCAAAGGAGGTTATCTGAGTATACAAGGCTTTATGAGTTTATGAGGGTTTATGTTTGAACAAGTTTGAGAGCATAGAGGGAAGTTAGTGAGGTTTTGAGTTTTAAACACTCGTAACTTTAACAACACTCGTTATAATGAGTATTGTTGATACTTTACATTTAACAATACTCATTGAAGTTTTAAACCTTCATAAGGCAATTCAGGAGGTATTCTGAGCATTTGCAATAAGGAGACTTTTACAACTAAAAATATTATGCGTGGTACCAATATTCTCAAATCATAAATGTTTACTATCCTTGTGACCTGGACGGAAAGCGCAAGTTTTAGGAGGAAGCTAAGGTAGAAAAGCTAGGTCATTCTGATGATTTATGGTTTTAGTAGGATACTTCTATTCCATTTGTCATCAGGATGAGAGAAAAGGTAATGGTACTCGTGTTAATCCTGGGGACTACGAAGAGTTCAACTAGTTTGTTCAAGATATGGCATTATTTGATATGTCTCTCTCTAGAAAGAAGTATACTTGATTCCTTTCTAGTGGAAAAGCGATGAGTAGGATTGATAGGTTCCTCATGAATGACGGCTAGATGGTTAAATAGGCCAATCAAGTTCAACTTGGTCTCCCTGAAACATTTTCTTACTACTGTCCAATTATGCTGAAAATAAATAATTCAAATTGGGGCCCAAAACCTTTTCGTACAAATAATTGTTGGTTATTAGATCCTCTATTTGGTAAGTTTGTTGTTGATGAATGGAAGAAACTATGGATCACTTGTAGGAGTTCTTTTCTGTTCAAGGAAAAATTGAAGGGTCTTAAAAGTTCCTTAAAGACTTGGAATAAAGATTATTGTGGTATGCTCGATAGGAAAATTGAAAATCAGGTGGACTTCATCAATTCGATTGACGCTAAGGGTAGTAATGGCTTCACTATGCGGACCATAAATGTTGACCATGTACAATAAATCGTAGAAGTCAATCACTTACCAAAAATACATAAGTTGTCAATGATATGTTGATAACTCTTATATTTAAAAGTGGTCCGAAAATATGAATGGATGTTAAGTACGAGATTTTTATTTTTACATATCTTCCATATTTTAAGAGGTAAAAGGTGTACAAAAGATATAGAAATATTGTTTTGCCGACGTTCGAAAAAAAAATGATCCAATTGAGTGCCTCTATGATTAGTGCCTTTTGAAAAACATATAGTACCTGGTACATGGCGACCCTCTATGATTAGTGTCTTTCCAAAAACAAATGTACATGGCCAGCCTCTATTATTTGTTGTGGAACGCTGCATCTTAATAATCTGTGTCCTCTAAAGCGAAAGCAAGATGTTACTATTGCACTTTGTTTGTTTGGAGAAAAACAAATCAAAGAAATAGATAGATAAGAGAAAAGACAGAGGAAAAAATATATGGGAAGAATCCAAAATTATTTATGTATGATGACTCAAATGCTGTAACACTCTCCATTTCTTTATTCTCTTATTATATGTCATTGTTTGGTTCAACTTTTATTTTGGGGCAAAGTAATTTTTTTTTAAATTTGTACTCAAGCTCTAAGCATGTTTCACAAACTTTAAAAAATTATTTAACATGTTTTTCCAACCAAAAATAATTGTAGAGTAATTATTTAATAAGACCCCGTTAGGAGCAGCATGTTATATTTATACCCTTCATAATTTAAATTCTGAAAGAAATATTAATTTATACAAACAATTTTTTACTTATTTTCATAATTTATTATGTAAAATTGATTATTCTTTTTACATAACACAGATAAAAGAAATTGAATAACTACAATCTAATTTTGACAATCATATCAAACACGCTTCTTTTATGGAAAGAATGCAAAATATGTATTCCACTTATTCCTTTATAAATACTAACCTGTATTTTTTATACAAACCCTAGAAATCACTGTATTACTAAAAGTGCAACACTATATAAACTTGCTTCAGTTTTACTAAAAGTGCAAGAGTCATCGATAAAGCCTCAATTTTACTAAAAGTTAAATATGTCTTTTGCTTCCTCAACCCTCACTTGCTTCAGCCTAGTTGACAAATCTGATGACTTGCGTTCACAAATTGCACATTTTCACCCAACCATTTGGAAAGATTATTTCCTTCAATATGCTTCAGATTCTAAGGTCTCTCTATAATAATGTTCCTTGTGCATGCAACAATGATATAATATAACTATAGAAGTTATTAACTCTTGCTACTAATTCACCACTTAAGGACATTATTATAGTACAAAGTTTTGTTTATCATATGCAGGAACTCGATCTAACTTCACCAGAGATTGAAACTTTGAAAGAAGAAGTAAGGAGTATGCTTCTCTCAACAGTTGAGAAACCCTTAACAAAAGTGGACTTGATTGATTCAATATGTCGTTTGGGAATGCAATATCATTTTGAATATGAGATTGAACAAGTGCTACAAGATACGTACAAGAACTACGTTGAAAATGGAGAAATAATTGTTGAAGGCAACCTTGACACTCTTGCTCTAATCTTTAGGTTATTGAGGCAAGAAGGATTTATGGTTTCACCAAGTATATCCTTCACTTTATTATCTTGTTTGATTTCCTTTTCCAACAATATCTTTTACTAAACAATATTGTCCCCCCATAAAAAAAACTAGACATAGGAGTTGGGTTTGTTAAAAAATTAGTTTAAACTTCCAAACATTAAAGGGTGGGAATAGAATAAGCCATAAATCAATGGATTAACATGATGAAAGTCTCCAGAATTCAATGTGTCTTTTATTAGCATGAGTTATAATAGATGTTTCAGACTTTTTCTACAAAATATAACTATCCTAAAATCAATTCCGTGAACCAAAACAAATTTGTGTTTTCTTGTACTTAATTAGAATTTTAATGACAAAGTTGAAGTTATATATATTGAGTTATACAAAGTCTTATATATTTTCCAGGAGTACGTAACCTAAAGGCATAAAAACAATCTTACAACTTCAACTCCATAACCTTTTCTTTTCATAGTTTATTTTTTTACATTAATTGTCTCTAACCAGATGTGTTCAACAAGTTCCGGGATGTGCATGGGAAATTTGATGAAAGAATTAACACAGATGTTGAGGGAATGTTAAGCTTGTATGAAGCCTCATATCTAAGGATTCATGGAGAAAACATATTAGATGAAGCACTTGCATTCACCTCCACTCACCTTGAGTCCATTTCTTCGCAATTGAGACCTTTTCTTGAGGAACAAATAAAATATAGCTTAAGGCAACCTCTTCATATGGGCTTGCCTAGACTAGAGGCGCGTCGATACATTTCTATCTACCAGCAAGATCCTTCTCATCATGAATGTCTACTCGCTTTAGCAAAATTGGATTTCAATATTCTGCAGAAACTTCATCAAAAAGAAGTTGGGAACATTAGCAAGTAAGTTATATCTATTGAACAATAAAACAATTCCTACATAAATATAATTTATGTTGTTTTATCTCTCTATAGGTGGTGGAAGGAGTTGGACATTCCAAGAAATCTACCATTTATTCGAGATAGGATTGTAGAATTGTGCTTCTGGATTTTGGGGGTATATTTTGAGCCACAATATTCTCAAGCAAGAAAAATAATGATGAAAGTAATCTTCCTAGTAGCAATCGTTGATGACACATATGACGCATTTGGAACAATTGACGAATTAGAACTTTTCACCAAGGCAATTGAAAGGTTGATTAGAAAATCACATAAACTTTCTTTGATTCAATATTTCATTTTTCTGTTTAAAATCTCAAAGTGCATTTGATTGAGAAAATTTTCAATTATTTTCAGGTGGGATATTAGCTGTTTAAATGATCTCCCAGAATATATGAAATTAACTTATGGGCTCCTCATGAACGTTTATGAGGAAACAAAGCAACTTGTGATGAAAGAAGGAAGAGCATACAGCATTGACTATGGGATAAAAGAAGTATGCATTTTTTCATACTTGTTTGTGGCCATTAATCTTCTCATTTTGTTTCCTAACTAGAAGTGCTAATGTTTATAAAAGTATATCATAATCTATAAAAAGTGTTGCGAGTATTATTATTAGATCAAATGAGTTCAACAATATTTATAAATATTCATTCGAATTAAAATCCTCTCTCTCACTATACCAAAACGAAACATGACATTAAATATTTTTATAATGGATGTCGGTTGAAAAGGATACCAACTTTCCCGGTTAAAAAAAGGTGAACATCTGTTATTTCATAAAATGTGTTATTTCATAAAGTGTGTTATTTCATGTGTCACTGCTGTAAACTTTATTTGAAGTCATGTATAAATGGATCTTAAGAAATCATAGTTTTTACATCCATAAGAATAGTTACAGATTACTAACATTTCCTCATGGCGATACGATCCTCCATTTAGTTGTTGTTTGGTGTTCTTGGTTTATAGAGTAACTTTTCTATCTCCTTCCCGTTCTTACTATGCTCTTCCTTAAGTGATGGCTGATAGAGCAATCTTTATGGGCAGAGATAGGGACAATGTTTATGGTCCTTTTTCTTGTTAGTATAGTGCTTCCATCAAGCACTATATATAGGCTCTTTTCCAAGAGTCTTAACATTTCATTGATGACTCTTCATCCAAGAGTTATGTCATGAAACAATGAAATGATATATCTATTCATGTCACAATAAGCATATTTCTTACAACTGCTGCTTGTGAAAGAAACAAAATTACAAATTACTAAGCAGAGCCTATTTTTCAGACTACATATTACTAAGGAAATATATAGTTATGTAGGCCTTATCTATTTCTAAAGAAACCAACATGGATGAACTCTAGGATTAAACCCCTCCAAGAATTGCACTTTGATCTCGCACTTTGATCTCGCCCTAAAAGAAGAAAGCCTATCTGTACAAGTATTTCCTTCGTTGTATATGTGCGAAAACGTTTAGTTCCATTTGGCAGGTAAGAAGAATGGAGTTTCGTCATTTGTTTGTGAGAACCCTTGGTATCTTGATTTCTCCTAAAAAGGCTTTAATCACTAATTCTACATTTAATCCTGCATGTCCAGATTGTGTGAATTAAATTGATAATTGTAGCTACAATGACATTCTTAGACCGAGGACTCCAACCGCAATTAGAAATGGACATAACAATGACTAGGTATTTTTTGTCAACATTAATTTTAATTATTTTGTTGTGCTAATCCCACAATGCACTAGAAAAATGACACGAGTCACTATACTTTAAGCATAAATTACAAATAGAAACCATTGGGATGCCTCGTCATTGCAATTTCTCATCATTTGGAGGTTGTCGTGAAACAGTCTCCAAAAAATGAATGATGTTGAAGGACATATATTATTTTTCCAGTTTAGCTTGCACCAAGAAAGCTGAGTGTTTTTGGAGCTATGTCACCAATGTAGGCTTCTCTGAGCAATAAGTCACCATCTTTAGATTGTTGTCATACCAATTTGTCCTCTGGTTTATCTTTTGGAATTATGATTTTGCTGATCATGCTGGTTATGTTTGGATGGTATTGACACACATGAGAGAGCCATCCAATTACACTCAATGATGGAGTCTTTAACCCTTCTTTTCAGGTTTTGTTTATGAGGGATATTAAGCAAGTCTAGCAAAGTTTTCCCGATCCAATTTTCTTTATAATAATGAATTTTTCTATTATCCAAATTAAATTTTTAAGGTCATTGTAGATGTTAGCTTTTATATCACAGGCGAAACAGAGGATTTGATGTACCTAGGATTGGTCCAAGAAAACATGCTCCTATAGTTTTGGCAAATCTTGATTAGTGGTCACCATTTCGTAAACCAATTTTACCATACCTTCTCTATTCAGAGCCTTAAGGCTTTGTTTGGTTGACAAGAGAAAATGAGGCGAGAGAATCCTACCTTCAGATAGGCTTTTCTATTTCTAGATTAATAACCAAATCATTTTCCAGTTTTTCTTCCAGCACAGGAGAATCATTGTTAGGAGGTTGCTTATCCTTTTTGTGTGTTAGTTGATCCTAGCCCGATTCCTAATATTAAGGGTGACAAAATTATCCATAATCCAAAAATCCATCCAAACTCATCCAAATTAAATCCATTCAAATCTACCTGTTAGAACTAATGGATTTAAATGGATATAATCCAATGAATAGTATTGATAATGGATGGATTCAAATCCATCTATTATATCCAATAGATTTCCACGGGTATATCCATTTGGGTAGATACTCAACCCATTCAAAAAAAATTAAAACAAAATTTTCCAATTAATTCAGTATTAATATAAAAAATCTCTCTCACCTTTCTAACAACCAATGTTGTTAAAACCATACTGGTTATCAAACTGGTCATGGTACTGGTGTAGTGGTATAGTCGTTCAACCTATGCTTCAGTAATTAAGCCGCATGTCTGTTAAACCAGACATACCAGCTTTTATATATATATATATATATATATATATATATAAACCTTTAAGAAAAAAATCAATTAAGTAGATACTCAAATTTATAATCCATATTCATAATCTACTCAAAATTCACATAAACAAACAATTTAAGTCCTTAACAAATTCAAAGTCTAAATTGCAAAACATATATCAATCCAAAAGTATCACTTAACGAATACAAAATATAAATAAATGACACAAGTTCATAACTCACTTTACAAAACAAATAAATGTGGAGTTTTAACATTTAACACCAAGGAGTCAAAGTTGTCTCAAGGTTCCATTTTTGCACCAAATCCTACCTTCAGATAGTTGACTCCAAGATTACACAAATATCAGTGAGATTAAACACAAATGTTAGGAACCAAAAAGTGTACTCTATGCATGCCTTGAAAGCATGTGCTTCGAAGTCTTGAAGAATGGTTGGAAAGAGGGGTCACCATGTAATGGGTTTTTAAGTTTTTTTTTCTTTAAAAAAAATATGTGTATAAATCGGTCGGTTTAGTCAAATTTTGGTCGATTTACCGGTTGCGACCGGTTTTTAATCAGTTTTGATACTAGGTCGGTTCAATATCCGTATTGTACCGGTTAGGGGTCTAGTTAAGGGTCCTTTTTGCCGGTATTCCGGTCGGACCGACCAACACGGTACAGATTTTATATCAGTGCTAACAACACAATCTTACACACATTACAAAAGTTGAAAATTGCAATTGTGATTTTAAAAAGTGCTTATCAAAAAGTATAAACGATTTTAGCCTTAGTGCTTTACCCCAACATCTTAGGGTAAGAAAACATTTTCTTAGAACCACACACCTTAATGAAAGTATAAATATATCATTTTGGTTATTGACTAATATGATAATATAATAACAAAATGAAATATTTCAGGAAGATAGTCTATTGCATACAACTTGTGGAAGTCTCAATTATGTTGCACATAGATTCTTGCCAATAAGAGTGTGTATAATTGATTGATTGGAATCCATTGGATATGAATGGATTCACCAAATCTTTTAAAATGGATACATGGATAGAATTGATTGATTGGAATCCATTGGATATGAATGGATGAAATAAATTAAAAAATGCGATGTAATAGATTTATATGGATTGCTGAATAGTTTTTCATCTATCCATTAACATTCAAATCCAAATTCATTCAAACTCATCCAATTACCACCCATGCATGTTTCTTCTAAAGGTTATCGGCAAGTGAGTTGTGACATTTATGAGAAAATTTTGGTAAGTTTTCATAAATTATTGATAAAAATAAGGCAAACCCTTCTCATTCAACAAGAACCTAATATCTTAGCTCTATGTGATTCAAACCCTTGCCGCAGAACACTGGAGAGCCTTTGTCATTGTAGCGCCATTGAGTCCTCGAGGAGGAGCGTCTCTATTGCACTACAACACCATGGTGGAGACTCATCACACCTCAGCCTTCTATCGCTTCAGAGTCCCTCACTAGCTTTCTCTTTCTTGATTTGCGACTCACATATCAATGACATTAAATAATTTGATAGCATAATTAATGTATTCACATTTTCATATTTACAGAATGATTTGTTTGCATTTTTTATCATTTTGTCATATATTGCATATATTATACTTTTCTCACTATATCTCTATATAATTATAAAATAATTCTTGTTAATGATGGAAGTTTAAAAAAATTGCCCAAGCCTACATGACTGAGGCCAGATGGCTCAACTGCAAATATATACCAACAACGGAGGAGTATACAAACATATCATTAGTATCATGTGGTTACCCATTGCTCGCGACAACTTCTTACATTGGCATGGGAGACATTGCCACTGAGGAAATCTTCAAATGGGTGACAAAGGAACCAAAAATTATTAAGGCTTCTAGTGTTGTTGGCCGGTTAATGGATGACATTGTGTCAAACGAGGTATACCAAATAATATGAAATATTACTTTATGTTTTTATAATTTTTATTTCCTAATTAAATGACATTTTTTGATTGGTCTAAGACACTATTGAAGATACGAAAAAGGATAGTAGATCTCCATTCATGTTTGTAGTAATAAATGAGAATGCATATTACTTCCTTAATTAGTAACATGAATATTAAGTAATTGATAGGTTGTCATGTATGCTTTATCATGTATCACAAAAATAAGTTATTTTACTACTATATATGCCATATATAATAGCTACAAAAATGAACTTTATTAGGAATCATGTCTTTGATTTTTCTGTTGTATAATACAAATACTTATGTAAATTGTGTCTCTCGTTTTTGGACATAGTTTGAACAAAAAAGAGAACATGTTGCTTCATTTCTTGAATGCTATATGAGGCAATATGGTATGTCCAGGGAAGATGCTATTAATGAATGTCGGAGAAGAGTTACCAATGCTTGGAAGGATATAAATGAGGAGTGTCTTAGGCAAACCAAAGTGCCAAAGCCTTTTGTGATGCGCATTCTTAATCTAACACGTTCTATAGATGTGATCTACAAAGATCAAGATAACTTCACTCATGCGGGAGGGGTAATGAAGACATACATTCAAGCTTTGCTTGTAGACCCGGTTCCAATATGAGCGAGGATTTGGTGAATTTTCTAAGTATCATGAACAAACAATGTTTAATTTGAAGGTATTTTTTTTATTAATCTTTCAGTTGTTTAATGTGTTGTATTTTTTGTCAACTCATGTTGTATTTTTACTTTTAATTCAGAGAAAATGAGCATGTATGTGGGGGCCCGGTTTGATGTATCTAGCGAGGGACAATTTATTTGAACTTTGTACCTTTCATGCATTGTGCCTATAAAGAATAAACTAATTTTGGAGTCAAATTTTTATTTATTTATCTATCATCTATCATGTTATGTAGCAAACAAAAAAAAAGTGTAGAGAGGAAATGTGTTATGTAGAAGACATTATTTTATTCATCAACAAGATACATGATTTATACACCATGGAAAAGAAAACTGGTGCAGAAAAATAAATTTATTTCCACATGAATAGCATAATGATTCAGATAAGTACTCTAATATTGTACATGAAATATACCTAACGGTCATATTGGCTCTTTATTTCCTAATGAATATTCCTTATTGCCTAATGAATAGAAACATAACAGATTTTGAGTCATATTAATCAACATTCCTCCTTGACTCTGGAGCTGTAAACTTCAAGCTTTTGTCATATGCTTATTATCAGAACCGTCAAGATTGAACTTGGTTACATAAGTCCATTTGACTCCTATACTCTACTTGTGTTTAGGCATCTCTACCAACTTCCATGTCTCATTTTTTCAATGATCACGAGCTCCTCCTTCGTTGCATCTATCAATTTCTAGTCACTTCCACCTTCTTCATATTTTGCAACATCTAATAGTGTACTCATAGGTCCTCCAATATTTGTGTATATCAGTTGCAGCTTCTGTGTAGCCTTCCATTTTTTTTTTGCGGAAAAAGAAGCCTTGTATGCTTCCCATATCGACAGGCAATGCGTGTAGGAGACTTTGTTTATGTTTGTTCTTTGTGTACTGCAACTTGCTCATCTTTCATCAAATCCATGATAAAACTTTTGTCTTTCATTTGAACTTTGAACACCTCTCTACCTTCTGAATCTTTAATCATGCAGTTTTGTCTTCAAACAAAACCTTATAGCCTTTCTCCATCAACTGAGGAACACTTAACAAATTTTCATTAATTTCATGAACATATAAGACATCATGAATTAATTTAAAACTTGTGTAACTTTAAATTGCAATTGTTCATTTGCCTTTTGTTGCAATATATATCCCATTTCCAATTATGACTTTGGAAATAGCAATTTCAAGCTCTCTGAAGAGCTCGCGATCATAATTCATGTGGTTTATACAACCACTATCAATGAGCCAACTTTTTGTAGAACTGTTGGCGTCAAAACATGATACTGCAAACAGTTACTCTTCTTGTGATTGATCATCAACAATATTAGCTTCTCCTTGTTGTTGTTGTTGAGACTAGCATATCTTTTCCACGTGCCTTAACTGACCATACTTATAACATCTTGCATCATGCCTCCACCAACATTTGTTTTGTGGAGGATTAGTTTTTTATTTGCAGTATGAGCAAGGTGGAAAGACTTCATTATTGCCACTTTTGTTATTTTACTTGTTGCTTGTAGAACCTACATGTTTGTGGTTATTAATTTGCCTATTTTTCTTGTCTTTCCAACCATTGTAATTTTGTAATTTCATTTGAAAAGCACTCTTCATAGATCCTTCTTGTTTCATAAGCCTCATTTGCTCTTGTGCTTGTAATGCATTCACACAATCATTACGTTATCATAAATGCGGAAAAATAACTGAACATTTGTAAAATTAATTCTTAGTTTGAAGAGGAGGTTGACCAAAATATTGACATAAATATAAGGATATCCAGGTGACATGATAACTCATTTACTTAAACCCTACGAATGATTTTTGGTGAAAGCCTCCATAGGAGGAAATAGAAGATAAATAATTTATATTCACATCCCATACTATCGGCAAGATAAAAATATTGGAAAACTTTTAAAACCTTGAATTCATAAGTGTGTAAACAAAAAAATTCAAAAGACAATGGTTCTGTGCTACAACAAAAATTCGTCGACAATGACTCTTTTTTTCCGGCTCACCAAACAAAATTTCATTCTTCACTCCAATAATTAGAATGTTTTAGATTAAAAATTAGATTTGTATCCTATGGGTGTGCACATTCAAATGATTCACCTCCAAATAGAAAATATAAGGGTCTACATCATGGAAGTCATAGAGAGATCATACAATGAATGACTCTAATTATTTTCAATATGACACATCTTTCTCTTTTCTAATGTTCTTTGTATTCCCCTATGCCTCGTGTTTGATCCAAATCTGTCTTTTCATACTTGTCATTAATATTAGTGCATTTGAAATAATGCTTAATATGTTTATGATTACATATCTATATATCAAACTTAAGATTCATGTTTCCCAAATTAAAATCTAAAGTTCATTTCCAAATGTCAAATCATTATTGTTGACCTTATTTTAAATTTGTACTATTTCGCAACCTCGTTTTATCTCAATGGTCATTTCTCATTCATCTCTTTTCAACAAAAATATACCAAGACGGTTTCTTCGTGAATACAAAAGTGTCAGCTTTAATAATTGTACCAGAGATATAGAATTAAGTACTTCTTTTACTAGTAATAAAGTTTTTTGAGTCCATTTGGGGGATTACGAACTCTTGATTGACACCAAGAGATAAAAAATATTCACAAAATTGTAGTTTCGGCAACACATCAAAATATCGAGAACTTGACTAGCATGAGATGTTAAAAAGGGTGAAGGTTCCTACTAAATATATTTGTTTTGGCAAAAAAACCAACCATTACTTGTTTGTAAGGTAAGAATGATCTTCGTTTATCGCCCTCCTTTCTCGTTCTACTCATCCTATAATGCTTCTCGTAAGCTGAGAATTCGATTTTGTGCTCCTCTTTCTTGGTCTTCTTTTTCGTGACATTTTTGTCTTTAAGGTCGTTGTGCTTCACTTGCTTGGGTGGTGCTGGTGATGAAGGATTCATTAAAATAAAGGTATCATCCCCTTCACTATTGCTACGAAGCTTCATATCCCTCATAATCCTCAACTGGTCTGAAAAGCCAGTGGAGCTACTTTTCTTGCACCTCTCATGTGAAGTGACCACCTCCAAAATTGTCATTTCTTCTGACCACTTGTAGAGTGGTTCCTCTGTTTTGCGGTCTAACATGGAGGATAGATGGTTGTGCTCCTCAACGAATAATTTTTTCAGTGGTGGACGGGGAGACAAAGTCCTTTTTTTGTGTGTGTCAGCATGGAGAGCAGATTGGCCGCAAATAGGAAACATTGGTAGGATTTGTCCATTGCCAAATATCTCATCAGCAAAGAAAAGTGTTCCTTGGGGATTATCACATGAAAAACTAAACTCTTCTTCTTCTTCAAAGTACTCTTCCTCATGCTCTAATTTGATGTTGGAATTTAAATCTTCATCGGGTTTCTTAGAAATGGGAGAGAACTCCTTGGAGTCATTGAATGTGTGAGGCAAAATAATAGAAAGAGCTTGCATTCTTGTTATCTTGAGAGATGAGGATCTATTCATTGTTTAGAATGATGAGTGTGTTTCTAAATTTCTGTGAGGTTAATGGATAGTTTGAAGTGATTGTGAAATTATAAATGAGCTTTATATTTAAAGCGGGGTTGGTTCTTAAAATGTGCTTAGATGGTTTGGGAGTTTGAAACTTTTAAGGAGATAATTGGATATAGATCCTAAATCAATCTTAGATGTTATAACTTCTTAGAGAGCAAGAGCGGCGAGGTAACAACTTTGTTAGGCGCTTATTGTTTTAAACGTTTTGTTTTATTTGTTTTTTGATGGAATAACTTGTTTAAACCTTTTATCTTTATAATTTTGTTTGTGCTATCACCACGTGCGTTCAACTTATCTTACACAACCTCCTCATTTCTAACCTTTTTTTATAGGTGTTTGTTTAGGAAACAAATCATTATATTTACTAATATGTAATTTTCAGCTTTTTTTTTCAAACTCAAAAAACATTAGAGCTAACAATAAAAAATGGAGAAGAAAACTAAAATTTACAGGAGGTAATAAAGTTAACATGTTATTAATTTAATTCATCCTTTTACAAAAAATTAAGTTTTAAACTATTTTACCACAGTCGTAATCAAATCTCATTACCAAAATCATAATAGATATTGTAAAGTATTATTAGCTTAAATGGATAATATATTTTGTAACTCTAAAACAATCATCACGTTATCATAAATGCGGAAAAATAACTGAACATTTGTCAAAATAATTCTTAGTTTGAAGAGGAGGTTGACCAAAATATTGACATAAATATAAGGATATCCAGGTGACATGATAACTCATTTACTTAAACCCTACGAATGATTTTTGGTGAAAGCCTCCATAGGAGGAAATAGAAGATAAATAATTTATATTCACATCCCATACTATCGGCAAGATAAAAATATTGGAAAACTTTTAAAACCTTGAATTCATAAGTGTGTAAACAAAAAAATTCAAAAGACAATGGTTCTGTGCTACAACAAAAATTCGTCGACAATGACTCTTTTTTTCCGGCTCACCAAACAAAATTTCATTCTTCACTCCAATAATTAGAATGTTTTAGATTAAAAATTAGATTTGTATCCTATGGGTGTGCACATTCAAATGATTCACCTCCAAATAGAAAATATAAGGGTCTACATCATGGAAGTCATAGAGAGATCATACAATGAATGACTCTAATTATTTTCAATATGACACATCTTTCTCTTTTCTAATGTTCTTTGTATTCCCCTATGCCTCGTGTTTGATCCAAATCTGTCTTTTCATACTTGTCATTAATATTAGTGCATTTGAAATAATGCTTAATATGTTTATGATTACATATCTATATATCAAACTTAAGATTCATGTTTCCCAAATTAAAATCTAAAGTTCATTTCCAAATGTCAAATCATTATTGTTGACCTTATTTTAAATTTGTACTATTTCGCAACCTCGTTTTATCTCAATGGTCATTTCTCATTCATCTCTTTTCAACAAAAATATACCAAGACGGTTTCTTCGTGAATACAAAAGTGTCAGCTTTAATAATTGTACCAGAGATATAGAATTAAGTACTTCTTTTACTAGTAATAAAGTTTTTTGAGTCCATTTGGGGGATTACGAACTCTTGATTGACACCAAGAGATAAAAAATATTCACAAAATTGTAGTTTCGGCAACACATCAAAATATCGAGAACTTGACTAGCATGAGATGTTAAAAAGGGTGAAGGTTCCTACTAAATATATTTGTTTTGGCAAAAAAACCAACCATTACTTGTTTGTAAGGTAAGAATGATCTTCGTTTATCGCCCTCCTTTCTCGTTCTACTCATCCTATAATGCTTCTCGTAAGCTGAGAATTCGATTTTGTGCTCCTCTTTCTTGGTCTTCTTTTTCGTGACATTTTTGTCTTTAAGGTCGTTGTGCTTCACTTGCTTGGGTGGTGCTGGTGATGAAGGATTCATTAAAATAAAGGTATCATCCCCTTCACTATTGCTACGAAGCTTCATATCCCTCATAATCCTCAACTGGTCTGAAAAGCCAGTGGAGCTACTTTTCTTGCACCTCTCATGTGAAGTGACCACCTCCAAAATTGTCATTTCTTCTGACCACTTGTAGAGTGGTTCCTCTGTTTTGCGGTCTAACATGGAGGATAGATGGTTGTGCTCCTCAACGAATAATTTTTTCAGTGGTGGACGGGGAGACAAAGTCCTTTTTTTGTGTGTGTCAGCATGGAGAGCAGATTGGCCGCAAATAGGAAACATTGGTAGGATTTGTCCATTGCCAAATATCTCATCAGCAAAGAAAAGTGTTCCTTGGGGATTATCACATGAAAAACTAAACTCTTCTTCTTCTTCAAAGTACTCTTCCTCATGCTCTAATTTGATGTTGGAATTTAAATCTTCATCGGGTTTCTTAGAAATGGGAGAGAACTCCTTGGAGTCATTGAATGTGTGAGGCAAAATAATAGAAAGAGCTTGCATTCTTGTTATCTTGAGAGATGAGGATCTATTCATTGTTTAGAATGATGAGTGTGTTTCTAAATTTCTGTGAGGTTAATGGATAGTTTGAAGTGATTGTGAAATTATAAATGAGCTTTATATTTAAAGCGGGGTTGGTTCTTAAAATGTGCTTAGATGGTTTGGGAGTTTGAAACTTTTAAGGAGATAATTGGATATAGATCCTAAATCAATCTTAGATGTTATAACTTCTTAGAGAGCAAGAGCGGCGAGGTAACAACTTTGTTAGGCGCTTATTGTTTTAAACGTTTTGTTTTATTTGTTTTTTGATGGAATAACTTGTTTAAACCTTTTATCTTTATAATTTTGTTTGTGCTATCACCACGTGCGTTCAACTTATCTTACACAACCTCCTCATTTCTAACCTTTTTTATAGGTGTTTGTTTAGGAAACAAATCATTATATTTACTAATATGTAATTTTCAGCTTTTTTTTTCAAACTCAAAAAACATTAGAGCTAACAATAAAAAATGGAGAAGAAAACTAAAATTTACAGGAGGTAATAAAGTTAACATGTTATTAATTTAATTCATCCTTTTACAAAAAATTAAGTTTTAAACTATTTTACCACAGTCGTAATCAAATCTCATTACCAAAATCATAATAGATATTGTAAAGTATTATTAGCTTAAATGGATAATATATTTTGTAACTCTAAAACAATCATCACGTTATCATAAATGCGGAAAAATAACTGAACATTTGTCAAAATAATTCTTAGTTTGAAGAGGAGGTTGACCAAAATATTGACATAAATATAAGGATATCCAGGTGACATGATAACTCATTTACTTAAACCCTACGAATGATTTTTGGTGAAAGCCTCCATAGGAGGAAATAGAAGATAAATAATTTATATTCACATCCCATACTATCGGCAAGATAAAAATATTGGAAAACTTTTAAAACCTTGAATTCATAAGTGTGTAAACAAAAAAATTCAAAAGACAATGGTTCTGTGCTACAACAAAAATTCGTCGACAATGACTCTTTTTTTCCGGCTCACCAAACAAAATTTCATTCTTCACTCCAATAATTAGAATGTTTTAGATTAAAAATTAGATTTGTATCCTATGGGTGTGCACATTCAAATGATTCACCTCCAAATAGAAAATATAAGGGTCTACATCATGGAAGTCATAGAGAGATCATACAATGAATGACTCTAATTATTTTCAATATGACACATCTTTCTCTTTTCTAATGTTCTTTGTATTCCCCTATGCCTCGTGTTTGATCCAAATCTGTCTTTTCATACTTGTCATTAATATTAGTGCATTTGAAATAATGCTTAATATGTTTATGATTACATATCTATATATCAAACTTAAGATTCATGTTTCCCAAATTAAAATCTAAAGTTCATTTCCAAATGTCAAATCATTATTGTTGACCTTATTTTAAATTTGTACTATTTCGCAACCTCGTTTTATCTCAATGGTCATTTCTCATTCATCTCTTTTCAACAAAAATATACCAAGACGGTTTCTTCGTGAATACAAAAGTGTCAGCTTTAATAATTGTACCAGAGATATAGAATTAAGTACTTCTTTTACTAGTAATAAAGTTTTTTGAGTCCATTTGGGGGATTACAAACTATTGATTGACACCAGGAGATAAAAAATATTCACAAAATTGTAGTTTCGGCAACACATCAAAATATCGAGAACTTGACTAGCATGAGATGTTAAAAAGGGTGAAGGTTCCTACTAAATATATTTGTTTTGGCAAAAAAACCAACCATTACTTGTTTGTAAGGTAAGAATGATCTTCGTTTATCGCCCTCCTTTCTCGTTCTACTCATCCTATAATGCTTCTCGTAAGCTGAGAATTCGATTTTGTGCTCCTCTTTCTTGGTCTTCTTTTTCGTGACATTTTTGTCTTTAAGGTCGTTGTGCTTCACTTGCTTGGGTGGTGCTGGTGATGAAGGATTCATTAAAATAAAGGTATCATCCCCTTCACTATTGCTACGAAGCTTCATATCCCTCATAATCCTCAACTGGTCTGAAAAGTCAGTGGAGCTACTTTTCTTGCACCTCTCATGTGAAGTGACCACCTCCAAAATTGTCATTTCTTCTGACCACTTGTAGAGTGGTTCCTCTGTTTTGCGGTCTATCATGGAGGAAAGATGGTTGTGCTCCTCAACGAATAATTTTTTCAGTGGTGGACGGAGAGACAAAGTTCTTATGAAAGTTTTCACTTGATTGCAAGATTGTTAAGAAAATGTTGTTAAAGTTGTGTTAAGAATTTGGTGAAAGTTATATGGAAGATGATGTATGAATCTCAATGTCTATTTAAATAGGTGTTCAATCAGTCATCATATTCATACATGAAGGTAGAAGTCGATTGGAATAACATTCATTCGTTTTGGGTGAAGTTATTTCAATTTGGATTTGAAAATTTGGTGTAACAACTCTCAGTAACTAATTACTTCAATAGGTAACCGATTACTCAAACTTTTTTTTCCAAATGAGTAATTGGTTACTCCCTTGAGTAAGTGGTTACTCTTTATAGAAATTGTTTGGTAACCTGTTACTCAGTTTGAGCAGTCCTAGTAACACATTACTTGATTATAGTAACTCATTACTTAGTTCTAGTTATTTGTTACTTAAGTCTAGTAACTCATTACTCAAGTCGAGTAACATATTCATTTGTTTTTTAAAAATTTAATCCAATTTAATTCCAAGTTAAAATACTTTTCAAAAAAGGTTTTCCTACTAAGCATTTAAGAGTAGCTTTTCTTTTAGTGTCTTCTTCATTTTAAGGATAGTAGTGTCTTCATCAAAACTATTCTTAAGGTCGGGGGCAATATCTTTTTTACAAAAATCATTATATTTATTTTCATTAGTTTGTAAGGAAAATTATGAAAATATTTTTTATCTTAGTTTAAAAAAGTATTAATTGAATACATAATTAAGTTATTTAGTCAATTTCGTAAAATAATTTGTTAAGTAATATTTTGTTAGGTGAATTAAAATAATATTGACATCAATTTTGGTCATTGTGTGACTTAAGGTCACTTGAAGAATATTCTTTTAAGGGGAGAGATCCACATTCTTTAAGAATAAAATTTTTAAACTTACTTCTAATAATAAATTAATGATTAAATTTAAACCATTAAATATTTATAGAATTAATAACTATGATAAAATCTAAATTTTTTTGGAGTAAGTAGATTCCACTTTTTTTTTAATAATGCATCGAGGTTTGGTAAAAATTAATGCTAATACTAATTGGGGAACAAAATAAACTTGAAGAACTAAAGTGAAAAAGTATAAGAAAATAAATATTGGGCCTGTATATGACCCGACCCGGATCGGCCCGGCCCATAAGAATGGAAGTCATGATCAACCCTCAGTGTAATATATTGATTCAATTTAGGGTTTTTCATTTTCCACCGTAACCACTTGCAGCAACAGAAATGGTGAGTGAAACCGTTCTCTTCCTCTTTCTATTCACCAATTATCGATGTAATTGATTCAAAGTTGTTTCTTTTTGAATTTTTTTTGTTAATAGGCTCCAAAAAGAGGTGCTAAAGCTCCCATTGTAGCTGCAAAGAAGAAGCAGGTTTATATCTAATTCTGTTCTGTGACTCAGTTTTGTTTTTTAGTGTAATATCAATGCACCGAGATTGTAAAGATTTATACACAGTCGCTACATCATCGGTTATTACAGTGACAGTTAAAAATATCCTACGCTGTCTGTGTATACATCATTTTCTCTGTTTTTTATTTCTTTTCTGTTTTATTTTGAATGATTTTTAGATATTGTTTTAATTATTCGAATTTTTTTATGTTTAGGATAATAAGGTTGTGAATCCATTGTTTGAGAAGCGTCCTAAGCAATTTGGGATTGGAGGAGCATTACCTCCTAAGAGGGATTTGACTCGCTTTGTGAAATGGCCTAAGACAGTTCAAATTCAAAGGAAGAAGAGAATTCTCAAGCAAAGGTTGAAGGTTCCACCAGCATTAAACCAATTCACTAAAACACTTGATAAAAACCTTGGTAATAAACCCATATCTAAGGATCATTTTGATATTAACTTTTGTGTTCTGATTTTTACTTATACTCTCCGTAAAAGTGGAGAAAATGCAATTTTTATATTAGTCATGAGAGTGTTTTTGAAATATTTGTTTTGGTATATGGGGATGGCAACATAACCCGAACTCATGGGTATCCGCCTCTACTTGAACCAAATTTGATGGGAAAGCCCCGTTTTGATTGGGTTCAGGTTCGTGTTTGATATTGGTCATATCCACCCTGAACCCGTCCCTTAATTATAGTTAGGGTTCGGGGTTCGGAAGGTAAAATTCGAACCTAGCCCAAACTTTTGCAGTTCCTAGTTTGGTGTTCACTACCTAGCCATAACTGTTGATATATTTGTTGACTTTCATAACGTTTTATATTATGTGGCTTTTAATAGTACAAAACTTGGGTTAATTCTTTAAGTGTTTGTGGTGCTACTTTCCAATAAAAATATAACATGTGTAGTTGTTAAAAAACTTACACATGTTATATTTATGTTGGAAATTAGCACTACAAAACCTAAAGAATTGATACTATATTCTTTAAAAGCTTCATTGTTAAGGATAAGGTAGAGCAATCAAAACAATGGATTCTTTTGCTTAAAGCTGAATTTGTTTCATAAGTTTACTGCATGGAAATCGTAATTGATACAAATGTTCTGGAAACAGAACTGGTAATCAATGATTCTTGATTGAATGGTTCCAATGTGGTTAAAGGTCAAAATGGTATTTAGTTTTGTATTATATACTGGATTACTAATATATTCCCAACTCTTTTCATTGTTGGAGTAACATAACAGCCTATTTTTCTTTATATGACTAAACCAGTTTCTTTCTAAGTAAAGTACCTTGCAGTTATGGGTTTTACTATTTAAAATTAATTTTTTAAGAGAAGCAAAATTTATCTGTCTCACTATCTGTGGCACCCTCTTTCTATGACTCAAGTATGTTTTCCACACCACTCCTTTTGATGGGCACCTAGCATTCATTGCTCTGTTATGAAAGATGAAAATAAAATCAAAAGAAGTGCTATCTATTTAAATTGTGTGGCACAGGACATTCTATGTATAAACTTTGTATTCAATTCACCTGTTGGAGATGTAGTTTCAGTGGGTGGCAACAGGAAAGCATAGTTGAGATAACTAGATGAGAGAGATAGAAATTTTAACTTTTTAAAAAAATATTGAATTACTGCAATACCCATATCTCTACAAGTCAATCTACTTAGAATGAAACTGGTTTTTTGTCATAAAGAAAAGGTGTAGGCTGCTAACATCTTCAAAAGAAGAGCCCCCATATAGTATATACATATACATGTGTGTATATATTGTAATATACATATAATTAGATGAACATGATTTATGTCAGATCATTATGACATTGTTTGATCCATGTAGCTGACCTCACCTGATGGGATTAAAAGGCTTTGTTGTTGTTGTATACATATGATTAAAAGAATATAATATTTTTCTAACATACAAATGTCAATATTTGACCTTTAACATTCCAATAAACCATTTTAAATTTAAATAATTATTTAAAATGAACTTTCCGACAATGAGATTTGATATGACTGCTTATAATTTAACTTTTTTCGAGCTTGCGTAATTGTGGTGCAGTAATAGTAGCAGTGATGACTTGGTTCATGATGATTTATTTGGTAACTTTTTGCAGTATATGCAGGAACTTCTATTTGTATAATTTCTTTTACTCTAATAATGTGTATTTGTTGCAACTTATGGTTGCTTCAATTTTATGCTAATTGTTATTGTCAAATCCACTATACAGCAACCAACCTTTTCAAGGTGCTCCTCAAGTACAGGCCTGAGGATAAAGCTGAAAAGAAAGAGCGTCTTTTGAAAAGGGCTCAGGCAGAGGCTGATGGAAAACCGGTTGAAGGAAAGAAGCCTATTGTTGTGAAATATGGACTCAATCATGTTACCTACCTTATTGAGCAGGTCGGTGTTCCTTTATTATTGATGCACGAATACGAATACCCTCCCCATCCTTGTTTAGTAATTTCTGACTTCGATACCTTTTTTATTTTCTGGCAGAACAAAGCACAGCTTGTTGTGATTGCTCATGATGTGGACCCAATTGAGCTTGTAGTATGGCTTCCAGCATTGTGCAGGAAGATGGAGATTCCATACTGTATTGTCAAGGGCAAAGCACGCTTGGGAACAGTAATTATTTTTCTATCGACCTTTATAATATTTTCACCATTAAATTTATAATTCATGATTTCTTCAATTAATGTGCTATTTTGGCAGGTTGTCCATAAGAAAACTGCATCAGTTTTGTGTTTGACAACTGTCAAGAATGAAGACAAGTTAGAGTTCAGTAGAATCTTGGAGGCTATCAAGGTGTGTAATGGTTTCAATTTTTCGTGTAATTTTTTTGTTTCGACAAAATTAAACTGAATCTATACTTTTTTGTTTCCTTCCCAGGCTAACTTCAATGACAAGTATGATGAATACAGAAAGAAGTGGGGTGGTGGAATTATGGGTTCCAAATCCCAAGCCAAAACCAAGGCCAAGGAAAGGCTCATTGCCAAGGAAGCAGCTCAAAGATTGACCTAGAAGTCTCTTTTGCATTGTTTCTCTCCTTCTATTATGTTAATCCTATTTTCTATTTTGGGGAGGCTTTTATAAGTTAAATTTGAGGTTTTCTTTCATTCTGGTAGATACACAAGGTTCAATTTTTTATCTTTTCAGTTCGGAACTAACCTTGCATCTGTTTACCATCAAGATTTTGTAGTAATCCCATAATGTATGCTCTTTTTGCAGTAAGATTTTTATTGTTATTTTCTTGATACAGTTTGAATGGTGTTTCAACTTCTGTTTAATCACTAATTTAAAAGATTCTCATTTTATTCAACTGTTCCTTCTTCAACTGATTAATTAGTTGAATGAGTATTGTTCATAAGAAGTTGAATCTTAAAACTAAACTCAAGTTCTTATTTGATGAAACTGGCTTGAAACCAGCATGGGTCATGCTGGTTTTGAGTATGGTTCATAAGTAGTTGAATCTTCAACTAATTTGATGAAACTGGCTTCATAGAATTATATTTATTCTTATTTTGAAAATTGGGTTTTTTTCAAAACAATTAACTACACAGCTCAAAACCAGCATGACCCAGATTGGACAGAGGCTCATAATGCTCCTCTAAGCTTTATGTCATTTTGCAAGTCATCATTAAAATATAAAATTGATTGAAAAGATGATAAATAAATTTGAGAGTTAAAAGTTAATGCTATAATGTTGGTATATATAAAAAAATTAAATTAAATAATAGCAATCTAATAGTCGAGTTTAAAATAAAATTCACGAAATAATTTTCCATTGTTATGAATTTAGCATTATTTTTTTCGTATTTATCTAATAAATTGTTCTTTTGTTTTTAAGATTAAAAACCAAAATATTTATTTAATGAAACTTTTATGAAAAGATAGTTCTTAAAGTAAGTTTTGTTTTAGACTAAAAAAACAGACAACATATGGAACTTGTTTTTACTTTGGTTTTTAACTTTGTTTTAGAAATAATGAAAAACCAAAGGACAAGTTATTTTCATTATTGGTAATTGCTATTTTTTATCAAATTGAGTTGCCAAATATCTTGCTCCACTGGCCTTATAAAGAATCAGGTTAGGCTCCTAAAATTCCTTTCATATATAGAGACCTCTGGGCATTTTTTGAAAGAGGAATGTTTTAGCTAGCTGGAATGCCTTATATCATGGTATGTCCATAGACAAAAGTCCTATTAATTTTGCCAATTCGTTGATATGATGGATTCATACATCAGTCAACAAAATATATATGAAGAGAAGATATCTAAACTTTCCTTCTCCCTTCGGGACCTATCTAAAAAGAAAGAGAGTTCAGTACTTCTTGGTTGCGAATATCTAAATAGAACAAATCATCTTGTAGATATCTTTGCTTCTGAACAAAACAATTAGAATTAGGTGATAAATGTTAATTGATCATATTTTATACACTCTTTTTATGACATTTTAAATACTTAATCAATTCAAATAAATGACATTATATTAATACATGATTAAAACTTGTTTAATTGATCAAATCTCACCCTTGGAGTGTTTTGTAGGCATAATCTGGAGGAATAATTGCAAAAAAAGTTCCAAGAAATCAACCATGTCATGCCGAAGTAAAATCGCGATAGCTCCTTTATTCACCGTTTGATCGAGCTGAAATTTTGATATGTTGTTTCTAACTGATGGGGCTTCAATGTGAATGGTCAGATCGTCGAAATTAGTAAAACTCGCTGGGCTGAACGCACACAGCCGTGAAAATCAGCATTTCACCATTGTTTCTCTACGTTGGGTGCACCCACTTGTGCTGAACACTGTGGGTGGAGCACGGGGCGCACAAAGGAGCCCCCATCGCAAGTGGGTGAGTTGAAAGGTCACCATAAGTCAGTTGGAGGTACGCTGAGTGCATAGGACAACACAAGTGTTGTCCCTGGGTTCGAAGGCATACCTCATTCTTCACATCCATTTGAAAGAGTTTGAAGTTCATTATCGATGCAAAGGGTAGCAACATTCGAATAGCCTCCAAACTCGCAACATGGACGTAGGTTTCATCATAGTCAATGCCTTCTTCTTGATTATACCCTTTGGCAACCAAACGTGCCTTATTACGTATAATCAAACCAAATTCGTCAAGTTTATTTTTAAAGACCCATTTTGTGCCTATTACAGCATGATCTTTAGGCTTAGGGACCAAGTCCCATACGTTATTGCGCTCAAATTGGTTTAGCTCTTTTTGCATAGTTATTCCCCAGTGTTCATCCTCTAAGGCCTCATCTATGGTCTGAGGCTCGACTTGAAACATAAATGCTACAAAGTTACAAAAATTTCTTAGCGAGTTACGGGTTACCACTCCCGATGAGATATCACATATGACCTTGTTGAGCGGATGATCTTTCTTTGTCTTCCACACCATAGGCATTTCTTGAAGATTTACATTTATCTTCTGATCATCCTAGACCTCGTTCTCATTCTCCATGTTCTTCGTGTATGCATTTTTCAGTGCACCTGAAACATCATCACACAACCTTCTTCTTCTCTTTCGGAGAAGATTCATCAAATTTTACATGGATAGACTCTTCAATATGCATAGTATATTTATTAAAGACTCGATATATTTTACTATGAATGGAATACCCCCAAAATATTCCCTCGCCGGCTTTTGAATCAAATTCTCCTAGTAATCTTTTAACATTATTTAATATGAAGTATTTACATCCAAAAGCATGCGGGTGAGAAATATTAGGTTTTCAGCCTTTTAGCAATTCATATGGCGTTTTTAAGAGTGTAGGCCTAAGCAGCACTCGATTGATTTCATAGCAAGCAGTATGCGCCACATCGGCGCAAAAGTATTTAGGGACCTTGCTTTCATTTAGCATTGTCCTAGCTAGCTCCTATAATACTTGATTTATTCTCTCAACAACTCCATTTTGTTGAGGGGTTTGAGGAGCAGAGAATTGAGGTAGGATCTCATCCTTTTTTCAAAACTTATCAACTATGCGGTTTTCAAATTCTCCACCATGATCGCTGCGAATATAGACAATTTTATGGTCAATTTGGTTTTGTAGATGTTTCGCCAGATTTTTAAAAGACTTGAAAGCATCGCTTTTAGAGTGAGAAACAAAGTTCTTGTATATCTAGAGAAATCATCAACAATTATAAGTGCATAGTAGCTACCGCCAAAGCTCATTATTTGTGATGGTCCAAATAGATCCATATGGAGTAACTCCAAAGGTCTAGTTGTGGATATCACGTTCTTAGTTGAAAATGAATTCTTCGCTCGTTTACACTTTTGACAAGTGTCACCAGAGTCTTTTGATTTGAAATCAAGCTTTGGTAATCCTACTACTAAATCATGTGATGATAACTTAGCTAGATGTTTTAGATGGACATGTGCTACTCGTCTATGCCACAGCCAGATGTCACTATCTTTAGTGATAAAATAATTTGAAAACAAAGTGGTGACATCATCCAAGTTGATCATATAAATGTTATTTATTCGCTGCCCTATAAACTTAACATTATTATTTACCCTATCACGAATGATGCAACAGTTTGAGTCAAAAGATACCTTATTTCCTTTATCACACAGTTGGCTAATGCTTAGTAGGTTGTGCTCTAGTCCTTTGACATATGACACGTTTTTTATTACGGCTTGTGAAGCATTTCCAATTCGTCCAACTCCTAGAATTTTTCCTCTATTGTTGTCTCCATAAGTGACATAACCTTTACCATTTAGTGAGAGATCCATGAACTTCGATCTGTCACGTGTCATATGCCTTGAACATTCACTGGCTATGTACCAATGTTGTCCCTGAGTTCGAAGGCATACCTCACTCGTGTCATCCAGATCGCTTGTGCTGCCAATTTTGTGAGTGTTTGCCATTAAGCACAATTTGGCGGTCTCATCTTCATCGGATGTTCTACTCGTTGTCTCGTCCTCCGGAACATCCCATACAATGTAAGCCTTCTTGGATTTGAAGTCTCGGGGGTTGCTTTTATCGTGTTCAACCTTCTTGAGGTGACTCAGACATTGGAATTTCATATGGCCCGGTTTGCCACACTCATGGCAAATGAGGAGATCTTTGGGAGTTTTGCCTCATCTGGTTGAATCAGTTGCCTCCTTCTTTTGAAATCGTTTAAATCCTCCTTTCTTCTTGAGACACTTGCCAAACTTTCTAACAAGAAGATTTAACGTTTCATCATCTAATTCAGACCCTGAATCATCATTGTCTCTCTCTTCTTGTGATTGTGAAGATGTAGCTTTTAGAGAGATGCCCTTTTTCTTTCGGTATGAATCTTCATGCATTGTTAAGCGACTCATCTCCATTTCGTGTTCTTAGAGCTTTCTAAAGAGAGTTGCTAGTGGCATAGTGTCTAAGTCTTTCGACTTCATAATTGTTGTTACCTTGGGCTTCCATTTCCTATCAAGACAATACAACACTTTGATAGTAAGTTCACCAATAGAAAAATTCTTATCTAAAACAATTAAATGATTTACAATATGAATGAATCCTTTTTTAATTTCATTTATCGATTCATTAGGAAACATTCTAAACAACTCATATTCATGTGTCAAAACATTCAATCGAGCACGCTTATTCTCACTTGTGCCTTCGTGGGTTACTTACAAAGTATCTCACATTTCCTTTACATTTGGCACTGTGACGCCTGAAAGAATTCATCGTATGATAAGGCAGAGGTTATAATGTTCTTTGCCTTGAGATTGTGCTGGACTTTACGTCTTTCATCGTCAGTCCATAATCCCTTTGGTTTTTCTTTGGGTTCACCATCCACTAAGTAAAGTGGAGTGAAAGGTCCATTGACAATAGAGTCCCAAATCTCTATGTCTATGGCCTCTATAAAGATTCGCATTCACACATTCCAATAGGCGTACCCTTCGCCACTGAAAATCGGAGGGCGATTGAAGGATGTACCATCACCCCCGAAAGGGTTTGTGGAAACCATAGTCATTAACCCCTCGGATAAACGAATTTAGCAGCCAAGCTGGTACTTTCATACTAGCTTTGATACCACTTGTTGGGTACTAGTAAGGTAAGATTACACCTAGAGGGGGTGAATAGGTGTCGCGAATCACCAATCTCACTTTTCCGATATTTGCGCAGAATACAAAGCTGCTGTAGTTAATCAATTATCTTGATTGTTATACTTTGAAAATTAGTTTTCTTGCTTCGTAAAAACCGTGATGATTCTTGATCTTTACTATTCTAAGATTGATTCTTGATTAACAACAGATTAACACAGTAAGCAATTAATCACAGAAAGCCAATCAAAACAGAAAGCAGTAAAGACAGAATTGTAAAGAGATAAGGAAGCAGTAAAAACCGTGATGATTCTTGATCTTTATGAGATCTTTCTTGTCTAATGACGACTCCTAATTCTCAACCTGTGTTGATCTCACACATCACGAGAATTCTCCTCAAGTTACAGATTTTTCGCCGAGTTACTTAGCACACTAGATTGTGCGGATAACGAATCTTAATTCGGCTCTAATCACCCTTGACAGAAAGATCTCATAAAGCAGGCCTAAGACCAAATTATGAAATCATGCAAGATGTTTTCAATTGAATGAAAAACGTTTTGGCGTAATGAAAAAGGTTTTCTCTCTTTTCTCTCTCTTTTCATTGTTGAAGCTTATGCAAGAAAACCTCAAAGAAACAACAAGAAAGCTTTGAAACTTTTAGCACCATGAATCTTTGGTTTTCTCTCTCTCAGATAATTTTTTGATTCTTGCTCAATGAAGGTGAAAAGCTGTTTTAAAAACGGATTCAATTATGTTTCAAAATAATAGAATTAGCTCATAACTGATACAACAAATATTAATTGATTAAATGGTCATGTTAATCGATTAACAATTTCTTTAAAAATGAATTTTCAGTTATGGCTTAATCGATTAATTTGATAGAAATTCTGGAAGGTTACATTTTGTAACTTCATTTAATCGACTATGACTTTCCTTAATCGATTGAGGATTTCTTCAGGACTAATCGATAACCAAACGGATTGATCAATTAAAATTGCTTAAAATGGTTTTTCTATTTATGCGGTAAATACCATATATGATGAATGAGCATGCAATCATGATTTTTAGAAAGAATAAAGTCTTCATGTACAAAACCATGTATGTATGAATGCAAATGCATGAGTGTCATTTATCATATATATGTATGATGATGTTATGCCTCATTCTCTATGATTTTCATTTTAGACTTTTTGTGAGACACTTTTCATCTTGGGTTTACCTAACCTAAGACTCAATA
Organism: Lupinus angustifolius; assembly: GCF_001865875.1. Taxonomy (NCBI): domain Eukaryota; kingdom Viridiplantae; phylum Streptophyta; class Magnoliopsida; order Fabales; family Fabaceae; genus Lupinus; species Lupinus angustifolius. Next base: position 16,219,656 of record NC_032011.1, read on the forward strand.
CTAGGCAATCAACTTAGAACTCTAGAATGTAAAAAGCAATCCTAGACTCTATGATATTGACCTTGAGTTCTTGGTGTGTTGTTTGATGAGATGTCCAAGTCTTCAAGCTTCCATATAAGACCTTATCTTCATCAGAACTTCGTAGGTTGGTTATAATGACATCCTTTGACTATTTGTCATTTTACTGGTTCACCTTCTTGTCCACCGAATGCTACATCTAGTACTCTTATCATACAAGAGATTTTTCTATTAGATCTAGTACCCTTGTGATAACAAGTTTTACAACAAGATGAAGAATAAAACCAAGGGCATAATTGCCTTTACAAGTATTTGACAATTGTTATAACTTGCAATCATTTTGCTCTAAATATATACTCAGTAAACAATGCTCTTATATGTTTGAAAACTTTAGAACTTAACACTTGAAGCAACTTCAGAAAAATCTGAAAGTTTAGAATCAAAGTGGCAAAAGAGTGCAGAAATTGTTTTACTAAGTTATGAAAATTTCATATATCACTTGTATGTGGATTGTGTTATTGAATTGAATGTCTCAGTGCATTTAAATAGGCTTCCAATCAGCCATAGTACCCTTCCATGAAGATAAGACACGATTGGAATGAAACTCATTCACTTTGGATGAAAATTGTTCATTCAAATTTGAAAATCTGGTTTCCAACAACTATGTGAATTGATTGCCACGGTAGTGAAATCGATTGCCAAAACTTGTTGTCCAAAGTGGTAATCAATTAATACAAGTAATTAATCGGATACTCAGTGTTAGTTATGTTTTTGTAACTGTTTTCTTAGTTAGGTAATCTATTACGTAGTTCTAGTAACCTGTTACCAACTCTCACAGAGTTCAGGTAACATGTTACCTAGATCTAGTAACCTATTTGTCAAGTCAAGTAACTTGTTACTTAGCATTTTTGACATTGTTTCAAGACTTATCCAATTCTTTTGAAAATAGTTTTGAATTCTTTGAGCTTTGCTACTAAATATAAATTGAGCATAAGGATAGAAATACCTATTGAAGACTTGATCGATAATTTCCTGAAGCTTGAATCTTCTGTCTTCATAGTCTTTTTTTCTTCTTCTTTTTGTGATCTTGGTGTCTTCATCAAAACCGTACCAAAGTCAGGAGCAAGACATTCTTCACAACTCGTTTTATCTAAGTCTGGTCGGCTGAATAAATCATTTTGTAAAAAGTAATATTAAAATGAAGCCTTGTGAGAAAAAAGAATATTGTGCTTTCACCTCATTTGTGTTTATATTTGTTATTATTAGAATTTTGTTTGTCATTTTTAGTCAATATTGTACCAAAACCTAATTTGTTTAATTAATGTATAAACTTATGTGTCCAGCTTTTGTTGTAGACAAAATGTAAGAACTATATTATTTGATGATGTTTTCGATTTATTTGTCACATTTTATTATCGTAAAATATATATTTTTAGTTATTTAATTAGTATTTGTATAATAATATCCTAGGTACCCATATCTTACCATAACCAACCCATGGTATAAGCTAAGTGTGGCCGATCACTTTTCTTCAAAAGCCTTGCCAGTAGAGTGTGGCAACTTTCCAAACCACTTCAACCTTCACTTTTATTAAGTTATTACTAGTGTGTCAATACATTTCGTATCTATCAGTCAATATTATATAGTATTACATATTTAATTTTTATATTTCATTTTTTAGAATTAGAATGTATTTGCTGTGTTATGTGTACTTTATATTATATATTTTTTTTGTATTTATAATAATATTCACTTTAAAGTGAGAGATGTAGTTAATTAATGTGTTATTGGTGGTTATTTAGGGTTAGATGTTTTTTTGTAAAAATTAAATAATATTAAAGACAAAATAGGAAGTGAAAATTATACCATAATAGAAGTTACATATATTTTGCTTTTATATATAATATAGAGAAGTACAGAGATAAAGAGATAAGGATAGTTTAGTACAATGTGCTCAATTGTAACATTTTTATATTATCTACTCTATTTTCTCATATAAGTCATCTGCTTCCATTTGTTTTTGAAATTTTCATCTGATTATTGTAATTAATAATTTTTTGTCAAATTAATGTTAGAATGCAACAAATTCGGAAATAATACTATGTGCATAATTTCCTTTTTCCCGCTTTTAATATTATTTTTCCATAAAAATTGTGGCTGTCTATTTTTTGAAGACAAATTCATTAATGATATGCCATTTCTCATATTCAATTTTCTCAAATTGAAGGAGAGTAGAGGTAAATGTTAATTGTTTTTTCTAGAAGAACATTTGGTGAGAATAAATATGATCACATCATTTCTATCTTAATTCTTAATTATATATATGAAAGAGTTTATGTATTAATAAACTAGGAGATCAAACTAGATACTTTGTTTTTAAGTGACTCAATTTTCTTCATTTTAGTCCAACAAGTTCATATATTTTTTATTTGTAAAATATAACATATATATTTATATTCTATACAATATATAAAGGAAAAACATGAAATAACTACTATGGTGTAATATCATTTTCCTACTTTACCCTTAAACTTTTTAATTTTTACAAAAAAAACATATAATTATATATAAGTATATAATTAAGCACCATCAACCTATTAACTATCTCTCTAGCATTATAATAAAAAAATGTTATAATATAAAGTATCCCTAATAAAAAATATAATATAAAGTATACTCAATAAAAAAGAAATATTCTAATTCTCCAAAATAAAATATATATATTTTGTGACATCATAAAAGTATGAATCTGGGCTAGCAGATATGAAATGTTTGTCACTACTAGTATATATAAAAGAAGAATTTAATATTTATCCATTATTATACAATTTTTTTTATAGTTAACATATAATTCATTATTTAATATAAATGATATATAATATACTTATTTATTTTTGGTACATAATTATTTATATATATATATATATATATATATATATTAAACTCATATGAGAAATCATAAGTTTATTTTGCTAACCAGTTACCCTAAAGAATTGATCTATTTCTAGATGCATGAATATATATAAGTAGATAATTGTGATTTGATCTAATCTAATCTTCTAATTAATTAATTATAATTACTTATTAAATCAATAATTAATTAAATGGAATAATAATATATATGAATCAATGTGGTTATTCCCAATGTTACACACAAACCCTCACATCTTCTTCCTCTTTCTCTCATTTTGAGTTTCCTCCTCTTCTTCTCTATAAATCTTATTCCCTTTTCCAATCTTCAAACCCTAAACTCTCTTCTTCCTTTCTCTCATTCTTATTCCCCGCAATTCCCGTCACATTCCGTTCCTTCTTCCGTTACATTTTTTTCGATCTCCCACCAAATTCCAACACCGATGGCTGACGGTAACGGAAACAAGATCAATAATCTCCCTGACGATCTCTTCTCTTCTAAATCCTCCGATTCTCATTCCAATCTCAAAGGTATTTTATATTTCCCACTTTATTTTCATTATTTTAGGGTCTTTTTTTGTTCCTCAATAAATCGGAGCGAGTCTCGGCGTAACAGTAAGGTTGTTTGCCTTGTCACCTGGAGGTTATGAGTTTAAATCCTGGAAACAACCTATTTGCTTAAGACATGCGTATGTATACCCTCAGGCCTTTGTTAGTTAGAGTCTCGTGCACTAGACTGTCCTTTTTTATTTACATCGATAACCGATTCTTAATTGCAGTTGCTTGCTCTCTATGTCTGGATCGGTTGAATTTTAATCCGCAACTCGTTCTTCGTGTGGATCACATCCCTGACATGTGTTTTTTTTTTGTAGTTGACTTTACTTCATAGATTGAAGAATGATCTATGCTATGCTAATGTTTTCAATGCTTTAGTGACAGTGATTTATGACTTTCTCTTGTTTGTTGACAAGTGTGAGTGGAAGGAGGAGTGGTGTTAAGCTAATTTTGTTGTTTTTTAATTTTTATTAATAAGCTGATTTGATTGTTTTGTTGGGGTTATTGATTTGAATTTTCGTGTTGATTTTTGTCTCTTCTTCGACGATGATGTGTAATTGCAAGTGATGTTCGGATTATTGTTTTTGATTTGTCTGTTGATTTTTGTTTCTTCTTCGACAGTGATGTGTAATTCAATACTGTAGATCCTGTGATTATTTCTGATTTATTATTTAGATCACATGGTTAATGTTTGCCTTTTGGCCGTGTTAGACGAAGCGCTTGGTGGACATGCTGGAGAGAAAGGGATCACCGTGGGGCTACTTGATGATTCAAAAGGTATCTTGTTAATAATCATTCTGCTATTGAAGTTTTTTTTTATACTACCAAGGATATCCCTCACCCTATGAGTAAGGAACTAATCCCTTTCGGGGTGCATGGCTGCCCCTATTAAGGGTATCTCCTCGCCCTATGAAATATAAGATAACACTTAGTTTGGTATGTCTCATTTATGCATAAAGATATGTGGTGACTGTTGGTTGATGGAAGCTGTTTTTTCTTTCAGATCAAGTGTTATCAGACAACAACATACCCTTATCCCCACAGTGGCTTTACTCCAAAACTGTCGATGCTAAGACACCTACCATCCCAGCGGGGGTATGTAGTACCTGTTGTTTTGATTTTACTTGTACTATTGGTAGCTGTTTTTTTTATGAAAGCCATCTAAGTCTCTCTTCTATTATTTAAAGCTTGTTTGGCACTTTTTATTTTATAATGCTGCACTTATCTTGTTGGTAACTCCTTTCTTCTGTTACAGTTAGGAAAAGTAGTCATATACCGATGATGTGGTTGTACATCAAGGGTAAGGGGGTATGATATGCTGCTTAGCATGTGCCAGTAGCTATGGGTGGTAGTTTGATGGGTGTTAATATATAAAAACTAATTCTTGTTATGTGCATAATATTTTCTCTTTTGATTTTTGCCTGCAGTTTAAGAATTAGTGATTATTGTTTCCAATCTGCCAGTGTATTGTTTCAAAACTTAAAGTAGTGATTATGCATCTGCTTGTTACCCTTCGAGTTTTAGTTGATTAATTTAAACCTGGAGATTCTCCCAGAATCACAAATATGCTTTCCTCAGTTTCTTGAATTCATGGAATTGTAATTAAACTTTTTAGCGATGATTTAGATGATCAGTTAGCATGGTAAGAGCTGCTGTGCCTTTTATATCTGTGAAGAGTGGAATTTATTTAATAAAACAATGGAGTTACAAAACCAAAAGAGTATTTTTCTGTCTCTTGGATGGATGGCGGACACTTGATAGTTTCCTTATCCCTATTCATAAATTGGAGTGGTTCGTCATATTTTAAAGTTTGATGATGTCACTTCTCTTAATATATTTATTTCCTCTATCTCTTTATTTGTCATGGTATTTGCCCCATCATGGGAAAATGATAGTATATCAATTTACTTGTTTCTTGTCTTAGCTGAATTCCACTGATCCTTCACTGAAAGAAAGTTGGCGTCTTGAGGGGTCTCAGGACAAGAAAGATTGGAGAAGGATTGCTCCAGATGTTGACATTAACCGTCGCTGGCGTGAAGAGGAGAGAGAAACAAGCTTGCTTGGGCGAAGGGATCGCCGGAAAGATGATCGCCGTTTGGAGATTACTTCAACCTCGGAGAATAGATCTTCGCCTTCTGATCGCTGGCATGATAGCCGTGGTTCTGGCCATGACCCTCGGAGAGAGAATAAGTGGTCATCAAGATGGGGTCCTGAAGATAAAGAGAAGGATTCTCGAAGTGAGAAGAAGAATGATGTTGAGAAGGAAGATGGTCTCGCAGAAAAACAATCTTCTAGTGTTGGCAACCGTGCAGGTTCTGATCGTGACCCTGATTCTCGTGATAAATGGAGGCCACGGCACCGGTTGGAAACTCAAGCAGCTGGAGTGGCCACATACCGTGCTGCACCTGGATTTGGGCTGGAAAAAGGACGTGCAGAGGGCTCTGTTGTGCAATTTTCTGCTGGAAGAGGTAAGGCGAATATCAATGGAAACCTACAAATTGGAAGGCCTCCCTTGGGCTCTAGTGTTGGGTCTGTGCTCGTGGATAAGAACAACACCATATTGGGGAAGTCTAGCCTTGGTGTTAGTCCATATTACTACCCTAGGGGTAAGCTTCTTGACATATATCGTAGGCAAAAGGTTGATCCAACTTTTGAAAGCATGCCTTCTGGGATGGAGTATACATCACCAATAACTCAACATGGTTCCATAGAACCATTAGCATTTGTTGCTCCTGCTGGTGAGGAAGAGGTATGCAGAATATAAAAGATGATACATTTTTTGTTAATCCTTGCTGTGATGGTTTTGAAAGGCCATGGGCTCTTGAGCCTTGATATTTATTTGGTTATATTTTCTTTCAGACTATCCTTAAAGATATATTGAAGGGGAAAATTACTAGCAGTGAAGTCTTAGGCTATTCCTTTAGTGAAGATATTTCAGGTGAAAATTTGCATTTATTTTAATTTGTCTTTGTCAAATAGTCAACTTTTTCTTATATGGTCCCCTTTGTTTATTTCAGGTATTGGTGTAATTTTAGGTGAAGGTAAAAAACCTTTGACTGGAAATGGTAGAAAGGTTATTTCAGGAATTGATACCTCAAATGATTCTGATCAAAATTTTATTGGTTCTGCATCAAGTGCTGGTGGTTCGTTGCAAAATATAGTTGAGGGTGAGAAAACAACATTATTTCTTATTTGCCTTTGCCATTTCTCTAATCTGTTGAAAGTAAAACTTTTCGTTTTCATTACCTACAATGGTTGTGTACAAATTCCCATCATTTTCAGATGTTGCAACATTTCAAGAAGGCAAGCAGAAACATATGCCGGCAATTGATATTCACGGGAGAGATGAGAGCTCTGGTAGTAGCACTGCGGACATAATTTTTCACAGAAACAAAGTTGCTGATTCGGAGACTTTTGATTCCTATCCTGGACAAGTTTCTGCTTTTCAGGGACATGCTAATCAGGATCACATTGAGTCAATTGCTGCTTCAGAAATCAGTAGTAACCTACCTGATGATTCTCACTCTCTCTTTGATTTCTCAACACTGCAGCATGCTCCAAGCATTAATCAACAGGACTTGCAAATTAATGAGAATGCATATCCATTCCAAAGTGTTACCACTCCTGAGGAGTTAAGTTTGTGCTATCTGGATCCTCAAGGCGCAATTCAGGGACCCTTCCTTGGGATCGACATCATTTTGTGGTTTGAACAAGGTTTTTTTGGGATCGACTTACCTGTTCGCTTGTCAGATGCCCCTGAAGGATCATCATTTCAACAACTTGGTGACATGATGCCTCACTTGAAAGTCAAATCAAGATTAGATTCTGGTAGTAACCTGACTACTCTATCAGAACCATCAGATACCATTGGAAGGAACCTAAAAGTAGATGTGAATAGTTTTGACTATAATGGGTATTCAGCTAGTGATGATCAACCTTGGTCTTCCTCCAGACCTGATGCTACCTCATGCATTGGTATTCAGTCCCAGATACCAAATCAAGGTTACCACTCTGAAAGCAAGTTCTCTGATGAACAGTACTTCAATAATATTGTTGCCCAAGATGAGGGTAAGTTATTCATTCTTGTTTTGCCATTGTCATATTTATCAATTCTTTTGCTTATCAATGTCTGTGGCTGTGCTTGTTATATATGGATTCATTTGTAATTTCTATTTATATATACATTTTTTGTAGACATTGTGTTATCTAAGTTGGCTCAAAGCAGCAATGGTAGCCCTTTGATGAGGCCTGTGGATGTCAATGCTTCGTATTCCCTTCCTACTGGAATACCTGTTGCAAATGAAGTTGCTGGGAGCGATACTCATAGTAGTGAAGCTGATAAGTTGCATCCCTTTGGTTTATTGATGTCAGAACTCAGAGATGGCTCTCATTTAAGGCGTGCACAATCTTCCAATAGTTCTTTGAGATTGGGCGACCAGGGTCATTTTCTAGATCCCTTAGTTGATAGAGATTCTCCTTTTGCTGATCAAGGCTCTCATGGTGGCATGGTTAATCAGCCTTCTTTCAGGGAGACATGGCCTGATGAGCATGGGATAAATAGGCATTTAAATCCTGATGTACATGTAGGTTCATTAGAAGATCGGTTCTTGTCCCATATGGGACCAAAATTTAGTAATTTTGATGTGTCTGAGCATCTCATGTTGCAGAAGCTGCAGAAGGAACAATTTCAGCAGCAGAGTGGTATATCATCTAATCATATCCCAGCACATCTGGCTGGGACAGATTTAGAGAGATTTTCAGGTTTCTCTCTTTCTCAGAGCAAGAACTCCAATGTCCAGAAAATGATCCAGAATCCGAGATCAGATTATGAACGTCTTCTAGAACGTCAAATCCAACAACGCCAGCTTGAGCTTCAGCAACAGCAAGATATGCATCATCAACAATTACTTCAACAACAAATGAACCTACACCCCCATCAACAGTCTCAAGTTCAGCAGTTGCTTCTTGAACAGTTGATGAATCAGCATAATTCCGATCCAAATTTTTGGCTGTCAAAACATGACATATCTAGGGATAACTTGTTTGATCAGGGACAGTTGAGGGGATATTTGCATGACTTACAGCAGAATTCGCATTCCTTAAGGCAACATGATCCGTCAATGGAGCAGATTATCAAAGCAAATATGGGCCTTAATGCCATCCAAGAAAGGCAAGCTGATTTGTCAGCCCTCTTGTTGCAAGCAAGGCATGGGAATATCTTGTCTTCTGAACAACAGCTTCATTTTCAGCAAGATCAGCTGAAGGCACAGCAGATGTCAATGGCTCTTAGACAACAGTTAGGATTGGATGGGGAAAGGCATTTTGGTAGGTCTTGGTCAATTAATGAAACTGGAAATTTGGTAAGAAATCCCACTACCCATCATCATCTGGGTCATTCAGCAGGATTTAATGTTTCAGATATCCACAAACAGCAGCAGAGGCTTGTGCCACAAGAAGAGCAAATGAATTTTCTGGGAAGGAATCTTCCTGAGCAGAACCATCGAGGTTTCTTTGATTCTAATTCTATGTTGTTTGATAGGTCTGCACCTGTTTCTTTCCAAGGAAGGCAATTACAAGAACATCATCGCAATGTACACCCCACTGATCAACTGGGTTCTTTATCATCTCACCACGTACAATCATCTGGTGATCTTTTTGGTCACCACCCTGATACATTTAAGAATTCCCTCCCTGGGAACAATGGGCATGTGGAAAATAGCTGGATTGACCCAAGGGTGCAACTACAACATTTTGAAGCTTTGAGGCAGAGAAGAGTCTTGGGGAATACATCAGCAGATCTAAGCATGACTGCATTTGCCGGATCTCATGAAGAGAGTTCAACACAAGATTTTATGGACCTACATCAAAAACTTGGTCTTCAATCTACACTACCATCAGCAGTTGATAAGTGGCATCCTCTTTCGACAAGAACTCATGACAAATCTCGGCAAGTTTCTGAGGCTAGCTCATTAACCCATCCGTTTGAGCTTCCACCAGATCAAGTCCATATGAATGATCCATTTTTAGAAAGGACTCAAAGTGCTAATTCCAGCACCCTAATGCATGACCATTTCGCCAGCATGCATATTAATGAACAATACAACAATCTATGCATTGGTATTCAGTCCCAGATACCAAATCAAGGTTACCACTCTGAAAGCAAGTTCTCTGATGAACAGTACTTCAATAATATTGTTGCCCAAGATGAGGGTAAGTTATTCATTCTTGTTTTGCCATTGTCATATTTATCAATTCTTTTGCTTATCAATGTCTGTGGCTGTGCTTGTTATATATGGATTCATTTGTAATTTCTATTTATATATACATTTTTTGTAGACATTGTGTTATCTAAGTTGGCTCAAAGCAGCAATGGTAGCCCTTTGATGAGGCCTGTGGATGTCAATGCTTCGTATTCCCTTCCTACTGGAATACCTGTTGCAAATGAAGTTGCTGGGAGCGATACTCATAGTAGTGAAGCTGATAAGTTGCATCCCTTTGGTTTATTGATGTCAGAACTCAGAGATGGCTCTCATTTAAGGCGTGCACAATCTTCCAATAGTTCTTTGAGATTGGGCGACCAGGGTCATTTTCTAGATCCCTTAGTTGATAGAGATTCTCCTTTTGCTGATCAAGGCTCTCATGGTGGCATGGTTAATCAGCCTTCTTTCAGGGAGACATGGCCTGATGAGCATGGGATAAATAGGCATTTAAATCCTGATGTACATGTAGGTTCATTAGAAGATCGGTTCTTGTCCCATATGGGACCAAAATTTAGTAATTTTGATGTGTCTGAGCATCTCATGTTGCAGAAGCTGCAGAAGGAACAATTTCAGCAGCAGAGTGGTATATCATCTAATCATATCCCAGCACATCTGGCTGGGACAGATTTAGAGAGATTTTCAGGTTTCTCTCTTTCTCAGAGCAAGAACTCCAATGTCCAGAAAATGATCCAGAATCCGAGATCAGATTATGAACGTCTTCTAGAACGTCAAATCCAACAACGCCAGCTTGAGCTTCAGCAACAGCAAGATATGCATCATCAACAATTACTTCAACAACAAATGAACCTACACCCCCATCAACAGTCTCAAGTTCAGCAGTTGCTTCTTGAACAGTTGATGAATCAGCATAATTCCGATCCAAATTTTTGGCTGTCAAAACATGACATATCTAGGGATAACTTGTTTGATCAGGGACAGTTGAGGGGATATTTGCATGACTTACAGCAGAATTCGCATTCCTTAAGGCAACATGATCCGTCAATGGAGCAGATTATCAAAGCAAATATGGGCCTTAATGCCATCCAAGAAAGGCAAGCTGATTTGTCAGCCCTCTTGTTGCAAGCAAGGCATGGGAATATCTTGTCTTCTGAACAACAGCTTCATTTTCAGCAAGATCAGCTGAAGGCACAGCAGATGTCAATGGCTCTTAGACAACAGTTAGGATTGGATGGGGAAAGGCATTTTGGTAGGTCTTGGTCAATTAATGAAACTGGAAATTTGGTAAGAAATCCCACTACCCATCATCATCTGGGTCATTCAGCAGGATTTAATGTTTCAGATATCCACAAACAGCAGCAGAGGCTTGTGCCACAAGAAGAGCAAATGAATTTTCTGGGAAGGAATCTTCCTGAGCAGAACCATCGAGGTTTCTTTGATTCTAATTCTATGTTGTTTGATAGGTCTGCACCTGTTTCTTTCCAAGGAAGGCAATTACAAGAACATCATCGCAATGTACACCCCACTGATCAACTGGGTTCTTTATCATCTCACCACGTACAATCATCTGGTGATCTTTTTGGTCACCACCCTGATACATTTAAGAATTCCCTCCCTGGGAACAATGGGCATGTGGAAAATAGCTGGATTGACCCAAGGGTGCAACTACAACATTTTGAAGCTTTGAGGCAGAGAAGAGTCTTGGGGAATACATCAGCAGATCTAAGCATGACTGCATTTGCCGGATCTCATGAAGAGAGTTCAACACAAGATTTTATGGACCTACATCAAAAACTTGGTCTTCAATCTACACTACCATCAGCAGTTGATAAGTGGCATCCTCTTTCGACAAGAACTCATGACAAATCTCGGCAAGTTTCTGAGGCTAGCTCATTAACCCATCCGTTTGAGCTTCCACCAGATCAAGTCCATATGAATGATCCATTTTTAGAAAGGACTCAAAGTGCTAATTCCAGCACCCTAATGCATGACCATTTCGCCAGCATGCATATTAATGAACAATACAACAATCTAGGAAATGCTGAAAGGATACCTCTTCGGTCTAGATCTGGAGCATTAGTGGAAGGCCAGTCACTGTTATCTTCTAATCAGGATACTTTACATCCCAATTATAGAATTCCTCCCTTGACTGGCAAATCAGCTATGGAAGAGTTACTTGAGCTGGAGATAAGTAAGAGCCATAGGCATGAATTCTTGGGCACAATAACCAAGTCAGTTCCTGGTGTATCTGAGTTGCCAGAACAAGTGGAAAGCACCATGAATTCAATGGAACTGCCTGCTAGTATTTCCCATAGTAGACATAGCTCACTAAGCAGTGCAGGTAATGTATCCCACATAACTAGTGTCCTTTGTTAATATTGTGCCCGGATATAATGGCGGAGTATAATGAATGTGAATGCAGGTGGTGATGGGGGTTCATTTGGTCGTGAGATGGGTTTGAATAACTCACGTGCAGATGAGGTTTCCAATGACAGGTAATTTTATTTTTTGCACATTTTCCTTTTTTTAAAAATAACTTGGTTTTCTTTGATTTGATTATTTTGATCATTTTAGTAATTCTTTTAATTTTTGTGCTTGCTGTTGACGAAGAATTACAATAGATTTTTGTTGAGTTTGAAGTTCTAAGGGTGTGTTTGCTTTGGTCATTTTAAAATAAAGGTGAAATCATGTTTGCACTGTTGTTTTCATTTCATATTTCTGAAAACATGAGCTTCATTTCTGGAAATTTTGAAAATGAAAAAAGGTAATTTCTAACATTTTCAATAATGAGGCAATGACATTTTATTGAAAATTGTAAGACTTTTGTTACTTCATTCGTTATATATATTCTGATGTTTTAATTTTTTCATGTTATTCCGAATGTTTTGATGTATTGAAAACTCAATACACATTTATATTTTATTTTCCAACTTTACCCTTATTTATTACTCATCTTTTAACCATACATTTCTTAATTTCTTTTTTAATCCAATTTTCAATTATATCAAATTTTATATCTTTTAATAATTTGTAAAGTATGTGATAACCTTAAACATCAAAATATGTGGAATAAAGGGTGTATATTTGTAATTATTCTCCCCACTAATCATCAAAACACCAAAATCAATCGATGAATGACTTCCTCGTCTAGACCGTCACGCATCTGCATAATAGAATTTATTTTTTATCTCTCAATATAACAATTTTTCTCCACCTCTTTTATGATATTGTTGAAATATGATTCGATGATGGATATGATAATATGATTTTAGGATCAAAACTGATGCCATTGATGTTACTACAACCTAAATTAAATATTAAAACACTTGTATGTTACTAACTTATATTAACTTTAACTTTGTTTAGAGAGTACTTGCAACTACATGATGTTCCTTATGACTTTTCACATGTTTTTGTGATAGTTAATGACCAAATCTAGCAATTAAAGATGTTCAATTTATTGTTGACATAAAATCCGTTGGAAAAGAAAAGACAAATATCAAATATATAGACTTCCTATAAAATCATTGAATTGACTACTTTAGTGATTAAAATTTAGAATTGAATTAATTGTAAGAGTAATTGTCATGATTTGTTAAGTTTATAGTGAATGATTTTGAAAATGAAAATGATAATAACAAACATGTTTTTAAGAAATGAAAACATGGAAATGGAAATTATTTTTGAAAATGAAAATAGGAAATAGAAATAGAAAACAAACACACCCTAAATGTTTCATGGATCCATTTTCTTTTTTTACCATTCATGTTGCTTGATAGTAATAGGTAGGTTATGCATAGGGTTGTAGTTTGGATAGGTCAAAGAGCCGTGATGGGTATTCCTTGTGAATCTTTTATTTTGTGAACCTATGGCTCTGCCTAAACCAAAATTTTCTTTGTCCAGCAATGATTATTGTACACTTTCTAAATGCATGTGTGAAGAATTTTGTTGACTAAAACTTTCTAGAAGCTGTTGTGTTTAAACTTATCATAGTTCTCCTGTAACTCAAACTACTTCCAAAATTGTAAAAACAAATCTGGGGCGCCAAATAACTTCTGTTGAAGATGGATCTGTAAAGCATTCGATCTGATGATTTTCGACGTACCAAGTAATTGTCAAAAGATAACATTCGGCTATATCTGATTATCTGTTGTTCATATGTCAGTCTATGCACTATATTTATATGCATAAATGGATGAACTGTTTTCCGTTGTTGCTAATTGTTAGAAAAATGGATATTCCTTGAAGTTCGATTTTCTGTAATCGACAGGGTGCCTCCTTCATCAAAAGGGTTTGATAATGTTTTCCATAAACGGTCTCATGTATCTCGGACAGACCAACCTTCAACCCATGCCAATCAGAATAATCTAATGAATCTTGCATGCAGTGAAGGTATGTTATCTATCTTTTACTGCATCCTTTACGTTTTCTGGTAACATATTAGCACTCAGTTAAACGAGATCTATGGTAGGGAGAAGAGAACCTTCTGGGAATTCATCATCAACCGCTAGCATGACTGAGGCTCAGGCTTCTGGGAAGAAAGATGTTCGATTTAGAACTTCTTCCTTCGGCGAAGGTGCGACCTCAGAGACATCATTTATAGACATGCTTCGTAAGCCTGTTCTTCCTGAGGTGGATGCACATGCAGTCAGCGGAGCCACAAACGAATCATCCGATGGTGGTCAAGCAGGGCGTAGCGGCAAAAAGAAGGGGAAGAAAGGAAAACAGATAGATCCTTCTCTCCTTGGTTTCAAGGTTTCCAGCAACAGGATCATGATGGGTGAAATTCAACGTCCTGAAGATGATAGTTAATTGCTTGTAGATTAGTTATAAATTTTTTGCAAATCTATTCTTTTTTTTAAATATATATTTGAGGGAAGCCATTAATGGTGTACAGCGTTTTAGAGCATAGCTATAATTGCAACATATCCTTTTTACAATAGGTGTAACAATGTTGTGTGTACAGACACTGATGAGTGTATATTATATGATGGTTAGATAGAATGGAAATGGTGAGTATTAGGCTTAATTGCAATTTAGTCCCTTAAATTTTACTATCTTGCTATTGCCCCTTTACTATTTTTTTTTATCGATTTTGGCCCCACTAATTTTTAGTTGTGCAAATTCAGTCCTTCTGTTGATTTGCCATCCAAACTCCCAGAGTTAAATAATCCTATTAGGTAGAGTTGGCTGCTTATTATAAATTATATTTATCTACAGATATCTGTAAATTTGTCTTAATTGCTTTGCCTAATAATTTTCTTGGATTCTTTCTTACTATAGAAATTAGAATTTCTATTTGATTTACTTTTGTTATTGAGGGTTTTATCGGTATCCTTTACACATGTTTAAATCACCTTGGAGTCCGATTGGGAAAAGAGAGAAATGGAATGTTACAAAGTCATAAAATATAATTATGAGATGTCTCTGACACTTTCTATTTCATTTCATCCCCTAATTTGCAAACATATTCTAAGTTGTAATTCTATCATTTTTTTTTAATCGGAGCTAATCTAACATTTTTTATTTATTTTTGTTAGATATCAGTGGCAGAATACACTTAGAAGGGGTTGAATAAGTGTGCGGAACTCACTTTCCACTTTTCTGGTTTTTACATACTTGCTGAAAAATGTCTAGTTAATCGATTAACAACTAGTCTTAATCGATTAATCAGTAACAGAAACAAAATGATCGATTCAGCAACTTGCACAGTTATTAACCAATACACAAACAGATATACAACATATAGTTTCATGCAAGATTAACAAGAACATAGCAAGGAACAAGTATGCAAAATATTAGTTCCAGATTCGCATTAAAACATATTGATACATAATGTACGTTACATACACGCTTCCAAATACAAAACTTGAACGCTCCCTTCTTGGAACCCAAAGAACTTCGTCACCCTTGGTTTGACCTTTCCCAAGAAAACCTTTCTTATGTGATTCGGCCCTAGCCAAGGTATCGCTCTTTATCCCAAGACCTCCAAGTCTTTGTATGAAGAACACCTTACCTAAACGCAGCTAGAATTTTCTCAATCTTCTAACAATGCTTTGAGTTACGAATGAGTACTTAATACTCGGATATTACAATGAAAACCAAAGCCTAAAATCTAAGCAAGAACTTCCCAAGACGTCCTAGTCTAATATTAATGTTCATGCATGATGTTTCTAAAAATATGCAATAAAAAATATCTATCTTTTTCTTTCAAGAAAACACAAGAATATGCAAGAAAGCTTTTCAAAGAAACATGCAATTTGAGTATGAAATCTAAAGCCTTAGCGTGATCTAAACTTTCTCCTAATTCAACAATTCTTAATAGATTCTAACAACGATGATCTATATCTTTTCCTTGTGTTTTTCTCTCTTTTTTTTCATGCCCGTTTCTGCAATTAAGCCAATATTTATACAAAACAGAATTTGGCTCTCAAAAACAGTTATTCAGTTATGCTGTTGAAATAGCAGAAAAACACTTATGTTAATCGATTAATGGGTTACCTTAATCGATTAACTAGTGTAAAAATTCACTTGTTAATGTATGGTAAACTCCCTATATGATACATGCTCATGAAATACATGATTTAAAAAATATAATATCTTTATATAAAATCAATGTAGTCAAATGCATGGACCTACTTATCATATTTTTATAGATGATGTCTCATTTTAGTTGATTAATTACTTTATTAAGTCTTATGAGACTCACACCTAGGTTTACCTAACCTAGACTTAAAAAAAGATAATAAAAAATTATAGCATAGACACCACTTGAGCCATCGACATGTTGATTATTGAGCCATCTTCAAGCTTTAGCTAATTCCTTGTCTTCATCAAAACATAAGCAAACGTTGCTAATGCAATCCTTGACGCTTTGCACTCTCAATTTCTAAGTCTATCTTGTCTATTATGTCAATCCATCTAACAACATTTTAATCCATGCTATATAAATTTTATTCTCTTATTGATATTTTATAGTCTAACGTTCGGTCCATTGCAGGTCCTATAGTTATGTAATAAAACTTATCTTTAAGCTTGAGTGATACATTTTTATCATATATGATATTTTTCTTCTCCATCAATTTTCTCATCATATATTGTAGGGGTGAGCAGGACCCGACCCTACTCGCTCATCTGGCACAGCCCGATTATGATCGGGTCCGAATAGGGTCAGGTCTAGGGTCGGGTTTGGGTTCAAAAAATAGACCCAGTCAATATTTAGGGTTGGGTTGAGACCAAGCATGACCCGGCCCGACCTGTCCCACTGTCACTCGCTCATCATGTTTGTATGTGCTTCTGCTCAAACGTGTATAGAGTAATGATACCATTTTGGTCGAAAGTATTATTTATTATTTAATTTTTTCATAATGTATACATGATTGATAATATATATACATATATTATTTTTTATATCAAACTACATATTCATAATAATAAATAATATTGAGAAGTCTTTATCTAAAATGATTATGCATTATATTTACTCGCTCACCCCTAATATATTGGCTCAAAATACCCAAAGAGATGATGAATGTTTGTGCTGGTTGGGCGCTTGTTTTTTAATAACCATATCCTGGGTTTAACACCCAACATTTGCAAAATTGGAAACTCCCAGAGTTAACACATTAAAAATAATGATATTATTAGTATTAAGATAAATTAAAATATTATGAGAAAGGGAGGCCGGGAATTCGAGGTTGAAACGTGAAACCAATGATTTGAAAGGGCCAAGTTTATGAAACGAGTTGGGTTTGAAGCTGAGATTAAAGCACAGCTTATTCTATTTGCCAAATTCTCTGTTCCACCTTTCATCAATTGTCGTTTGTTCTATGTACCATTTCTATGATCTTACCAAACTATTCTTAGATGTACCTGTATTTTTTAACAAATCCAAGTTTAATTATTATTATTATTCAATAAAGTAGATAAATAAAGTTAATTAAAATTATATATGATTGTCAAAATATTATGACTATAATATCAATACACTGTTAGTATAAAGATTTACTTACAGTCAGTAAATTATCTATCATTCATTTGTTACTTATATTTAAAAATAAATGATGATTAAATATGATTTATAGATGATGTAATGATATTATAACTTACATTGTTAATATATACTTATTTTTTTCCAAATATTATTTATATAAGAATTGTATTGAACAAAAGAGTTGCACACCAACACGCACGTGGATTAATTGTCAGAGTTATTTTAGATTAACCAAATATCTCGAGCTTGAGATATGAGAAAACAACTATGTTTATTGGAGAAAAGCTTTCTCACCCATAATAGTTCATCCTGACTCGACTAAGATCGTCTCTGATCGATGAAAGATATTTGTGGTTTAGACAATAAAAAGAGGGAAATACCAAGACACACGACATACTTCACATGGCATATTAACAATATGTTGCACCACTAATGGTATGAGTTACCATATTTTTAAGCTAGGGTACCACAATGACTAAGATATGACTTTTAAAGTAAGTCGATCCCCTCTAATATATATAGTGGAAAGAATACCTTATGATATTTCAAATATCTCACCATATAGAGGAAATAATAGCTAAAATAAATTGTTTTTTTACTAAAAGTAGGATGCGCACAGAAATATGTTAAATACACTTCTCAATTTTATCCCTATTTTTTGGTTATTAATTTCATTCCTTTAAACACACTAAAAGAATTTGAGATCAAATCCTAGTAATATCCATTCTTATCATTGATAATGCAATTGGCATTCCTCTAACCATATTTTCTAAACCAACCATAATTATTCCAATCTTATAGTCAACGTACCAAAAGTCAAAGGCCCAATCATACCCTTCAAGCAGATATACTATTTCCAAGATTTGAACTCATAATTTCATATTATGAAACATCAATCTTACGATTGCATCAATCTCATCCTCCAAATCTTATATGTAATAATGTCTTCACCTTAAATTATCATATAAAGATCATAATACACGTTAAATTAAGAGAATATAATATTTGCTCATATCAGTAGATATTTTATCTTCTCCAATCAGTAAAACTATGATGTGTGTACTATTTTGTTTAATTTTAAAAATATTTTTGGAGAAAATAATTAAATAGGACATAATTTTAGTAACTGAATGAGATAATTAGCTCCTTATACCATGAGATTCTTTATTCTCTTAAATTAAATAGAAGACAAATATACCTTGCTTATTTTACATAGAACAAAGTTTAAAAGCTTTTCCAGCAATTATATACAAATCATTTCACTTTTTCCATTCTATTTCTTCTAAAGGTACACTTTACTCCATGTACAAACCCATATTCATACCTATTCCAAATTATACAACCTAAAAGTACAACATTTACAATACTAGATTTGATTATCTACAAGGACTATTTTACTCTATTTACAACCCAAGTAACATGCTACTATCCACAACTTTTTACATAGACCATATACATCTATACATTTTCATTTGACTTGAAACATCATGAAAATGTTGAGACTAAAACAAAGGAGGACTTAAGAATAAGATCTGATCAGCTTAGAATTCTGAAAAGATCTAGCCTTGAAAAAATTACCAAACAGATTTCTCATTGTTGTCGATCGAGTGTCCTTCTGTGAAAGACTCGAGTTATGCTTCACCTGCAGTGCCGCGTCACCAATCTGTCTGCGAATTGAATCGATAATCTTGGGATCAACTGGGTTACCGGTTACATCTGTGACGTAAAAAGTGTCTTTTGCCTTCCCATTTTCTGTTGATATTTCTGCTCTTTTGATGCATAAACTGTTTTCTCGGAATATCCTTGTGATATCTGAGAGTAGTCCAACTCGATCTTCGGCACTCAACTCCAGCTCCATCCCCTGCATACAATTACAAACATACCTTTAGAGTACAATTGAACAAAAGTTGTGAGGATTAGACCTTCCAGCTTTATTGTTACCATACCTCAGATGCTCGCCTTTCGATGGCTGCTTCAAGACACTGTATAAGACGATCTCGCTCAGCCTCTGAGCTTATGGGAAAGCCATCAACATGCCGAATATAAAACTCCTAGATAAGGAGGGAAATGCTCCATTAGCGAAAACTTTAAGCATAAAAAGCAAGTTAGATGTCCCAACTAGATCATATCAATTTATCACCCAAAAAAATAACGTTGTCCCACTGAGTTAAATTGCGGACCGTATCACCTTATGCAATTGCAGTGACTCCGAATCATAGTGATACATCCGCGTAAGGCCATAACGCTACCGCATCAGACCATATTTGAACCGCATCAGCCCGCATTGGACCACATTAGACCACATCAGCCCGCATCAAATTCAGATATACTTTTTAATCACAATATAATTCACACTGCAATGCCACAATCTGCATAGCAATGGCTGCAATGATTGCAACCGTTACTACAATCATAACCACAACCGCAATTTAGACCACTACGTTGTCCAGCTACCAACTACTAATTTAAGATACCAAACGAAAAGGGCCAACCATAATTTCCTAACAGCAAAGACTAAAAAGTTAGCTAACCTGATAAGCTTCTGTCCTTATTGTCTGGACAACACCATGATAAACTACGTACTCCATGTCTGTTAAAGTGCAAACAATATCGAACAGTAATTTCGGTCGATCTTTTGCTCTCATTGTAACCACGGTGTAATCTTTTTCAATACAGTCTATGGCAGTTACATGAGGGAATGAGCTTGTATCTCCATCTCTAATTACTCTTTGACCTGTTTTTTCGACCCTTTTTTCATAGTCCCTGTCAGCAAACATAATCTGATGTAATCTTCTATCCCTATTTGTAACTCCATGTGGTGATAGTGTTGTTCTTGCCATCTTTGGATCACTGTTTCCCCGAAGAACATTACAAAGCAAATCCCTTATTGTAGAGAGGCGGGATGGATCGTTGATAGCAAACCCGGTAGAGTCATCCGTCACATGAACTACAGCTGCAGCCCTATTATTATGTGTCCATATCTCAGCATTCACCACATTACAGTGAAGGTCTGTGAGAACAGCACAGACTTCCGATAATAAACCCGGCCTGTCAATACCAGTTAGTTCAATTGAGGTGTGCTCTTCAGAAGGCACAACCCCAACAGACTCTCTCATAGAGGGTGCAAAGCCTGGATTGTTTTCAAGTCTCTACAAAATTACAACGAAAAACACAAAAGTCAAATAGAACACATTTTTCAACAGTCAATGGTTGATGGACTAAATATTGTTCGCAAAAGTTCAGAACGACTATATTCACAGATCACTCAAGTAAAGAAGGTAGTTTAGGCATTTTATCTTACGAGATCTAAATTAGGCATCATGATATAATAAAGGGCGATCCAATGCATGAGGCTCTCATGTACCTAGGGAGGGTAGATGCACTCAACCTTACCCTTGTAAGCGAAGAGGCTGTTTCCAGGTACGAACAGAGTTTTTATAAAATACATGATAATTGAAAATAAAATATGAAACTCAATTATGAATGAATATGTTCTTCCTCCATTCCACTTTGGTAAACCAAAGTTCATAGCTAGCTCATGAATTCAGTTACACAGAAAATGACAGTAAAAGGATTCCGAGGTTCATATTGTCGTGTTATCAAAACAATCAAATTCAAAGTCATATTCTAATACAACTACATGTAATTTCCTTGCTGATTCATAGTAAAGGACAAAAACTAAACAGAAGATCCTTCTACAGAGGTGGTGCAACAAATAGGAGTAATAACAATTTAAAAAGCATATGAATTTCTACCCTCTGAATATAATCAATGACTTCCTTATCTCTGATCTTCTTTCCATTACGATCAATCACATTAAACACTGAAAAAGATCAAAATAAGATGAGGATCAGAAATAAGAATAATAATTACCTTAAAGAAATACGAACAATAATAACAGCACCAATGTAATCGTAGTTTGACAATGACAATAATGGTAACAGCATGTATGTAGTAGCTATGACTACCCATAATTCTTAGAAAATCAAGCTTTTCGACATATGATGTTTGGAAAATATATATTCTTTGACTTAGTCCCCTAAATGAAGTATTTTCTTCTTTGGCTTACTCTAGCTTCGCCATGATAGTAACTAATTAGCTAGTGAAGAAAGGAAGTTACCCTCCATGAACCACACCCCATCAGAGGAGATATAGGCCTTTGTTATTACGAGATTCATATCCGAAAGAACTTGCACAATATCCAGGAGAATTCCATGTTTGTTGACACTGTCAACCTGCAAAAAAAAAGTATACGGTGTTAGGAGTCCTACATTGAGTAGAATAGCAAACTCAATGTGGTATTTAAGCCATAAGGCTCTCCCACCTAATAGACTAGTCTTTTAGGTTGGGCTCTCCTCATATACTTAAGTCCTAACAATTGGTGCTTTCATTGAGAGTTGTGTCACAGAAAGGACTACCTATATGCTGGATTAAGGTATATTACCGAATACTGATAGGGGGGTGAAACCCCCAAAGGGGGCAGCAATGTTAGGAGTCCCCTAGAATAGCAATTTAAAAAGGTATATTACCGAATACTTAGGACTAATTATATGATGTTCATTATGTTATTTAAGTAAGAGTTTATTCTTTTCTATATCAGTTTTCTTTCTTATGTTGTATGAATTATGTATCTTGATGAATAAAATCGAGCATTCTACATATTTCCTCTCTTCACTTTTGCTTCCTACATAACCAACAAATGTAAAGAGTGGAAAGCACAAACTTTACCTGAATAACAGTGGCGTTTTCGCAGGCATTGTTGTCAATCACAACCCTGCATACCAAGAAACCAGTTAGACAAAACAACATAATTATACACATACAAACACACCAATTCATACATGCAGATAAGTTAATGATGATCATGGAAAATCAGCATATCACGTATACAAAATCTACCACACACCAGTAGTTAACCCATAACATCTAAGATGAGATTATGAGAAAGTTTCTTAGTCTGCCACACACATATTTCTTCATTCACAATCACTGTTTTAATTGCGGGAAAAATGTGACTGATGCAGCCACAAAAAACCGCCCTACGAGGAATCGAACTCTTAAAATTTTAGAGACCCACAGAAAGACTAAAAGGTTAAGGGTTCGACTCTTGGGGCAAAACTTGTTGAGCGGACAACCACACACCCGAAAGAGATTAGTTTTGTACTCATAGGATTTAAAACACTATTCACTATAAGAGCTGCTTCAAATTGAAACCAATGCTTATATTGAAGAAAGGAAGAATCAGGAGAAAGATCAGCACAAGCAGTTGGATATTGCAATGCACTGAACTGGAAAAAAAGGACTATCCATAATTGGAAAAAATAATTTTTTTTTATAGAAAAAAACAACTTTTTTTTATGGCAAAGTTGAGAAGATTATGACTATGGATTAAAAGATAACAAGTTGATGAAACAAAGAAGAAAAAAGTTTCTAAAAAAAAGAAGAGAAAGTTACCTGGGTGGGTTCATCCTCCTTATAAGCTTAGCATACTCATCATCCATATTTTTCTATGATTATATGTTTAATAGTGAGACAATGGATTCACAAATATTCACACCAATTAACTCTATACAAAGCAATTAATAATAATAAGAAAGAAAGTGAGAGAGAAGAAGAACAAAGAGATATAAAAAGAGAGAGGGGAAGAACAAAAGTAAAGTAACTTTGAATCCACTTTAACTTGGCTTCACTGTCATGTGTCACTGTTCAGTATCAAGTGGGAACTCAACCAAAACGAATCGTTTTGATTCCTTCGTGACGTGGCGGTTAGGGTCGGAAAGAATAATGGTTACGTGGTTCGATTGATCATGTTCTGTCTTGCCACGTCACATTTGGTCGGTTATTTCTTTTCGAGAAATATTTACATGGATATATATATATAGAGCTAATAAAATTTAACAATATAATGAATTAAATGAAGTTTGAGTTCTTAGTTTTCTAAATTCTTTGCTTTTTACCCAACACTTATTTTTATGCGATTTTGGTCTCCAACTTGTATGGTTGTGAAAAATCATATTTCTATTCAAATTCCTAATAAAATTGGTTATGTGACATACATTGTCTATAAATGTCAGCTTATAAATATAATGTGCAATTTTGTTTCGGATCCTTTTCAATTGTGCAAATTTCACTATGTTGTTTCATTTTGTGATTTTCATTATTCAATTTTCATGAATATACAAAAATTATAATTTTTTTTTGGTAATAGAAGCTTACCTTTCAATTAAATAAATTGGTACAAATGATATAAGTTTGAAATTGTTACGCGGTTTGTTATGCTCAATTTCTAATACAAATTTAGCAATAAATCATCAATATTATCCAACTTGAATAATCTTATTAACCACAATTTTATGCTTCATCTATCATAAAGCCAAAATATCAACCAACTGATTTTGTGTAGTAAAAATAATGGAAAAATATTTAAAAGATTAATTCAAAAACAATTAATTTGGTTTGATGTTATTCGCTTTAGATATAAAGAATAGGGTAATATACATTTATATTATTTTTTAAACAATGTTAATGATAATTAAAAATGAATGATATATAATGGACTAATAATGTATAAAACTCTTACGTTCTATACGAGCTTAATAATAGCGATTCATGTAAATAATGACTATTTATTCTTGAGGTCGTGAGCTTGAATCGTGGGAAACTCCCCTTTATGAAGAATAAAATACTACAAGAATATTTATGTTAGTGCGTGATACACTCAATATATTCATGGGCTGAGAAGGTCGTATATCCAGGCCGAGGTATTACTGCTCAATATTAGAAAAGCATTAGAGCACACAGATACATTCTGAAATAGAGGTACAAGAAAGCTTTGCTTTCCCAAGGATTCTGTGGTTGATTAAAAATTATTAGAAAAAATATGTTGAAGATAAAGTCCAGAAAAAGGTGTCTGTTTCTATAGTGCCAGGCTAAAAATTTATATAAATAATATAGTATATACTATTCATTTGTATTATTTGTTTTGTGTTTAAGAGTTAATATTAATTAAAAATAAATAATAAATAATGTAGTGATAATATAAAAAAATTTACATTGTCAATACATATATTTTTTCAACAAATAAATAGGTAAGGTACTACAACTACTATATTAATTTATTATTTGTCTATTTACGTAATCTTAATTGGGTGAGGAACGAAATTGATGGATACAAGAGTGTGATACAAAAACAATAAACGTGGTGTTCCTCACATAACTTATTTTGGATATGGGGATATGAAAAATATCATAATATTTCCACATTTTATCATTACTATTAATAATTATCCTGAAAAATCTTCAATCTTGGTAAGTCTACATCCCAGTCCATATGCATTCCAACGTTTTGGTGTGACATTTTATTTTTAATGGTACAGTTTCAAGCATTAACTATTTCTATTTTTATTGTTTAATATTTTTTAGTTTTGGCTTGACAAATAATTTGCAATAATGGAGCAAAAGCATGCAGCTTAAATCATTTGCTAACTTCCACCCACCAAATGAGACTTTTTCTTAAACAAGTCAAACATACATAATAAATAGAAGCTTGAGTCTAGCTTATTAATATATTTTAAAAAAAACTTAAATAAGGTCTGGTCTATTTAAAAATATAGTCTAACCCGTTAAAGACCTACTATATTATATTGTCTTGAAATAAGTTATCATGTTTATTATATAATATAACTATAACATGTCTACTAGATATTCTATAATCTCATTTATTAAACTAAATAGACTTTTTAAAAAGTTCGAGATTGGTTTATTCATAAAAAATTTATAGCATGACCTAGCAGTTTATAGGTCAAGTAATAGTCTTCTATTATGTTTCACCAATAATCTCAATATATTAAGAACGGGACATTTAGACAAGTATTCGGTGTATTTTATTAACACCATAAATATATTTAAGCAGCTAGAATTTTTTATTGATTCAATATCAAAGAAGAAAAGTTATTATTTTAACATCATTGAACAATGTAAAGGAAGATAAGAAGAGTTTACTTGTTTTTGTCTTCCTATATCTAATTACCTTTTTATATGATGCATAAGACAATGTGTTGATGATGTAGGAAGGTTGGCTGTATGTATTGATTGAATATGTCGCTCGTGGGAAAGGGTTGACAAAATTTGTATAAGTTTAGCGTCCTATGTCAGAATGATCATTATTATACCTTTCTAAATAGGGAATTAGGTCAATAAATACAAATCACTGTTTTGCTGTGAGGTATAGGCTTTTGAGGCATCTGAGCCTATTTCAAGCCTAGAAATAGAGATGACAACGGACGTGAGTAGTGCTTTCCCGTTTCCAAACCTACAATATTTGTGGGTACCTATGCAGGTAGCGGATATTTAGGGTACCCAAAAAGTTTTTAATTTTAATTATGTATTTATATACTAATATCTAAAAATAATTATTACATAAATAATATGATATTTATATGATATCATAATCAAATATGTGTAATTTATTATGAAATAATAATAAAGTCTATGATATAATATTAAAATAATAATAAAAAACTATAATATATATATATAATGTGAGTACCTACAAGATGGGTATCATAAAACCTATTCTCAAATATAAGCTATTATTGCAAATATCTGTTGCAAGTATTTCCATGAGTATCCACATTTTGTTGGGTTTTTTTGCCATCTCTACTCGAAAAGGACATTTTAATCATTTTAGCCATTCTTGTTTTATTTCTTTATTTTTTTTTGGATAATTTGACATTAGGTTTACCATTATGTTTAAGTAATTTTGGGACATGGCCGTCCAGTTTTATCTTATTTTCATAATAAAATTTGAGTTTCTCTTTCTGGTGGATTCCAGAGTTCTATCTATCAAGTTTATCACTTACAAACTTATATTTTTATTCTAAATTTGACCCTTGTAAACCATGTACATCATTTCAACTGCATCAGTTGAGGATGTGTACTTTTGCACAATAAATCGTGTTGTAATATGTTCATCCATATATTGTTATATTTTTCACTTGCAATAATTGGGACCATTTTTTTTTTGGGTACAATTGAAACCATTTTTTTGTGGGTACAAATGGAACCATTTGGTTCTCAGTAATGTAAAAGTATTGAGGAATCAACTTTAAATTATTTTTATTAACACTTAGTTTTTTTTTGCTTAATATTTTTGTTATTTGAAATATGTATGCATGATGCATAACATCATAAGACCATTGCTTTTATATACGGACTCCTTTAGATTTGCACAATAAAACAGGTTACATATATTTTCTTTTATGCAGAGAAAGTCTTGGCTTTTCTTTTAAGCTTGATATGAAATGTTTTTAGGGCCTCTCGTTTTTGAGGTAACCAAAACTCAATAAAAAATGTAGAGTGTTCATATACAATATTCAAAATAGCAATAATCCACAATAATAAATAGCATAATAAAATTAGACATGAAATAAGATAACCTTATCTGGAAATAAATTTGGCACCTTATTTTTTATCCACCATAGGCCATGACATTCCATACCCCTTCCTTCGGTGGACTCTATAACGGAACACTTGTTATGATTGATCAGAAAAAAAAAATTTATCATTAATTTTTTTTAATTTAAATATAACTTTTTCAACCAATCCTAATAATTGACATATGAAATGACAAACATTTTGAGGACAATATATATGCTCCCACCCTTTGTATTCTACTCCATCTTTCCGACTAAGGATGCCATCTCACACGATATTCTTTACTTGGAATCACAAATATGTTGTGAGAAAAATGTTTTTGTTAAATTAAAGTGTAATATTTATATATTACTAATGTAAAGATTTATATACATTCAATATATCATCCACTATTTATTTGTATTGCTTATATTTACAAGTTAATGATAATTAAACATTCTTAGAGTAAGTGAATCATTTTCCTAATAATAATGTTAACTTTTTTTTTTTTTACAAATTCAATGCATACATTTTTCTCTCATTAAATTAAGCATTTAATATATATTCATTGCAAAGAAAAAATATTTCCAAACAATTAGTACATCATTATATATATTACTTTTAAAGTAAATTACACTGACACCCCCTGAGTTTTAGTGAAATTACACAAACCACCCCTCACTTTTCTACACCTACACAAACCTCCCATAGTTTTATACTTTCATTACACTGATCACCCCTGTATAAGAAATAAATGTAATTTTTTAAACAAAAAATGTGATAAATGCAATTAAGTTAAACAAAACATTATATATTGTGTAAACAAATCTAAATAATATACAAATCAATGTATCTTTTATTATTTTTGGTTCGTTACACTACATTATAAGAGTGATTTAAACAATATTTCTTTATAATTGTTGATGCATTTTGTAACAAAAAAATAATAAAGATACATTGATTTGTATATTATTTAGACTTGTCTACACAATATATCATGTTTTGTTTAACTTAATTGCAACAATATATCATGTTTTGTTTAACTTAGTTGCATTTATCACATTTTTTGTTTAAAAGATTACACTTATTTCTTATACAGGGGTGATTAGTGTAATGAAAGTACAAAACTAGGGGAGGTTTGTGTAAGTTTAGAAAAGTGAGGGGTGATTTGTGTAATTTCACTAAAACTCAGGGGGTGTCAGTGTAATTTACTCTTACTTTTATTTAAGAGTAAATAATAATGAATATATAATAGTGAATGTGGATGAGAAAGAATAACAAAATAAATAGAAGATAGAGAATGACTTGGACTTAAGAGTCGCCTATGGCCCATCCAACTTGGAGGAAGGATTCGTTTGGGCGGCGCCTGGGCCATATACACATAACAAATAAAGAAGAAGATAGTTCACTATAAAATTTATACTATTAATAAAGGCAAAACAATAAATAACCACAACCATGACATAATTTTTATATTTCAAACGCATTTTTTTGTATTATTAATAACTACTTTAAACTTCCAAACATTACTTTCATTGTTTTCACTTTTTATATTAATATATCATTAATCTTTCATACATTCTCTTATTTTTATCTTCTATATTTCTCAACCCAAGTAAAACAAACAATAACATAAAAAAACATATATAATAATTATTAGAGGCACAAAATGAGAAATTCGCATAAGTTTTATGTATATCATATCAACTACCACATGTTATCTTCTAAATTTTCACTCTCTATTGAGTCTATATATTCCATTCTATATCAGAAAAAATAAAAAATGTGAATGGTCGGCACAGAGTGGCGGTCAACACTCTAATAATAATAATAATAATAGTGAGGTTTTGTTAACCCATCAGGTGGGAGATCCCACAATCTCCATTCAAAATTTTATTGAGCTCTCAATTTAGTCATAAAATCCGTAGGGTAGTTTGTCTCATGAAACAAGTGTTCTAGACAAAGAATCTAGCTTCTACTTAAGAGGTCATGGATTGTTGCTATTATAGTGGCAATGAGGAATATCCTTTTTAACCAAGGTAACTGCATGAAGAGAGTCCGAATGGTAAATAATGTTTCGAAAGCCATAATTCCAATCATGAGTAAGACGATGGTAGATTGCTTTGAAACAATTTACTTTAAGCAACTTCAGAAAAATCAACTTTAAAAGTTTTTGAAGTAGTAGCCAAAAGTGCACAAAAATAATTTCAGAATGTGTGTAACTGCTTTTAAAATTTGCATGAGAGTTGTGTGTTTGTGTTGTGAGATTCAATGCCTTTAAATAGACTTTCGAATCATCCATAGTGCCTCTACGAAAAGGTAGGAATAGATTAGAGTGAAGACATTTCGTTTGGGATGAAAACTTTTCATTTTGAAATATGAAATCTGATACAACAACTCTCAGTAATCGATTACAACCAGTGGGTAATCGATTACCCAAACATTCTATGCACTGGGCATTTAAATTCGATTTAGAGTAATCAGTTACAAAAAGTGAGTAATCGATTACTCAACTTTATTGAAACTGGTAATCTGTTACTCAAAGATAGTAATGGATTACTCTGATCAGTTTTAAGTTGGATAACTCTTTTCTCACAAACATAACTTGTTACTTAGATACAGTAACCCGTTACACACTATTTTTGAAATTTTTTTTGAGTATATTGAAGTGTTTCAATTTTATTTTAAAAATAGTTTGAGCATTACTACTATTGTATATTCAAGAGTATAGGATAGAAGTACCTATTTAGACTTAGACTAATTTGTCTTGAAGCTTTGTCTTATTTGTCTTTATAAGTATTCTTCCTTTTCTTCGTTTTGGTGATGTTAGTATCTTCATCAAAACCGTATCAAGGTCAGGAGCAAAGATCTTCTTCACTATCTCCCCCCTTTGATGATGACAAACCAATATCTTCTTTAACAGTGTAGTTTTATGAGATCAACATACTTTGAGATATGTTAAGATGACTTGAGTATGCTCCCCCTATTTTGTATGCCCCCCTTACATTTGGAGTTATGTGTCTGGAATGTTTTAAATAGAAAATACACTTCTTACAACTTTTCTCCCCCTTTTGACTTCATAAAAAAGTAGAAAAGTCAAGAGTCCAACACAATATATATATAGAATACATATTCATAAGATATAAAATAAACACTCCAATGCATATCATAAAACATAGATGTTCAACAAAACAATATAAAGCAAATTTTGTCCGAAAATATGAAATGATTACAACAAAAAAATCAGTAAATTTTCCAGAAACATGTATCAATACAAACATAAGTCCTAGACACAATCTAAGACTCAGGCTCAGAGCTGTCTTCATCAACGTCCATTACTTAGCTTAGAAGAGAGATGATGAAGTTCACATTGGATTTGTTGATTGTTAGTATCAAAGGCATCCATCTGGTTAGTGATGTAGCCTCAAAGAGATGGCAACTCGTCGATAATCATCTGATTGGAAGGCATGACATCAGATGAGGAAGATTGAGCATGAAACTCAGAAAGTTGAGGTTTAGGAGGGTTAGGATTGGTAGGTTTTAGTTGATCAGCAGTTGCATTCGATCTATCAGATCGATGTTTATAGGTGCGGCGGTCATGAGGATTTAGAGCGACCTTGGTTTTACCATTGGTAGAAACACCGATACGTTCAAGAATATTGGTTATGAAAATTGCATAGGGCAAGGGGCTTTGAGTTCCTCGAACATTCCACATTTGTCTCATTATCATTTGAGTCCAAATGATTTTGATGTTAATTTGAAAATTGTTTGAAAATTTTGGTAAAATGACAGCTTAGAAAATAATGAAGCAAACAATCTTCAAGTTTGAGATGTCCAGCAGATAGGATATCTCTATTTTTAACAGTCTCACTCACCAAAATCCTGTTGCTTACGCATTTGTATTTTCTCTTTTGAAATTCTACACAGATAATGGTAGAAATCCTTTCGATCATAGTTATCTCATTCACATATAAGGCCGAAACCTGTTATGCTACCTTGATAAGGTATGTTACAGAACAATGAACTAAAGGTTTTCAAATCCAAAACAATGTTTTTCCTTTCACATAGGAAGTAAGACATTTTTTCTGAAAGTTCATGTTGTAGTAAAATACTCGAACAAGTTCACGATAAATGACGTTAGTTTCACAGCAAAAGTCAAAAAGATTTTTTTGCCGTAAAAGATAAGAAAAAAAAGAAAATTTTGAAACTCAAAATTCCCTACATTACCGTATTTTGGAGTAAAGATGACTCGACCATGAAAGTGCTCCTCAAAGACTTTACGTTGCTCATCATTAGCAAGAAGCCTTGTCAAATCCAGAGGGTTAGACTTCAAAGATGAAGTTCATTGTTTCCTTTGAGTCACAGTTGTGCGTTGCTTCTTTGATCTAGAAGAAAAAGCTATGGATTGAGGTTTTTGAGTTTTTAGGTTTTGAAGATTTGAGTTTTTTTTTTATTTAAGTCACTAAACATGAAAATGATGGTGTAGAAGTGTTTAGAGTTGAAAATGTGATATGAATAGACACAAAAATCACCCAAAATGGATCAACATGAAGATTTTAGAGAAAGATGAGGTTGAACACGAGTTGAGGAAGATGAGTTTGAAAAATCACACATATAACTGGATAGAGTAATCGATTACTCACTTTGAGTAATCAGTTACTCAAAGTAAAAAATTTAAAATTTTCAAACATCATCTTTGAGTAATCGATTACAACATTTACATAATCGGTTATTGAAACTCCTTGTTTAACCATGTAATCAGTTACTCTCCAGAGTAATCGAATACTGACCCCATAAAAACTTATTTTTACGCATGCCATGCTATAAAAATGATTTTTAACCCAAAATTTGAAAGTTTTAAACATAAATAAGCACTTTTAAGTACAAGTAGGCATGAGATAAACATAATGAAGCACACATATAATCATATAATCATGTTAAGATAGGTAAGCTTCATCAAGAATGCCTAATTCTTGTCTAATTTTGTAAAAAGGTTCTTTAGCCAATGGTTTAATGAAAATATCTGCTAGTTGGTTATGAGTATCAACGAATTCAACGATCACATCTTTCTTTTGGATGTGGTCCCTAAGGAAGTGATGCCTTATATCTATGTGTTCGGTTATAGAATACATAACTGGGTTCTTTGTGAGGTTTATAGCACTAGTATTGTCACATCTTAGAGGAGTGCAGCCTAAGTCTGAACCATAATCTCATAATTGTTGCTTAAGCCACAACACTTGGGCACAACAACTACTTGCTGCTATATATTCAGCTTTAGTAGTGCTTAGGACAACACATGCTTATTTCTTGCAAGACCAAGAGACTAAAGCATTTCCTAAAATGTCACAAGTACCACCTGTACATTTCCTCTCAGTTTTGCATCTAGCAAAATATGAATATGAATAACCAACCAAATCACATATACTTCCTTTTGGATACCACAACCCAACGTCAGTTGTGCCTTTAAGATATTTCATGATTCGCTTAACAACAACTAAGTGTGATTCTTTTGGTTTAGATTGATAGCATGCACACAGACATACACTAAACACAATATTAGGTATACTAGCAGTTAAGTATAAAAGAGATCCAATCATATCTCAATACTTTGATATTTTAATGCATTTTCCAGCTCCGTGTGTATCAATGTAAGTAGCAGATCTCATAGGAGTAGCTATTGGCTTGCAGTCATACATATCATATCTCTTTAGCAAATCTTTGCAATACTTGGATTGACTTACATAAATCTCATTATCTGAAATTGCAATGTGTCAAGAGAGTACTTAAGCTTGCCTATGTTTTGATGAAGACAAAGAACTTAGTGAAAGCTTAAAGACAACTCAACAAATCAACATGTCAAAGATTC
This sequence comes from Lupinus angustifolius, assembly GCF_001865875.1. Taxonomy (NCBI): domain Eukaryota; kingdom Viridiplantae; phylum Streptophyta; class Magnoliopsida; order Fabales; family Fabaceae; genus Lupinus; species Lupinus angustifolius. The sequence continues at coordinate 16,252,630 of NC_032011.1, forward strand.
AAGAGCTTCATGTCTAGACTAGAGTCTTAGATGTGTCTTAGTTATTGAGTCTAGGTTAGGTAAACCTAGATGCAAATCTCACAAAAACTATCATATCATTTACATGAGACATGCCATCTAGTTTATTATATGGTACATTAATGATACATGTTATTTGTGCATATTAGGCATAACATAAAAGGTAAAACATGTATAGTTGATAAGCATAACATATAGGTAGTTTACCAATTAACATCTTAATTGAAAATATGCTAGTTAATCGATAAAGTAAAGCTTTAATCGATTAATGTGAAAACAATTTTAACAGTTTCAACAGATAACTGAAAAACAGATTTCAGTTACTCTCTAACAACCCGTTAATCGATTAACATGCAACATAATCGATTAACTGGGTGAAAAACAACTTTTCTATATAAACTGTATTTTCAACAAATTTCATATACGATTTAATACATTCATATTAGAATTGCTAAGTTGCGTATTTTCATGTTCAATGTATGTCATATAGGTAGAGAGAATTGCATGTGAGATTAGAGTGAGATGGTATTATGCTTAGGGATTAACATGTCATCCATTGCATATTATCAAATGTGTTCATCATCCTATCTTGTTCTTGCATGATTCTTTCATTATTGTTTAAAGATTT
>NC_032011.1:16253375-16269117 GCF_001865875.1 Lupinus angustifolius
TTTATGATTATGATCTTATACATGTTCATAGTAATTGTGAGATTTGTATAGGGTTTATAGCTTGTTTTTTCTTGTAATATTTGAGCTATTTTTTGCTTCACATTACTCTGTTTTTTTGTGTTGTTTGTGTAACAAGGAAAGTCGTCTTTTGGTGTCGTACCACCAAAGAGATCAGAGAGTCTTCATCAAGACTTGGAGGTCTTGAGTTTAGAGAATACTCTTGGCTGGGGCTGGATCATAGGAAAGGTTTTCCTAGGCGATTGGGTAAGGACAAATCAAGGTAGAGGTTCTGGGAACTCAAGAAGGTAGTGTTCAAGGTCTTGTAATTGGAAGTGTGTATGTAAGACACATTGGTTTCAGTTTTAGTGAAGAAAATCTCTCAGGTCAGAGGGGAGAACTGAATGTAGTTTTGAAGTGGACCACAAAACGAACCAGTATAAAAACCTTGTTGCATGCTGTTTTTTTCCCTTGTTTTTAGTAGCTTTTAATTGCCTATTGTAGCTGATATTTTGAATATAATATTACTGCCAAATAAAGATCATTTGTGTTCAAATATATCTGCTATGTTATTTTCGTATAATCTGTAATTGGTTGTGTAATTGAGCCATTCAACAACTGCTAATTCTGTGCGACTTAATCGATTAAGTAATAGCTTTAATCGATTAATTGGATAATTTTCCAGAATAGGACTTTGGTGCAAATAGAGGTAAGTGGGAACCACGACACCTATTCAACCCCCCTTCTAGGTGTATTATGTCACTGATACCTAATATTATCAAGTTGTTTGATTTGTAATTCAAGGAAGTAATTCAACTTCCCCATCATGGACATTTCAAACTCTCATTGCATCATTTTGCCAAAATCACTAGACAAAACTTCATTAGTAGAACAAAAAATAATATCATCTACATAAATTTGAACAAGAAGAGTATTATGATTTATTTTCTTTATAAAGAGTGTAGTGTTGACCTTCTCTTTGGCGAATCCTTTTTAAAATAAACAATTGGTTAGACGATCATACCATGCACGTGGAGCTTGCTTCAAGCCAAAGAGAGCTTTCTTTAATTTGTAAACACGAGAAGGATGTTTGTAATCTTCAAAACCAGGAGGTTGTTCTACAAACACTTCTTCTTGAATAATCCATTTAGAAAAGCACTATTTACGTCCATTTGATATAGTTGGAAATTTAAAGAACAATCATACACAAGTAATAGCCTAATAGCTTCAAGTCTAGCAACCCGAGCAAAGGTTTCATCAAAGTCCATACCTTCTTCCTGATTGTATCCTTGGGCTACTAGTCTAGCTTTGTTTCTAACAATAATACCATTTTCATCAGATTTATCTCAAAGTGGTTTAATTCTTCTTGCATCGCAAGAATCTAGTGTTCATCCTCGATTGCATCATCAATCTTGGAGGGTTCTATTTGAGAGACGGATGCCATGTTTAGACAAGCATTTTCTAGCATTAAACGGGTAGTGACACTTTTACTTATATCACTAATGATGTTGTCAAGAGGATGATCTCGATGAGTTCTCCATTCTTTTGGTAAATCAGAGTGAATATGTTCTTCTTGAGAAGATAGATCATCATCCATTTTCAAATGCTCAGTATTAGTTGTAGAATCATTAATATAATTTTCTTTAGCATGGGAACTTAGCAAGTCCTCTTCATCAAAGGTTAACCCATCCTTTATCATAAGATTGGTTTCATCAAAAGATACATGAACGAATTCTTCCATAGCTAGAGTTCTTTTATTAAAAAATATATAAGCTTTACTCGTAAGAGAGTAGCCTAGGAAGATACCTTCATCAACTTTTGCATCAAACTTGCCTAAGTTATCATTACCATTATTTAAAACAAAGCATTTACAAAAAAATACATGTAAATGAGAAGTGTTTGGTTTTCTACCTTTAAAGAGTTCATAGGGGGTTTTCTTCAGAATTGGTCTTATAAGAACTCAGTTTGAAACATAACATGCAGTACTTACTGCATCAGCCCATAAATATTTTGGGAGGTTAGTTTCCTTCAAAATTGTATGAGCCAGTTCTTCTAAAGACTGACTTTCTCTCTACAATACCATTTTGTTGTGGTGTTTTTGGAGTAGAAAAATTGTGATTGATGCCAAGATCATCACAAAATTCTTCAAATGAAGATTTTTGAAATTCTCCCGATCACTTCTTATAGTAGCGATTTTTAGTGATTTTTGATTCTGAACTCTTTTAGCATAAATGCTAAAGGCTTTGAATGTCTCATTCTTATGAACTATGAATAGAGTCGAAGTATATCTCGAAAAATCATCTACTATAACAAGAGCATAGTAGTTACCATCATAACTTTTTTCCTTGAGGGGTCAAATAAGTCCATGTGTAGTAACTACAATGGTCTATCAGAATAACCATATGCTTAGGTTTAAAAGAAGTTTTTGTTTGTTTACCCATTTGACAAGTACTACATAGTTTGTCTTTAACAAACTTCATTTTGGGTAAACCAACAACTAAATCTTTCTTAATGAGTTTATTCAAATGGTCCATGTGTATGAGCAATTCTCTTATGCCAAAGTCATGCATCATGATTATCATTAGCAACTGAACATGTTAGTGGTAAATAGGAGTCTATGTCAATCATATATATATTATTTATCCTCTTACCAATGAGTTTAGAGTTTTGAGAATTCTTACTTTCGAAGATGCACTTATCTGGGTAGAATGCCACATAGAAGCCTTTGTCGCATAATTGACTTATGGTTAGAAGATTGTGCTTGAGTCCTTCAACATATAATACACCTTCTATGGTTGTCGAGGGTGGCTTACCAATTCTACCAACTCCAAGTATTTTTCCTTGGTGTTATCACCATATGTGACATAGTCTTTGTCACTTGGAGTGAAGACAGAGAACTTGTTTCTATCGCCCGTCATGTATTTTGAGCAGCCACTATCCAAGTATCATAAATTGTAGGCGACTCTCAAATTATCCTGCAAAACAGTTTAAGTTTTATTAGGTACCCAATATTCTTTGGGTCCTACATAGTTAGTACATTTCTCAACCCATCTAAAATGACCTAGGGGTACACCATATTTTCTAATTTTACAAGTATTTGGTGCATGTCCATGGTTTTTACGATATGTATACGTGGGTTGATATTTATGTATCCTAGATTTATTATTACTATTTTTAAATGCATGGATACTTTGTTTTTCAAAGTTTATCTTAGTTGAGACACTTTGTTTCTTAGAAACATGACTTTTTGAGTAGTCGAGACCTCTTCGGTCTGTTGAGTGTCTTTGATCATTAATAATTTTTTCTAAACTTTTATTACTCTTGTTTATATTATTAAGTTCAAGACTTAAAGTTGACACTTTATTTTCAAGAATAATACAGTTTTGACATGAAGATGATGATGGTTTGTTTCTAAATGCGTTTAACTCATTTTTTGTTTCAGAAACATTTTTGTGAGTTTAACATATTTATCATGCAAGTCATTAAATGCAGTTTGTAATTCAGAAGAATATAGTTGAGTATTATTTACCTCTTCATCATCAGAATGATGAGATGCCATCAAGGAAAGATATGCTTGTTCTTCATTTTCTTGTTCAGAAGCGGAACTGGTATCATTGTCTTCCCATGCAATGTAGGCTCTCCGTCCAGTCCTCATTTCATTCTTCCCTTTGAAGGAGTTCCTTTTCAAGTTTGGAAAGTCCATCTTCATATGGTCAGGCTTGGCACATTCGAAGCATGTGAAATTTTGGTTTGTAGTGAAGACGTCATTGTTCTTGGTGAATTTTCTCATTTGTCCAGTTTTACCGCTCTTGTTCCTTTTAAGGAACTTGCTGAACTTCCTTACAAGAAGACTCATGTCTTCCATTTCTTCCTTCTCATATTCTTCTTCTGATGATTCATATTTGTCTACTTTCACCTTAAGAGATATATTCTTTTTTTTTCTTGCTCTTCATGTTGGTCAAGTTGGCTGAGTTCTAATTCACGTTCCTGTAATTTTTCAAACAAAGCAGCCAAAGACATTTTCGATAAATTTTTCTTTTCAGAAATGGCCGTTATCTTAGGTTGCCATGTTCTGGTGAGTGATCTTAGAACCTTCAAGTTCAAGTTACTGTTTTATAGTTCCTTACCAAGTGCAGCGAAAAATATATGCAAAAATTAAACAAGTGAATAATCAAAGAGATAAGGGAGAAGAGAATACACACGGATTTTATACTGGTTCACCTTCTTGTCCACTGAAGGCTATGTCCAGTACTCTTGCAGCACAAGAGATTTCTTCACTAAAGATTATGAGTTGCAAATACAATATCTCACTCCGAGATCTCTATGTACCTTACACACTCCCTAATCCTTATTCACTCTTGAAAAAAAATACATTTCCAAGTAATTCTAATCCCCTTTCTTATCACACCCTTGTGAAAGGAAGTATTCTACAATAGAAATGAAGAATGTACAACAATGGTAGATTGCCTTTATAAGTTTGAAAGTAATATAACTTGCAATCCAATCAACTCTTTTGTATACTTAGTAATAATGCTCTTTATAAGCTGGTTAACTTTGAAACGCTTTCCTTTAAGCAACTTCAGAAAAATCAACTTTGAAAGTTTTTGAGCTAGTTGCCAAAATTGCAGAAAAATAATTTCAGAATGTATGTAAGAGCTTTTAAAATTTGTATGAGAGTTGTGTGTTTGTGTTGTGAGATTCAATGCCTTTAAATAGACCTTCCAATCACCCATAATGCCTCTAAGAAAAGGTAGGAATGGATTGGAGTGAAGACATTTCGTTTGGGATGAAAACTTTTCATTTTGAAATGTGAAATTTGATACAATAGTTCTCAGTAATCGATTACAATCAGTGGGTAATCGATTATCCAAACATTCTGTCCATTGGGCATTTAAATTCGATTTAGAGTAATCGATTACAGCAAGTGGGTAATCGATTACTCAACTTTATTAAAAATTGTAATCTATTACTCAAAGATAGTAATGAATTACTCTGATCAGTTTTTAGTTAGATAACTCTTTTCTCACACACGTAACCTGTTACTTAGATGCAGTAACCCGTTTCACACTATTTTTGAAAATTGTTTTGAGTATATTGAAGTGTTTCAAATTTTCTTTTAAAATAGTTTGAGCATTACTTCAAGAGTATAGGATAGAAGTACCTATTTAGACTTAGACTAATTTGTCTGAAGAAGAGTAAAACGTTCCCAAATTAATAATAAGTTCTGACATATAAAGCATAACCCGGTATTGAATCTAGTATTTATTAGCCATCACTAGAGCACCTCTGCTTGAGATAAACTAAATAGCAATAACAAATTCAGAACTAAAAAAAGAGTTTGTGTTAGTAGCTGACTCTACTATTACTTATCAAAAATTGAGACTACTATTTTTCATATATAAAATGCACCATTACCGGACAAATTTATATTTTGAAGCTATTTAAATAATAATAATGATAATAATAACGCTTTCAGACAAAACTCTTGTTTTGTTTGGTTTGAGAATGAAAAAAATAAAATAGAAAGCAAGCATTTACATAGAAAGTTTTTTTTAATAAATTTAAAAATGTAAAATTCTCAGCATTTATCATTGCTCTTTCTATTATGTTTAAAATTATGTATATAGTTTAAAAAATCATTAAAATTTTATGTAAAATTAGACATAAATTAACCAAATTTAAATCTGCATCTGAAACTATATTAAAGGAATAATGGAGAAATGAAGAATGAAAAAGATGATCCATAAATAAGAGTAAGATTAAAATATATAGTATAAATCTTATGAGATTTCTATAACACCAAAAGATTAAAAAATTGAAAATTTTATCATTAAAATATATGGAAAAATAGAAAATAACTGCCCTTAATACCATTTTCTCACTTCAACTTCTATCCATCCATTTCCTTTCTCCCTATTTCTATAATACTAGGAAAAAACAATAACAACCATTTACGGCCATGTAATATATAGGAAATTCTGATAACACACATTTTTATACATATTTATTATTAAATTAATTTTATGTAAGATTCACTAAATTACATAAGTCCACTTTCTACTTAAAACGTCTCACATGAACTCAAAAGGGATAGAGTTTAATATGTATGCAATTTTAAGTTATAGTTTTTTACACGATTAATACATTATCATCATCTTTTTTTGTATTAGTTTTATTTAAGAGTCGTTAATAATTAACATAGGTGGATGATACATTAAAAATAAAAAATAAACACTTATATTGTCAATATATACATATTCATCTTAAAAAATATGTTAAAAAGTGTGTAGCTTTTGCGTTAATTATTATATTGCTTAGAATAAAATTTTCTAAATTTTTTCAAAGTTAATTAGTCTGTACATAAAAAAGTTAATTAGAGGAATTGAGGTGTGAGGATGATACACTTTTCCTTTTATGAGTTAGATATTTTTTTGGGTATATGTGTCACTCTCAAAATTTATAATTTAGTGTCTTCAAATTCTAAATTGGACATGTGGCTTTGTTATTGGCAATTTGCCATTAAAAAGTGTTAAGGAAAATCATCAAGAATATATGCATGCCTTGTTTGAGTTGCAAAAAGGTTGTAATCTTATGCTAGAATAAAATATAATTTAGAATCTTTTTATCCAATACTCAGCCACAACTAAATCTGGTTTTATATTCCAAAGCAAGGTCAAACATAATCTGATATTAAAAATATTTAAAAGTATTCGAGCATAAATCTTCTATACCTATTAGTTTGTATCACTTCCTTTGTTATCCATAAAAATGATTATCAAATAAAAATTCTACTAACTTATTTTTTAATGAAACTTAATTTACTTTTCAACGATATAACTATTTCTTATGTACAATAAAGAAATTAGTATGAATCGATGAGAATAAGATATTTAATTTTCATGCAATTCCTTAGCTTAGTTTTAGAATATAAAACTACACAACCTTATTGAGATTCCCTTCACAGGTTTGTTATCTCCCTAAATTCCTTTATTCTATTAAACTTATCTATAAACACCTCAATTTGGAGCATTTTTTGGAAATGATTGTCCTTTTTTCGCTTGAAGTTGGATTGGGCTTATAATATTTCACGTAATAACAAAAATTAAGGCCATTAACGATATTTGAAATGTAAATGTAACCAATGTTCAATATTTTTTCTTGTGTAAGAGAAACATATTTTTGACTATTAGAAATTAAAATAATTAAAAGTTACACTATAACTAAAGAAGTAAATAAGTAATAGTACAACTTTATATATGTGAATGTTAACTAGTGTTTAAGAAATGAAAAGTTTTATGGAGAAAAAAATGGTGAACTGAGGAACATACATAGACTCCCTCCCCAATAAACGAACAACACGATTCACTTAATTGTTTTTTTTTAATGAAACACTATTCCAATATTTTGTTTTATTTTACTAAAAAAATAGAAAATATTATTATATTATAATTATTGATAATTACTGATTATATACAATTGTAAATTTATATATAATTATATTTTGATGCATAACTATATTAATATATATTGTCATTCAGCCCAACTAGACTATATAATAAATAAAACCTAATACAACTTTTTTTAGTTTAATGTCCACTTGAGTTTCACAGTATTTGGTTCCAAAAAATTATACAAGTTAATTATATATGTACTAATCTAATAAAATTACTCCATTAAAATTATTTGTTATATTTAAATTTTTTGGGACCCTCTTTCTAATAAATGATTTTCTAAATAATCTAAGGGCCAATGTTTTATAAAATCCTTTTCTAGAAAATAATCTATGCACATATTTTTTTATCATGTATTATCTTTTATTTATAATTTAGTTAATTATTATTGGATGTTAAATATAAGTAATACACATACATAAAACTCTTTTTTTACTGCATATATACCTTTTTTTAATTGTAGCTTAAAGGTAACACATTAAAATAATCATTGTATTATTAATTATGAATGTAAATTAATATATTTTTAACTAAAATATTTATTATAATCATACCTATTATATCACAGTTTATCTAATACTGACAAACACAAATAAATATAGTTAATGTTTTTTTATCCTAAATTAACAAATAATATGTCAAAATTAAGTTAGTGCTTTAATCGATTAACTGGTGTTTTCTAGAATAGGGTTTTGGTGCGAAAAGCGGTATTTGGGAACCGCGACACCTATTCAACCCCCTCTAGGTGTGTTCTGCCCACTAATACCTAACAAGAGACCATGTCCAAAAGAAAGATGTTCTCTTGGAATTTATTGATAGACATGACCAATTAGTAGATATATTTTCTAAACCTTTAGCTAAAGAACCTTTTTATAAATTTAGATGAGAATTAGACATTCTTGATGAAGTATATTTGTCCTAACATGTTTATATATATTTTATATGTTTCATTATATGTATTTCATGCCTACTTTTACTTCTATGTGTGTTAATTTGCTTAAATTTTATTGTTTTAGGGTGTGTACTCGATTGTTACTATAGGATAATCGATTATAAGGCATCAGATAGCCTCAATATTCAAACACTAATTAGTGCAATCGATTAATACCTCCTATTAACCGATTAATTGCCTGAATAATAGCTTTGAGCAATCGATTGCTCAAATGATAGTAACTGATTACACTATACAATATTTAAGGCAAAAAATTGGATTTTTTAAACTTCATCTTCTCCATTTCACTCTCACAATTATGGTAACCCTCGAACTTCGAAAATCCACTTTTCTAAATCATTTTGAGTGATCTTTGAGTTGATTCATACTACAATTTCAATTCTAAACACATTTCAACCATCATTTTCATTTTTAGAGGTCAAAATAAAAAACCTCCAAATCTTCAAACCTTCAAAACCTAAGTTTTCAAAAACTCAACTTCATGGCTTCATCCTTTGGAACCAAGAAACAATGCACCAATGTGACTCTAGGAAGGCAACAAACCTCTAATGAAGTGAACACATTGGATTTGGCGCGTCTTTTGGCTAACGAGGATCAACACAAATACTTCAAGGAGCACATTATGCAAAGTTCCATTTTTAATCCTAAGTATGATATGTTATGTTCTTTCGAGAATAATGATGTCATTTTGTCTACCTTGTTTAAGTAACAAAGATTCTTTGAGTTTTATGAAATGCACTGCTCTTACTATCTTGAACTTGTACGGGTATTCTACTACAATCTAAATTTCAACAAGAATAAAATCTTATCTTTTGTCAAAGACAATGAAATTGCCATAGATTTTAGAACTCTATTTTCTATTTGCGGTAATATGTCATACATAGGGACGATAGTAGATTCAGACATTCAATGCGACTTAGAAGGATATAATAAGATGGATTTCTACTACTCTATGTGTAGATATTAAAAAGGGGAAATTGAAATTCGTATGCAAAGGTCTGTCAGTGATTATGTTAGAAACCTAAATATTTTGCTTGTTGGACATTTAAACCTAGAGGACCGTTTGCTTCATTACTTTTTTGTTACATCATGGCTCTAAAGATTTCAAATCATTCACAATTAAATGATATGACATTACAATTGATGTACACAATGAAACATAATGTTCTATTAAATTGGACATTAATGGTAATGAGATAAATGTGGACTTTTAGAGGTAATTTTTGACCCTTGCCTTATGTTATTCTCATAACTTTTATACTTGAGTATTCTGGCGTTTCTTTTACTGGAGAGTCTAAGATCTCACTTGATGCTCGTGATAGCAAATTTGATGTGGATGTGATCCACAAGATGATATTCTTTTGAGATACCACCGACATGATTTATAAGCATCATATATATATATATATATATATACATGTTCAAATCATAATTATGGCTAAACCACCCCATGATAGGGTCCATTATCCTAAGGGGCATGCGTTTTGTATTTTAAACATTTCATAAAAACACATCATTTAAAAAATACATTCATGGTTACATAAACATAAAAACTACATATTCAAACATTTACTCAATTATCCATTCATTTATGCATTCAAAAAAAAAAAAATTCATTTATTTACTTATATGTACATTCATACATACATAGATATATGAAAATTCATCATCCACAAATTATGCATACATTTATTCATTCATCATAAATACATACATAAAAAACATAAATATCATTAAAAAAAATTTCATGTCAATCCATGCATACACTAACTCAAAAAAACTATCATTCACAATAATTCATTCATGCATGCATACATTTCTCACACATTTTTTTAATTAGCTATCCATATATGTATTTTAAAAAAAATAAAAAAAATTATTCATATATTCTCTTGTTTATTCACATATTCATCCATTCACTCATGCATCAAAAAAAATTCATGCATTCATTCATGTAAATTAATGCATATAACTCAAACATTCATTCCTTCATTAATGCATTCCACTACTCATTCACACATTCAAAATGAAAAAGATAAATATATCATTTAAACACTTAATGACTTATGCCTTCATATATTCATTAAAAATGGTACATTACTTAGATGTTCATTCATTTAGGGGTGTAAGCGGTTCCGGTTTAAACCGTGAAACCGAATCACAAAATGCAGTTCGGTTCGGTTTTTTTTATTTGGAACCATTTAAGTTCGGTTCACGGTTTTGGAAATTTTGGAACCGTTGGAACCGAACCGAACCGCATACTAAAAAATATTTTTTTAATATATATTTGGATGGTTAGGATTTAAAGTTAGGAGATAAAATATGATTTAGAATTATTAATACAAATAGACTATAAATAAGAGGCAAATAGAAGAAAAAAGACAAATAAACAAATATAAATATATATTATATCTACTATGTATATGTATTGTCCATTGAGAAGAAACAAAAAAAATTTACAATCTAGTGTTCACTGTCCACTGTCCAGCCCTCTAAGGATGAAAATTGAAAATAACTAAAGTATAAATATTAATTAACTAGAACAGAAAATAAAAAAACAAAATAAAGAAACAAATTAAAAGAAATAAAAAACTAAAGAAAGAAAGTAAAAGTAAAGGAAGAAAAGGAACGTCACTGCGTCAAATACAATTAGAAAATAAAGAAGAAGAAAGAAAGAAGAGAGAGAAGAAGAAAGAAAATATAGAAGAAGAAAGAAAAGAGAAGAAGAAAGAAAAGAGAAAGGTGAAGACCCACGATCCAGCTTCCCATGTGTGACTCCATAGATCTAGCTTCTTGTCATTCACAATCTATCCTTTTAATATTCCTTTTATGCTTATGCAAGTTTTCATATTCCTTTTATGCTTATGGAAGGTTTCAGTACATGAAAATTTATATTTGGTTTCAACTTAGTAAAAACTTAAATTTTATTATACTAAGTATTCATCATTGAAGTAAAAGGAAACAGTTATGCAAGGAAGATCGAATTTAAAGTTTGAAAAGAATAAACAAATCCATTGTACCCTAAGCCGAAGTGGTAAAAAATATATTGCATAATCTTTGTTATAATTAGAGTTTGGTGATGATAAGTAATTCAATGTTATTTTCTACTTTCCTATCCAATATATTCACTAACTATGTATTTTTTTTAAATTATGAATCAGGCAAGATGAGTAAAACCCCGAATACAAGTGGAACTGAAGTTGGTAGTGCACCAACTCCCACAACTCCAACAAGTGGAACACATGTAGCATCTATTGAAATTAAAAGTGAGGCTCCATCTACAAAAGAGGTAAGTGCTAAATGAAAGTCTTCTAGAGCTGCCTCTATTGTGTAGGATGATTTTAAGAAGGAAACTAATAAGGTTGTTTGTCGTCATTGTGCAAGAGAATATTCATTAAATAGTGCAACAGCTACATTGAGCAAACATATAGATAAGTGTGTAAAAAATCCAAATAAAATGCATGACAAGAAGCAAAAGACCATAGCACTAGGGAAATATAGTGAGGGTGAAGGAACTATATCTATGAAGCTTGTTGAATTTAAGCAAGAGGAATGTAGAGCTGAATTGGCTAAAATGATAATGATAGATGAGCTTCCATTTAAGTTTGTTGAGAATCGTGGGTTTAGATCTTTTATGAGCAAGGATCAACCACGATTCAAAGTTCCTACTCGTGTGACTATTGCTAAGGATTGCATGCAACTCTACAGGGAAAAAAAAGTATTATTGAAATCTTTGTTGGAGCTTAATCATCAAATGGTTTCATTCACAACCGATACTTGGACTTCCATTCAAAACATGAACTACATGTGTGTGACTGCCCATTTTATTGATGAGGGATGGGAATTACATAGAAATATATTGAGTTTTGCATTGATTCCAGACCATAGGGGGGAAACCATAGGAAGGGCCTTAGAGCAATGCATGAAAGATTGGGGAATTATTAAAATTTGCACTATAACTGTAGATAATGCTAGTTCTAACAATACTGCATTGTCATATTTGCATAGAGGCATGGATGATTGGAATGGTACTACCCTTTTGAATGGAGAGTATATGCATATGAGGTGTAATGCTCATATTTTGAATTTAATTGTTACTGATGGTTTGAAGGAGATAGATGCTTCTGTTGCTAGGATAAGGGCTTCTTGTAAGTATGTCACTTCTTCTCCACAAAGAGCCGCTAGTTTTAGAAAGTTTGTTGATGTTGTAAAAATAAATTGCACTAAAGAAATACTTCTTGATATGCCAACTCGGTGGAATTCTGCATATTTGACGTTAGAAGTAGCTGAAAAGTATGAAAAAGCATTTTCTCGCCTAAGGTATGATGACAACGATTATTTCACAGCTCTTACTAAAGAGGGGGGGTGTTCCGTCACTAGAAGATTGGAATCGTGCTTGTGTTTTTATTAAGTTCTTAAAGATTTTCTATGATGCTACCCTTGCTTTTTCTGGGTCATTGAATACCACTTCTAATGTCTTCTTTGACAAGTTATTTCAGATTCAAATCAACTTAGGTAATTGGATACAAAGTGAGGATTTAGTACTAAGAAGAATGGCATCAAATATGAAGGAGAAATTTGATAAGTATTGGGACATTGAGCATATAAATTATTTGTTGTTTGTTGCTGTTTTCCTTGATCAAAGGTATAAGTTGGCATTTATCGAGTTTTGCTTTAAACACATGTATGAAGAAATTAAAGCAGATGAGGCATTATAAAAATTGAGAGGTCTAATCAAAAGAATATTTGATCAATATATTGTATGGTATCATATACCCCATGAGAGTGGTGATACTAGTGGCGAAACCATAAATACAATGTCCATAAGTCAAGTTGCTCAAAATTATGATGATCCTAGTGCTATGGTCAAGGAACTACACAGAAAAAATGTGAGGAAAAAGCAAGGTGATATAAAGAAAAGTGAGTTGGATAGATACTTAGATGATGATTTTGAGGAACTACCTGATGATGATCCATTTGATATTTTAAAATGGTGGAAAGGCAAGTCAGTCAAGTACCATGTTCTTTCACGCATGGCTAGGGATATATTAGCTATCCCAGTTTCTACGGTGTCTTCCGAGAGTGCATTTAGCACTGGGGGTCGCGTTCTTGACTCATATCGTAGTTCATTGTGCCCTTCTACAATTGAGGCTTTTATTTGTGCTCAAAATTGGTTGAAGAAACAACCTAAGAAGATTAATTTTTCAAGTCATGTACTTGAAGTTGAATTAGGTATAGTTATAAATTTTATATTGTTAGTTATTATACATTTTTATTTATAATATTTTATACTTATATTGATGTTTGTTTTATTTCAATATTTTATTAGAGCTGACAGTAGGTATTAGTGGATTATAGGAACAAGATAATATCATTGGTGGACCAATGCTTGATGATTAATTTATCAATTTAAATTAAGGTAATATATTGTTGAATAAGTTACTATTTATTACAATTGCTTTGCATGATCACTAACTCATTATTGAATATGTCATCGTTTAGTGTTTATTACAATTGGTCAAAGAGCAGATGCATATTGAGGATATTACTGATGTGAACTTATGTACCAAGCTGGCCAAAGAGGAATTCATATTTTTACTTCCTAGTAGGTGACTAGGTGTTACTATTATTGGATATTGTCCAAGATTTTGTGGACTAAAATTTCAAGTTTGTAGTATGTTGATTTGTTGAGTTAATTATTGTTTTACTAGAAAAAGTATTGAACTTAATATTGAATACTTTATTATTGATGAGTTTAATATTCGATTCTATATCTTCCTCATTTTGTTCAATTATTTCTTGAAGGAATTTTTTTTAAACAAGTTAAAAAACCGCGGAACCGAACTGCCAATGAACGGTTCTGTTCGGTTCCTAAATAAAATTTGCGGTTAATTGAATAGAACCGAACAATATCTTTATGTTCGATTCGGTCACTAAATTGCATCAAAAACCGAACTGAACCGAACTTTTACATCCCTACATTCATTCATGCAATCAAAAAGAAAAATTCATTCATTGATTTAATCATAAATTCAAAAATAAAAAAATTTGATTAACTTATTCATTTGTTCATCACATTAAAAAAGAAATCTTCATTAAGTCGATTATGCATTTATTCATTCAATCAATTATTCATGCATACATTATTCATACACTCATCTACCCATTCATTAATTCATGCATACATACATTTTAAAAAAAATAAAAAATAAATTATACATTCATTCACTTAAAAAAATTAAAAATACAATGATCATACATTCATCTGATTTTATTCATTAAGTCAATCATTCTAAAAAATATTCATTCATGTATTCAGAAAGAAAAGTAATCATTCATTGACTTAGATATTCATCCATGCATAAAAAATTATTAAGCATTCATTCACTTCTGTGTACATGCAATTTAAAAAATAAACACATTACTCATACATACATTCATCAAAATAATAAATAAATAAAAGATACATTCATTCGTACATTCATAAAAAAAATGAAAAAAATTTATTCAAAAAGAGAAAAAAATTATTCATTCATTCAGGAAAAGTACATCATTCATACACATATTTATTTATACATTCATTCATGCGTAAATTCATAAAAAAAACTTCATTCAAAGATTGTATTATTTCAATAACCATTTTTTATATCTTCATTCATTATCATAAAAATAAAAAATAAAAAATGTCAAACTGTGAAGAATATCTTTGCTTCTGACCTTGGCACGGTTTTGATGAAGACACCAACATCACCAAAAAGAAGAAAAGGAAGAATACTTATGAAGACAAAGAAGAATAAAGCTTCAAAGAAGATTAGATTAAGTCTCTATAGGTAATTCTATCCTAAAACTCTTACTTATGCAAAGTAGTAATGCTCAAACTATTTTTAAAGAAGAAATAAAACACTTTAGAAATACTTAAAACATTTATTGAGATGATGTGTAACGGGTTACTTCATTCAAGTAACAAAGTAACAAGTTACATGTGTGAGAAAAAGAGTTATCCAACTTAAAACTGATCAAAGTAATCCATTATTGTATTTAAGTAACAGATAACTGAGTAACAGATTACAATATTTGAGTAACAGATTACTGAGTAACAGATTACTCAAATTGCTGTAATCGATTATTGTAAGTGAATTTTCAATTCACTGTTGGACAGGATTACTGAGGACAGTTGAATGAGATTTCAGATTTCAAAACGAAATGGTTTCCCTCCAAACAAAATCTCTTCACTCCAAACAACTCCTACACTTTCAGAAAGGCACCTTGTGTGTTTGGAAAGCCTATATAAAGACTCTAACTCTCACAACATCAACACACAACTTTCATACAACTCTCATAA